>NW_020897742.1:3115138-3357464 GCF_003984885.1 Neopelma chrysocephalum | reverse complement strand
GGCTATAGAAGGAACTCCAGGTATATAGTGAATATATAAACACCTATTAACACCCAATTTCAGTGCCTTAAACTACAAGTTGACTCCTACTACTCCTGTCTTCCACTCATTTTATTTCACTTATACAACCTAAAGGTCTTTCTTGAACTAGTCAAGTAATCTTAAACTCAGTTCTGTCTAGTTCATCTTTCCTGCAACACTGAATATCCTTTTTCCTTTCATTGTCTATTATAGCATCTCCGTATCTTCAGCATCTTTGGATTTCTTTTATCCTCTCACAAGTCCTGTTTATCATCAAGGTATAGCAATATTCATCATTGCCAGAAAATTGCTTGCACTACTGATAAAACTCCCTAAAATATCTCTTGTGTTACCATATTGCATGGTGGGCAGGACCTTATTTTCTCCTTCTCACTCCTACACAAAGCTCATTTACGGGGCATGTTGATACATTTCAGATGGTGATATACTGACAACATTCTAAATTAAATTAAATGGTAGCACATATCACTTTTTTTTCAATGTAAAAAAAAACCCAATCCCTCAGGAGAAAACCAGAAAGTAGATGAACATTTAGAAAAATCACTAGTTACTTTTACATCTAGATCTGTTATTAGACCTCTCATAGTTCTAACTATTTCAGTGTTTCCCTACACTTGTTTCTGCAATCTTAGTCCAGTAGTTCTTATATTTCTTTGTTTCTTTAAAAAAATAATTTCTTTTCACAGCTCCTTTGGTTTTCAATAACTGTTCCATATCACTCTATGCTAATTCCTCCTTTCATTCAAGCACTTAAATGAGTCACATCTTTTTTTATGCTTTACCGTCTCATCTCTCCTACTAGTCTCAATTATGTCTCAATATATTTTTTTATTTAATTCTAAAATACAGAGTTCCATTCTGTGAGTTGCTGAACACTTGCTGAGTAGCTATAGGTCTGTTGTCTTCAGTAGGAATATATAAAGTAAGAATTCCAGACCTTCTAAGACTTTTAAATGAAAATTGTAGGTATGCCAAGTTAAATTGTGCTGTATTTTATATTTTTTCCCATTCACTATTAACCTAGGAACAGTTAAGTTACCATGAACTCCTTTGGTAAGGAAAATTATACCTTTCTTTTCTGTTTCTGGTGTTGACAGTATGCAATAAACTGGAAACTTTGGTTATGTAAACACCAGTGAAAATAAATACTAATTAGAAGTGGTCAAGAGTAAGGCATTTGGCCATCTATCCTACTGGAAATTTTTAAAATTTACATTAAAAAAACCATGTAAAAGTTTTTCTTCATTGTTAATAAAGAATGACAATAAAATAAAACAAATATTGGATGGCTAGTTTATTTCTTATCAGAACTCTTTAATTTTGAACTTTCAGGAATCAGTCTAGCAAGCGTCAGAGTCAATAAATACTTCCTGTACTGATCTACAGCTGTGTAAGAGGGCCTTTGGTCTATACTGTGTGCATTATCACTTCTGCTCCCAGACAGGAGATCCAAGCTCACTCCAGAAGAAAAGTCTCTGTTTTTTCTTTCATTGGCTGGGGAATAATGACCCAAGAAGGGATTTTACTTGTGCGTTTGTTCTGGTCGCCCGGAAAACTGAGCTGCTATAAAGCAGTGTAGCACCTTGGGAGTCAATGGATTATGCCATCTGAGGAGCTGGAGTTGAAATAAATTGAGAAACTTGATTATAACTGTGCCATTGTATATCTGGAAAAGTATTTGAAGTCCCTCAGTGTTTCATTGTGACCACACGTAGATATGATTTTTAATGCCCTAAACCTCCTTAATCAAGACCTTAGTTTTAAAAATTGTTATTAAACATCTTTGCACAAAGTATTTGTATATTTGATATACCACAATTGTCACCTATATTTCAGCAAATATGCACTGTGATTAAAGGGTATAATCTCTCAAGAGAGGTTTATAATCATTTTAATTACCCTGGACTTAATAAAAAGACTTAAGGGATTTAATAAAAGGGCATTAAGAGATTGCCGAAGGGTTATATATATATATTTTTATAAGAAAAATTGTAAAGCTTCTGTGGCTTTGAGGTGGGAAGACTTAGTGGGAAAAGAGGAGGAGGTGAGCAAAAGTCAAGATGAGGATTAGTGTCAATTAAACTTCCCTTTGAACCTCCTAACTTGCATATGCAGAACCTGACACAGCTGAAAATATTTGCAATTTCCTGGGCCACACAGACCAGAGAGGTTGCTGTACAGCTCAATGACCTACAGGAAACTGCAAGGGAGTGAAAGGAAGGTATAAACCCAGAAAATTTCTTCTAGCTCAATGCTAAGGTATTTTAGCTCTAGTCCAGGGGAGAAGATTTGAGTGGATGAGAGAATTTTGAGAGTCACTACATTAATTTCTCAGGGCTCAAATATTTTGTTTGGTTTTGATCTGCCTTTGATCAAAACTAAACAAATTATCTGCCCTAATCCTCATCCCCTGCTCTTAAGTTTCAGGTTAGCATAGAACTAGGTGTTTTTCTGTATTTCTGGAATATAATAAATGTAATCAGAGAAGATGAAAGAGAACCAACAATCTCCAGACAGGAAATTCTATAGCTCTTACAAAACAAAGCAAAATCCAACATGCAAACACCTAGACATTGCCTCACTTCACGCTTATACTGAATTGGACCTCAAGACTTATCCAGAAAGATAAGGTGGAGATCCAAATGTAGATACCTGAACATAAACCAGCACAAGTTCCCTTGAAGGTTTCATTGGCTGGAAGTAGAATGAGTTGCTTAGGTTTTCTAGTTGGGGTTAACACATATTTCTAATGTGTTTTCCATTTCTTAACACTAGAGTCTTTCAATGCTGGGATAAATCTTTTCTCCTGGTTGTGGGCGTTTCTGTAAGCCTAAGGGATAGACATTCTGCACTAGGAAGCACAGAGGAGTGCCTTGGGGCTTATAATGCCTGTTTTCTTCTCTACAGAATTCTGCATAGGAACAGACTTCTTGAACAACTTTATATGACCATGTATAAGATTTGCATCTTGTAACTCCCCTTCCCTCTGTCCCCCGAGACTACAGAGCTGGCGTGCAGAGAAACCTGGTGTTGAAGTCAGCCTTCAGAAATGAAAATTAAAATACAAGAGAATGCAAGAGAAGCAAATTTGTGCCCACCTTTATCAATGAAAATGCCACTAAACCTTCAGATACATGGGGCAATGTAAGATTATGTAAAAAAATCAAAGCCAGCATCTGCTCATATATACCTGTGCATATCTCTGCTTTCTTACTTTACACCTCTTTATTTGTAAGTGAAAGCTACAGAAATTTGGCCAAAGGCACTCAACTCCTCCTATATTCTGTAAAATGCAAGGGGATGTTCTTTAAGTCTACACTAAACAAGTGATAAGTTTGAAAAATACTTTTTCTCTAGTATGAAGGCATGAGGATAGCTGAGAGAATATGTATGATTAACTCATGCTCTGTTCATTGATCAAAGCATAATTGTTTCCTCACTTTTTTGTGACATGCTAAAAATGCAGGGCAGTAGCCATTTAAAAATTATTTTTGGCAAGCAGTGACTGGAGATGGCAAGAAAAATGTAGTAGCAGAAAAACTTGTATATTTTTCAGAAAACTGTTATGCCTAATCAGTTCTTGTAGCAGAAACAATCTAAAATGGATTTTGAGAATTTTGAGCAGGTCCATGCAACCACACTAGCTTTGTTCTGAACTCCATGAAGTTATAATTCAAACAAACACTACCAAGAACAACATATGCATTATTCTGTTAACGAATTAAACCAAGAGGGTTTTAATGCTTCTGTTGAAAAGAGATTGATTCACTGCAGAGTAATTCAAGACATTGTTTCTGCTCTTGGCAGAAACAAACAAACAAACAAACATGCAAACAAGTAAATTCCTAGGCATATAACCTGCAAAACAAAGCAGTTTGTTTGTTTATTTGTTTGTTTTTAACACTGGGAGCTTCTCATAAATAGTAAGGCTAGTTTTGATTTTTTTCCCTTTGGCTAAGAGTTAAGGGCCTATACAGTGGAAATATAACATATGGATTGTAAACCTTCAGAGGAAGGAACTGTGCTTTCCTCTATTGTGGACAGCAGTCAGCTCTACTGAGTTTCTGTGTCTCTGACAAGGTTCTCCAGGTCTGTCTACATTGCAAAAATGCACAAAAAATCAGTCATATCTATACACTGACAGGTTAAAGCAGTAGGAGCTTTAACACTGTTAATATTTCATGTTCCATATTAGCTAGCTTCAATTGCCTTGTCTGTCTTGGTTGCTGGTCAAGGCCAGGGCTGAGGGGCGGCAGTGGCTGCTGCTCACCTAACTGCTGGCTGATGCGGTTCCACCCTCCCTGGCAGTCAGTAGTTAGATTGGTTTAAATTGCTGTGCAACCGCAGTTTAAATTATCTAGCCTGGGTTAGGTAACTCAAGTTAAGAACACACCTTTCTTTGTGGTGTGTTTCAGCATGACTTTCATGTTGGTTTTATGTTTCCCACTAACACAGAGATTGGTATGGAAAGTGCATGTACTCAGAGGAACACTACTGAGTTCCACCGGAGATTTAGCCTTTAGCTACAACAGGCACAGCCCTAAGTCCTGAGAAAATTCCATATACTCCCTGTGACTCATTTCTGCATACCTTGCCCAGGCAAAGCTTCCTGGATATTTTTAAAAAGAGTTAGACTAGCAGTTACACAGGATATAGCTGTCAGATTGTCAGATCAAGAAAAATCAGTTGGCTTTTGGGGAGCAGTCAGGGGGTACTACACAGTGTTTTCATAGCATAGGCAGTGGAAAATATTCTTTTTAACAGCATTAGTGTTTTTAAAAAAGGTGTGTAAAAATGCATGGGCCTTATTTTTAAAGTTTTTCATCATTTTGGTTCTGCTTTGTATAAAGCACTTAAGCCCATGCTGTATGTTAAATACATAGGCAGTACTATGAACTTGAATTTCATTTCATTAAATTTAAGCACACAAATGATTTGCTGGACTGAGGCCAGAATGCTTGCTGAATCAAACTGAAATACAGCTATGTCTGTTCTTCCTCCTTAAACAAACAAGCACTAAATGAAATACAATAAAATAACATTCCCAGAGAAATCTTGTGCCACAGAAAGAACTTCTCCATTGTTGTAATAGTAATTTGCCTAATGTTCAGTATCTGCAGTGTTCACACAAGTGTAAAGCAGTACTAATTAGGTAAGCTTTATGATTTTATCCTCATGTTATACTGGGCTTAGTTTTGTAGAGGAAGAAAGCAAAATGAAACTAAGTAAGAAAACAAAAGCTGGAAATGTCATTCGAAATTGCTTGACTCAAACTAACTAATGATATTGCAGTCTTTACAGCAGCAGTGGAATCTTGGAAAAATCTGGATTCACTTCCTCAGTGAATGGCGTGCAATTCAGGACATGCAAAGCAAGACTCACCTCACAGAGCTACAGATGCTTCATCAAAGCTAGTGAGTTAATGTCTATTTCTTGCATAAACTGTAAAATGAGAATAATGCTAGTTTTCAGATACTACAAGGGAAATGTGTTGATTTTTCAAACATGCTGAAAAATATCCCATCTGTTTCCTATTCTAAGTAAAACCCAGTCAGTATATTTTGATTTTTATTGTGCTATATTACTAGGAGTGTTACATGTAAAGTATTGACAAATGAACCAGGGCAAGAGAGTAGAAAGATTGTAAAAGAATTAATAACAATTGGACAATAACAAAAATAATACCAAGTACCTGCACAGCAACCAATGAAACAGCAGGAATATTTTTTACTTTATTGGATTAAGGATCAGGTCCCAAATTGCTGTGAGCTGTTTCTTCGGGGAAGGCAGTGTTACTATTTTCCTCCACCTAAATAGGTAATGCAGTGCAAGTTCTACTAAAAATTTTTACATGTACATCCCCATACCCAAGCAGAACAACATTATTAGGTCCTTTCACACTAGGCTGTAGGCCTGCAGTAAATCTGTGGTGTTCCACTGACCATGCTGGAGTCATGCGTACTCTTCCATGGACAAGCTTCCTTGGTATTTTAGACTGTCCAATGCTCCACAGTGTTCTGCTCCCTCCTGCACTGAGGGAGACAGGTAAGGTAGAAGGACCAAGTAACTTGTGCCGAGCTATTGAAGAATAAGATATCATGGCTTCAAAGTAGAAGTGTTTTGTTCCCAATCCTGTTCTCAAACTTTCCCTCCTCCTATCTTGTGTCTTTCTTCCCAGATTTTCTTTCAAAGAAACAAAATAGCTTTAAAAACCTTCTTCAAACTATGACCCATCCTGAATTTTCTGCACTAAAGTTGTGAGTTTCCCAATAGTCTCTTCAGTTGCTCAGCTGAGATGTGAAGCCCAGACCTATTTCCATGGACTCAGCCCTGGATACAATAGTCGTCTTGTCTAGGTGCAGAGAGCATGATTGCGCCCTGACAGAAAGGTCTGGTTTATACATTTTCAGAAATGCAAGATTTTTTGGTTTGCTTTGAACTTCTTAATCCCATTTCTTTTTCCTTTCTCTTCGTAATGTTGTTATTGTACTACAAATAATTAGACCTGCAGAAATTAAGAATGTAATTAGAAAAATTAAATAGGGAAAGACCAACTGAGCCTGTCCCAGTTCCCACCAAAGCCCTATTGATTTAGCCTTTGGATCTGTCAGATTATGTATGAGCTAGCAAGAGAAAGAGGCCCAGGGCACTGACATTGGCAGTGGCCTGAGATTGTCCCCACAGTTACATGGCCAGCACGCATCCTGGCAGGGCTTTGACAGAGACAGTGGTCTAGGACAGCTTGGATAGAGAGCACTCTCAGTAAGGAGGCTGGATGTGGAGGTAAGGGGGCGTAGCTGTCATGTCATGCTAGTTTTTGACTTGGGTTCAGAGATAGTCCACTGAAATTACTGTAATAAATATTACCAAAAATTTTCATGCCCTAAGGGACAAAGAGTCTTTCAATTTCAGTCTTTAAGATACTTTTACAGCAACCAGACCCACCCAAATCTAGATGTCTTTTAACAGAGATTTTTTTTTTTACAACAAGTAACTTCGTTAATTGCAGCTCATACTTGTGTGGTTTTTCTGAGGTCAAAGGATGTCTCCTGCTGTCCTGGCATTTGGACGTTTTCTGGTCCCAGTTATCATACAGAGCCAGGTATGAAATCCAGCCTCCGGTTTTGCCTTTCAGCTCTGTCTCTTTTTCCCTGCATTGCTCTGGAGCTGTCTTCCTCATTCTTTTTGGTTCTTTTATGCAACAGGAATGCAGCCAGACAAGGCTGTAACATCTTACCTTATTCCTTCCGTTTTTTTCAGAATTGGGTCTCGGATGTAAAACGAACATATAGTCAATGAATTACTTGCCAGTTGAAAGATTCTGTGCAGTGACCTGTGCATGGTATCTCTTGATTAGCACCTTTTTCTGCAGACAGTGAAGTTTGTTCAGTCCAGAACATTCCTAAGAGCATTACTACATTTTATAAATCATAGTCATAATACATATTCATTGCACATATATTATATCAAACTCAAAAGATCTATCTCTCATTTGTATCTTTACAGGACTACATATGACATATTACCAATAGGGATGACATACCTGGCATTTGGAATATTTTACGTAATTATTTCCCCCCATGCCTTAGGGTAAGCTCATGTCATCTTGCATACACACATACACACACTCCTGCAGAAAAGGAGTAGACAATTCCATACGGTCTTTTATCATCACACAAGAATATTTGTACTTTGTGACACACAATTCGTTTAGAGACACTTGGTAACTCAATGTAGTTATATAAGGACATACATTTCTGCTGGGGAACGGATTCTCAAGAGGTTTTGAGGAAAGCATGAATGTTTCTTGGCTGTGTAATAAGAAACAATTGCTCCTAAAAGTTGTGATATATTCCACAGAGAACTTGTACAAGAAGAGACATTGGTCCCAAAGGCATCATTTTGCATGGAAAAAGGGCTGTGTTGTAAGAATCTGTGTTTTCTGAAGACTTCGTAGCTGATAGGAGGCAGAAGATATGACTATATTCCAGGGAAGTGCTGCTTTTCTCTATAAAGTTTCCCCAAAATCCAAACTTGCTGCCTGAATGGTGAGTGGGGTTTGTCATCAGAGTGAAATGATGTAGGAAAATACTTCAACTTGATGGGAAAATGCTTCAGTAAATTAGTGTTGGACTTAATAGGAGGGGATGGGGGTTTTTATTTGCGTATAGAGACTGCTGTTGTACTTGTTCAAGTTTATGACTGTGTCCACTCCTCTTATAAAGATTTCCTTGTTTGTGCACAGCTGTAGAGGTCTTAAAAGTGGGAGAAATTCTTCCAGCTGCAAGTGCATGTGAGAGAAGCTGCCTTTGCATTCTGCAGGCAAGCAACCTCAGGACAGCTCAGTTACTTGTCAAGAGGGTTTCAAGGTGTGTTAAATCCATGCCTTTTCTTGGGAGGATGTGGGGAGAAGGGTTACATTTCAAAGCAGAATCAGGTGTAAAACTGAGAGGACTGTCCCCAGGTAAGGACAAGAAACCCCTCCATCTCCCAGAGTGGTGAGGTACAAACTGAAGTCTACTCTCTGACACACAGACCCAGGGACGTGTTGGAATCATTGCCCCTGGAAGCATTCAAAAAAGCATGTGGCACTTGGTAACTTAGTTTAGTGGTGAACATGGTAGTGCTGGGTCAACAGCTGGATTTGATGATCTTGGAGGTCTTTTCCAACTGTAACGCTTCTATGGTTCTATGATGATGATCTAAAATTGTGACAAGAGAAACTCAACAAATGTCCACTCACATCCAGCTGCCATTATTTTAACGCAGTGTCACCTGACCTTTACTGGAGTCAGTACGTGGGTGGCTGGGGAGGCAGGACCAAAATGGAGCCTGGAGGGGTGCTGTGGGATATAACGCCCTTTTCCGTGCCTTTTTGTGTATTTTAGGGTGCACTTTTTTTTGGAGGAGGCGGGGGGAGTGTGGGTGGGCAGCGGGCGCTCTCCCTCCGTAGGGCCCTCTCGCTCCACGCCGGCTGGATTTCCAGCCCATTGTCCCGGCGTTGCCGCGGCGACGGGAGCAGCTGCCGGCGGCGGGGCCTTGGCGGCGGCCCCGGGCGCCTGCGGCCGGTGTGGGCTGTGTTTACCAACACCGTCACATGGTCCCGGGGCAGGGACCCTCCCTCTGGAAGCCATCCGTGCTCATGGACACGCTGAATAAGTTTGTTCTTCAACCCGCCGCGTCCCTCGGCGCTCGGGGTGCTCCCCAGCGTGGGTTATTACACCGTCAGTAGGGCCCGTGGGGCTGGAGGCGGTAGCGTCCCACTGCCGCGGTGTTGCTTAATGTGCGCTTTTACTGGCGTGTTGTTCCTCTCGCAAATTTACAGCAGGAGATTGCTGCTGGGCTGACCTTGCTTCCTCCGTCCGGGGGTAATGAATGCTGCTATTTAAACGCTCTGCCTCCACAGCCCCTGCGCTTCGGTTTTTCAAAGAGTAGCAGAGTACCCAGGGGAAGCCCTTTGTTGCCTGGATGTGAAACCTGAATGTGGGTTCTCCTCTTGGAAGCTTGAGGCAGAAAATAACAGCTGAGAATAGATTTATGGGGTTTAATTTTGCCTAAATCATGTCACAGAAGTAGAAAATATGGATCAGATCCTGAGCTGTGTAAATCAGTGTAATCCCATGGAGAAATGATGCCTACATGGGCCCAGGAGCTGGCCATTGCTCCTTAAAATGCAGACAAGCATCATCCAGCAATAGTGAGGAGTGGTTTAAAGGAGACAAAATGGCAATGAAGTTTCCTGATAGGCAGCACATGATCATTTAAATTAAAGTATGCTAAATACAGGAATGTCAGAGAATCCTTAAATATACACAACCACTTTAGGATCAATATACTCCATATTTCTTGTTCTGTATACATATTTCTTCACAGTTTGAATGGTCAGCTCCAGGAGTATAAGACCTTCTAGTATCATCTAATTATCAGTAGCACATCATGGAGCTAGTCCTGAGAAAGCCTACTCTTCAGAAATAGTATGCTGTAAATGGGTCAAAAATATAAAATAAGGAATCACAGAGTTAAATACAGATCCTATTGAATTTCAGTCTTCAGTAAAATATCTCATGAAAAATTCATATTCATGTTATTAATCCCATTTCACTATCCCTAAACTGATAGAGAAGTATAGTAATATTTTGTAACTGTAATCAATTATGCCAAGAAATATTCCAAGAAAGAATCAAAAGGTTACAGTAACATTTTAAAAAAGTTTTAGGATCTCTAGTAAGTAATTATCAAACACTTCTGAAATGTAACAAGAATAATAATAGGATATAGCTAGAAAACTGAAACCTGGGATTAATTTCCACTGTCTGTCCTGTAATCCCACTCTACTTCCTCTCTCTCCTACTGGGGGTAAATGTATATTGTTTTAGTTGTGGATGTGAATTCAAATGGCATTTTGAATGTAGGGTCACTTGTTTATCACCTCAGTCTGGTGGTACACTCAGTACTCTACAGTGGCCAGACAGACCATTAGACAAGATGATTCACACTTTAACCAAGCTCAGAAAGATTTTGCTGTCACTCCAAGGTTACAAGATCCCACTAAAAATTCAAATTGATATTTTTGCAATGCAGTAGAATAAAGTGATGTGTGTGCATTTTGCAGATGGGGTCCTAAATACTGAAGAGATAAATGACATCTGTTTTAGCAGAAGATTGATTTTCTGTGATTTCTCCAAAATCACACAGTTAAGATCAATGAGACCAACCATTAACCCAGCACTGCCAAGTCCACCATTAAACCATGTCCCCAGGTGCCACATCTACATGTCTTTTAAATACCTCTAGGGATGGTGACTCAAACACTTCCCTGGAAAGCCTGTTCCAATGCTTGACAACCCTTTTCTTGAAGAAATTTTCCCTAAATCTCCCCTGGCACAACTTGAGACTGTTTCCTCTTGTCCTATTGCTTGCTACCTGGGAGAAGAAACTGACCCCAAACTTGCTGCAACTTCCTTTCAGGTGATTGTAGAGAGCAATAAGGTCTCCCCTGAACCCTCCTTTTCTCCAGGATAAACAACTTCTTCTGCTTCTCATCAGACTTACGCTCTAGCTCCTTCACCAGCTTCATTGTCCTTCTCTGGACACACTCCAGCCCCTCAATGTCTTTTTTGTCATGAGGACCCCAAAATTGAACACAGTGTTTGAGGTACAGCCTCACGAGTGTCGAGTACAGGGAAATGGTCCCCTTCCTAGTCCTGCTGGCCACACTATTTCTAATACAAATAGTCAAAAAAATTCCTTAACTACAACAAACTGTCACTGTACAGAAATGCCCCAACAGGCTTCTGGTTAATCACTGCACCAAGCAGCATAGGTGCATAGGTGCGAATGTCACGCCCATCCACAAACAGGGCCAGAAGGAGGACCTGGGAAACTACAGGCCCGTCAGCCTGACCTCAGTGCCTGACAAGGTTATGGAGCAGATCATCCTAAGTGCAATCACACAGCACCTACAGGATGGACAAGGGATCAGACCTAGCCAGCACGGGTTTAGGAAGGGCAGGTCCTGTCTGACCAACCTGATCTCCTTTTATGATCAAGTGACTCCCCTGATGGATGAGGGGAAGGCTATGGATGTGGTCTATCTGGACTTCAGCAAAGCCTTTGACACCGTCTCCCACAGCATACTCCTGAAAAAGCTGGCAGCACACCGCTTAGACAGGGGCACTCTGTGCTGGGTTAAAAACTGTCTGTTGGCCGGGCCCAGAGAGTGGGGGTGAACGGTGCTGCATCCAGTTGGCAGCTGGTCACTAATTGTGTCCCCCAGGGATCAGTGTTGAGCCCAGTCCTGTTTAATATCTTTATTGATGATCTGGATGAGGGGATCGAGTGTACCACCAGCAAATTTGCAGATGACACTAAGCTGGGGGAGAGTGTCGATCAGCTGGAGGGCAGAAGGGCTCTGCAGAGTGACCTGGACAGGCTGGAGAGTTGGGCTGATTCCAATGGGATGAGGTTCAACAAGGTCAAGTGCCAGGTCCTGCACTTTGGCCACAACAACCCCCTGCAGCGCTACAGGCTGTGGACAGAGTGACTGGAGAACAGCCAGGCAGAAAGGGACCTGGGAGTTTGGATTGACAGGAAGCTGAACATGAGCCAGCAGTGTGCCCAGGTGGTCAAGAAGGCCAATGGCATCTTGGTCTGGATCAGGAACAGTGTGGCCAACAGGTCCGGGGAAGTGATTCTTCCCCTGTACTCAGCGCTGGTGAGGCCACACCTGGAGTGCTGTGTCCAGTTCCGGGCCCCTCAGTTCAGGAAGGATATTGAGGTGCTGGAGCAGGTCCAGAGAAGAGCAACAAGGCTGGTGAAGGGACTCGAGCACAAGTCCTATGAGGAGAGGCTGAGGGAGCTGGGGTTGTTCAGCCTGGAGAAGAGGAGGCTCAGGGGAGACCTCATCACTCTCTACAACTCCCTGAAGGGAGGCTGTAGCCAGGTGGGGGTTGGTCTCTTCTCTCAGGCAACCGGCAGTAAGACAAGAGGGCATGGTCTTAAGCTGTGCCAGGGGAGGTTTAGGTTAGATATTAGGAAGAAATTCTTTACAGAGGGGGTAATCAAGCATTGGAATGGACTGCCCAGGGAAGTGGTGGATTCTCCATCCCTGGAGGTTTTTAAGATGAGACTGGATGTGGCACTTAGTGCCATGGTCTAGTAACCACGGCGGTAGTGGATCAAGGGTTGGACTTGATGATCTCAGAAGTCTTTTCGAACCTGGCTGATTCTATGATTTTATGATGTTTAACATCATTCAGATCTGCATGTTTAGAGCTCTGGTGGATGTTTAGGCACTGGAAAGACAAACACAGAAGCAAAAATAAAGCAAAAGAAAACAACCAATTTCGTGCCCAAAAGAGTTCACAGTCTTCTAATATTCCAGTTATTTCAGCAGCGTGACTATTGCTGAATGCAGGGGAGATGTTATACACAGGTTCTCAGTCCAGTATATTAAGAAACCTCTGCAGTACCTCTAAGAAATTAATTCCTAGCGAGACAGAGGAAAGTAAACAATTTTAAGGAAATGAGGCCTTAGTCTGAAATTTTCTTGTTTTGCTTGCTTTTTGTTCTCTTGTTTAATAAACTCTGATCCCAGAAGAAGCTGAACAAATAGTGATGGACATATATGTTAAAGGAACAGCCAGGAAGCTCTCAATATAATGTGCATGCCCAGAATATTGTCAGGCCCCCATTGACATGGACTTTGATTCAGGGCATTTACAACCTAAATAACAGAAGACCTGTGTCATTTAACAACTTGAAAGGATTGATGTTGAACTGGATACGTACCAGCAAATGCAGAAGCTGATAAAATTTCAGACAGGTAAAGACAAAACTCAGAAAACCCCTGCCAAAGAGGGGAAAAAAAAAAAAAGAAAAGAAAAGTGAAAAGTATTGTTTGCTGTGGGTTGTGGGTTTTTTGCCTTTTTTTTCTATTTTTTTTGGTTTTTCCATGCTTTTTTATTCAAAATCTCTGAATGCTCAAATTAAAAGTTTTAATCAAAATAAAGAAACATGAAAAGTTTGTATATTTTAACTTGGCTTTTTATTATTATTGAACATTGACATTTTCAATAAAAATCTTTGTTTTCAGTAAAAACAATTCCTATTTTCCTACTCATCATCTTGTGTGAATGCCACCAGCAGGCCTGAAACCTGTGTATGTATTCATTAGCCAAATGTGAAGTCAGGCTGACTGCTGCTAGCAGACAGTGCCTCTAATTCTAGCATAGTGGTTTCTCCATTTCTGATGCATGCTTTTGACATCCCAGCTAGCACAGTGCAAGAGGAGCTGCCTTTGCCAGACCCCTTCTGATTTTGCTTTGCCACTGTTCCCTGATTTTCCTGTTTATTTCCTGTGCACATCTCTTCCAGCAAAGCTGCTTGAAGAACTGTAGGGGAAAGTAGCCTAAAGTTCCTCATGAAGCGAAGAGGGGCATGGCCACATGTACTGGGTACCATCCATAGCCTTGCAACTTTTCTGTTGGCCATTTTATATAAAGATTTTCACATAGAATTAGATATGTCTGCAGTCATATTTAGCATTGAATAAAAACAGATTTATAATTCCACTGTACATGTTACTTCATTTTCAAGGAACCCTTTAACTGTAGGATAAACTTCAGAGATTGCTACTGGAAAATTCCATTTCTTCAGCAGCTGAAATCTACAGTTTCTTTATGTTAGCAATGATATGCAGTGAAAGAGGAATTTTGCATGTAGAGTCTCTTAAAATAATGAAAAAATGTGGCTTTGGAGTAAAAAAAGTTAATCTCATTGTTAGAATAAACTGTGAAAACTTCCTGTTTCCTCTTCTTTATTATTTCCT
Organism: Neopelma chrysocephalum; assembly: GCF_003984885.1. Taxonomy (NCBI): domain Eukaryota; kingdom Metazoa; phylum Chordata; class Aves; order Passeriformes; family Pipridae; genus Neopelma; species Neopelma chrysocephalum. The sequence goes on along the minus strand of NW_020897742.1, from coordinate 3,343,093 downwards.
TCTCATCCACCAAAACCAAAATATTGAAAAAAAACAAGCATTCATATCAACATTGCTCAAATTTTAATTTTCAAAGTTCCTATGCCAAATGTAATTAGATTTTTAAAATAAGAAAATAAAGCAAACACAATTATATGAGAACACAGTTTTGATAACAAAATGAAAGATTCCATATAAACCAAGACAGAATTTGGGAGGGAAGGGGATTCATTTTTGTGTTCTGCCGGGAAAATGAACACATTTCATTCTGTTGACAAATCTGGCCACTGTACAGCATCAACTGCACCCTCTTTATACTTAGGATTTTGTAGTAGGACCGGTCTCTTGCACAGAGCTTTGGATTCACTGCGAGTTCTCCTATGAACTGTCCAAGTGACTTTGTAGAAATGTCAATCCTGGAGTAGGGTTTGAGTACAAATTTGCCATCCATCTGCATTACTTGTTTACATAAACTCTTTCAGTTCAGTTTTGGAACAATCCAGCTAACACTCCTGGCAGGCTGGTGGACTTCCACCACTCTGCATCCCTTTCTCCTGCCCATGCTTCCTTCTGTTTCTGGGACCAGCTATGATTTGGTACAGACATGGTTACACTGTTTTTAGATAGCTCTGTAAAAAAAGGGTTCATAAAAGTTCTCCTATGCACTTTTTTGTCTTTTAGGGAGGGCAGCTAGGATGCAGGACGTGGGATTATGAGACATACTTTCATAGATGTGATGGTCTTAAACTTACATAAAAAGTGAAAAGTGGCAGTATGGGCTCTTGCTTATCTTATTAACAAGAGTATGAAACCTAAGTTGCTTGGTAGCCATCCGTTGATGTGGTTGGAGTGGATCTTGGGAGAGTAAAGGAAACAGGAATCCCTCCCTAACCCGTTACGAACCTTCACTCCCCTTCTTCTGCCATTTTCCTGGTCAGGAGCCCGAGTTCCATTGGTTCAAAGCGGTGTTCCCTGCTGTTAAAACTTAGAGCAACGACTCTCTCTGGTTGCTAGAATTAAAATAGAAATCGTGCCATGATATCTTCATTGATACTCCTAACTGTAGTAGATAGGCCAAAATTGAAATATAATCATGCTTCCTCCATTTATTATGCTGCCATATCCTTCAAACTGGGGCTCTGAATGATATAGACTGTTCAATGCACAGTAACATCTCAGCTAAGGGTGTCAAGGTATTGCCATTACAAATTTCAGCCCCCATACAAAGTGCATATGCAGAGTTAGGAAAACTGTTTCCAAACTGGACTGATTTAACAGTGAACTAATTGAATATTTAACTTGGGAAAGAAGGATGTGAAACATGTGCAGCTTCATTCATTAATATGCATCTGGATATAAGAAATGTTTCTACAATGAAGTAAAAAGAAACTCAGAAGTATTACACAGAATGGTGCTGAGAAAATGCAATAGCTTGATTTAAAAAAAAAACTTATTAGTATGAAATAAAATATTATTACAAACAGAGACCAATATAGTCTGTAAAACTCGGATGCATTGTATCCTCTGTGTTAATAGAAAGAAAGTAGCATGGGGAAAAAGCATTAATGGTAATTTGTGAAAAAATGTGGGTTAACTAACCTTGAAGCAGAACCTTTTAGAAATCTTCTCTTTAATGCTGCTCCTTAAAGCAAGAACTCCTTTCTGAAAACTAAACAAAACAAAAAAAAAAGACAAAAATAAAGACAGAAAATGGGTTGATAATATTTTTCTTTTGAATGGAGCCAAAACCTGCATAGCTACATTTTAACAATATCAGAGTAAACAATTCATGCATTAAATAATTCCTGTATGCATTTGAAGCTAGAACAGTTGATCTGTGCTGTTTAGAGGAGTTCAGCTGGAAAGTGAAGTTTTTCAACAGTTATTAGAAAATAAATTGCTGCGGTTCTTTTGTTCTGTGCTAGAGAATAAACTGGAGAATAAAAATCCCCTCTTATTTTTTTCCTTTTCTTCTCTCTGATAGGTGTTTTGCATGCTGGGTATCAGCTTTAGTGGTGTAGGAAGAATGCTGCTAGCCACTCCAAAATTCAATTTTTGTACATGCTGCCATGTAATAATTTAGCCTTGGAAGCATAATAATAGAGATAGACTGCTGCAGGAGCAGAACAGGCACCAGATGGTGACTCCCATTTCACATTCTGGTTCTGTGTCCTTGCTCCAGAAGGACTTAGCTGCAATTGGCTTTTCTGATGGAAGAGTTTGTGTCCCACACCTGCACCAGCTCCAGGAGACAAGCTGATGCAGGAGGATGGCAGCCAGAGACTTCTGCTCCATGCATCTTCTCTGCTACCAGAGCAACAGGATGCATAGGCATTAATATGTGCTTCCTCACATATACTCCAGTCTTGTCGGGCAGTTGTGTAACAGAGCTTGTTAGGCCTTGATGTGCCTTTTATAGTCACATCACACAATAACTGTGGAGATCTGGATTTATAGAATTGATTATCCTTGCACGGATCTTGTTAAAAGACTCATGTAATTTCTATTCTATTCTATTCTATTCTTTCTTACACCATAGCAATCAGTGGTGTCTCTTGCTTATTTTACTGTAACACTTTTCCTTGCACAAAAAACAACAAAAAAAATTTTCATTGCATGCCCTCCCTCAAAATCTCTCCTTGTGAAAAAGTGAAATGAATAGAAGAAACTGTCCAAGGTAGTCTTGCCAAGACTGCAAGAACCCTGGATATGACTGAGCTCACAAAAATATCTTATGAGAAACTTCAGATTTAGTCTTGGCACAGGGATGAGGTGCATTTGATAATAGCAACAACAGCAATTAAAATATGTATTATAAAATGATCTAGTAGTAATTTTACTTTGGAAGGTAGTCAAACTGTTTCTATAAATCCAATTTCCCTCTCTTTCTCTTTGCACAGAACTACTAAAACCACCAAATGTGTAGTATTATGTTGGTTTGCAGTGGAATTTTTTGTTTGTGTGGGGTATTTTTGTGCTTCTAGCATAAAACTTCCTGCAGAAACTTCTGAAGGACTAATTCTCCTTTGAAGCCAAGCATTTGAAACTGTGATGTAAGCCTAACAGGTGAACCAATGCTTGTTAGCCCTGGGTCTTTTAAGAGAAGCTTCTTCATCAGTGTTTGAGTCGTTGGTGAATAGCTCACTGCAGCTCTGTTTATATAGACATATGGTGAGAAGAACACTAATACAGTTGTCTGTGCACAACTGTAACAAACAATCTGCTTATTGTGTATTTTTTTAGGCAACACTTCATGCTGTCTAACAGGTGGCCCCAAGTTACAATAGGCACACTGTCAGGGTAGAACAAACCCGTTTACACAAGAGCCTTGACTGGAGATAGTGACTAAGGCAGCCTGCAAAATCAACCTTAGAATATGATTGTTTGAAACACTGTAAATGCCATGAACCTCCAATGAATATGAGCCCTGCCTTTTACATCCTCCTGTTGCTCTCAATCTATCTCAGAGCCAGTGGAATTAATTCCTCCCAATGAATGAATGTCAAGCAACATTTAAAAATCTCTCACATATTATAAGTCTCAAGTTTATGGATATAATGCAATATGACTTATGTAAAAATTGAATTATTTTTGCTTTAACTAGCCTACCAAGTTTTATTGCAGGTTTTCGGTTTGTTAGGAACAAGGTTTTACCTGTAATCTCAGAGTTTTTAAGTGTTGCACACTATGCCTATGTCAGAGCATATTGTGGCGCAAAGTGTGTTTATGTTCACTGCAAAGGGGTAAAGCGAATCATTCAGCTTTTTCTCTAAACTTCTAACATTCCTTACTTCATTCTCCTTTGTGATCTTTTCCCCAGAAATTTCCTTACCATTCACTGGTTTTGGTTGCTAAAATTTTCTTTTTGGATGTGCAGTCCTGGGTCATTATATTTTCACTAGTTCTGCAGGAAGTTGATGTTTATGTTCATTATTTTTCTCTTTTTTATATTTATTAGTTTTATTTTAATTTCTTATTCTGCAGAATTCTCCTGGCAGAGAGGGAGATTTCCAGGACAGGATTTCTTTAAAGTTTCTGGAGCTCTGTTTTTGACACAATACTCGGTTCAGCTGTCATTGATTTTACAGAAATGGATCAAGACCCATGTGAAAATCATAAATGGTAGTGGGATGGTAAATGGACAGTCCTATCAACCCTGTAAAGCTGACACAAATGATCATACCTGCATAGTAAAGCAGGCAATAATTTATATAGCATGCAGAAAAGGACCAATATTCCCAGACTTTGCTCCATCTTAATTAACTTCAGTTATATGTATATTCCAAGAAAATCTTCTAGGGTGTCCTGGCAGCCCATGGTGAGAGATGGGCAGCCCTAGAAAGCAATTCATCTCACACCAAGGGAAGCCATCTCTCCTTTGACAAAAAGGAGTTCCAAGGTGAATAATGCCTAACTTCTCAGTGGTTGCAGTAAGATGAGACCAATGCCACCCATTTCAACTGAATGTTTGAAAATAAGCATTTTTTGGCCAGCAGGACTAGAAAAGGGATCATTCCCCTGTGCTCAACACTTGTGAGGCTTCACCTAAAATCCTGCGTCCAGTTTTGAGCCCCCCACTACAAGAAAGACATCAAAGTGCTGAAGTGTCTCTAGAGAAGGGCAATGAAGCTGGTGAAGGGTCTGGAGCACAGGTCTCATGAGGAGTGGCTGAGGGAGCTGGAGTTGTTTAGCCTGGAGAAGAGGAGGCTCAGGGGAGATCCTATTGGTCTCTACAACTACCTGAAAGGAGGCTGTAAGCCAGGTGGAGGTCGGTGTCTTCTCCCAGATAGCAAGTGATAGGACAAGAAGGAACAGCCTTAAGATGTGTCAGGAGAGATTTAGATTGTATATTAGGCAAAATTTCTTCATGGAAAGGGTTGTGAAGCATTGGAACAGGCTTTCCAGAGAAGTATTTGAGTCACCATCCCTGGAGTTATTTAAGAGATGTGTAGATCCCCACTTAGGGACATGGTTTAATGGTGGACTTGGCAGTCATAGGTGAATGGTGGGCCTACATAATCTTAACACTCCTTTTAAAGGTTAGTGATTCTATAAACATATGTGAGATGATGTCTTCCCTCAAAAGGTGTTTTCCTTCAGTTCTGCTCAGTGCTGAGTGTTTTCTGAATTACTTGAGTTCAGAAACAGCTGACTGTACTGACTTTCATGACTATTTCATAAAAGGAATGAAGCATCTTGATAGTCTGGATCAAAAATTATTCAATCAAGATTTGGACGTTTCACCTTTCTGGTGAGATACTGGCTTTTATCTTATGATGATCAGTTTCAAAGGTTACTTGCCCAGATAAGTGTTCTGATTATTTTTTTCCTGCAGCTTTTTAATCCCAGTCCCATTCCTTTTGCAAAGTGTGGGAGAATTTTGAAGCACAGCCATATTTTCTCATCAGACAATATCTGGATGAGATTACATAGAGCCTGAATCAGAACCAAACCTCACAAAGTCAGTGGAAAAATTCCAGTGGTTTCAGTGGTATTTGAGTGAAGCTGCTACTTCAGTAATTCATGAGGATACCTTGCTTAATTTAAAAGAAGAGCTACCTTAGGCATCCTGTCTGGAGCACTTCAAATAATTTACTGGGAAAGTCTGAAGTAACCTAACTCTATTGAATAGCATTGTACCCATGCACATCTCAGAGAGTTAGGGCACAGGGCAAGTTAAAACTTTATTAATGATCAGATCTTGAACTCTTATGGACTACAGATAGTTTAGGAATAGTATTTTGCAGTCAAATCTAAGGGACAAGCCTTCATTTGCCTTATTTTACTGACTTAGTTTTTTGGAACGTTCACCATAAAGGGTGTCTGAGATGGTGGATTGAAATAGAAAATGAAACCATAAAAAAGAATATTCTTATATTATGTGTTTGCGTTTGTATGCTTGGATGACTGAAAAAATGCATCTCCTGAACTTGTAAAGATAAATCCTTATTCCATTGTCGTTGATTATATCTATACTAGTGAACTAACAGGAGCCAGAGCCATTACTGAAACTCAATGATTTGTTCTGCTGACAAACAGTCCCTGGCACAACTTTGATTGAGGCCAATCAACAGTCAACTCATAGACAACTCCCAGGCAAAGTTCAGGAGTTTGAACAGGCCAGGGACCACTCCCAAAACATAATTTGGATGTGACCATCTTGTTCTGTAAAATAAGAAAGTGTAATAGCACAGACCTGACCAGACCACACCATTTGGCCTGTGGGCTTAGGAATGAGCCTTGACAAGGTATAATTTATCAGTAGGGATGTTCCCAGTCATTTCCTGGGGCAGAGTATGCCATGATCTGAGTGTGCATGATCTGAAAAAAAAGTTTCCTTGGCTCCAGAATATAAATATTACAAGAATCAGAACTGAGATTTTTATTTTTTTTATTCCTTCTTGTGCCATTATACCTTTTTGTTTCTTCAGAGGAACAGTAAAAATACAAGCATGGCAAAAAGGTGAGGAGTTTATATAGGTCAGTTTATATAAATTTACATATTCCCAGTTAAAAAAAAAAAGGGACTTTTCTTTTAATGGTATATTTCAAGTAATCTAATAATCTGGGTGCAACACTATCTTTTACACAAAACTAATTTTACTGATTTAAAACTCAATCCAGCATTTAAAAACTAATTTATCCAATGCCAACAACTTCCAGCCCTTCAATCAGAAAAATGAATGTGCTTTTTGGTATGGCCTCAAACATTTCAGAATAGGGGGCAAGAGTGCAAAGCTGACAGATCACCACCAGCCCTTGCCTTTACACACGAGTGAGTGTTTGGCTCAGGTGCCTCCACAACCTGGTACACAAAGGAGGTGAGAGAAGTGAGGAGGGGGAAAGCAGAGCCTTTGGATAGGTCTGTGTGGGACATCAAACATTGTGTATTCTTAAAAATGGTAATTTTAATGAGTACCATATGGCTTTGGTACCTTGCAAAATGATGCTTTATCTTTTGCGATTACAAGTTCCAGAAACCATGGGTTCATCAGGTAGATCAGAGCAGAGGAAGATGCAGTCATCAGCAGAACTGTAGACATCTTCTGACAGTGATGTCAATGAACATTTTGAACAGTTTCCCAAGAGAAGTTGGAGAATTTCAATTTCTATATCTTTGGATAAACAATGTGAAGTCAAAGGGACATCTTAGTAGTCACTGAATGTCTTTGAGATTGCTTTAAATTTGCACCTTACTTGAATTTACAGTTTAAATGCTTGATAAACTCAAATAAGTGGCTGGGTACCCTGTTATCCACTGGAAAGAAGCAGATGTCTTTTAAGCCTTCCAAAGGAGACTGTCTGCCTGCTTTTTTATTAACTTCTAGAGCATCACACTCAGATAACAGTGGTGAGTACTGGTTCTTAATGAATATAGTTCCATGCTCTGTAAAATCACTTTGCCCTCTTACCACTGAAAAGAAAAGAAATGGAAGCAGAAATAAAACTTTTCCTTTCAGTCCTGCTGTAATTTCTGACAGCTGCATAAGGCAACTGTTATTGGGAGGGACAATTAATACTAAACTCAAAAAGTTCAGATGGTGTAAGCTCAATGTCTCTGCCGTATGTTTGAGAAAAATGATGCACCTGAGGCACTTCTGAATTTGGACATCTGCTTTCCAGTATGTTACATTTATAATAGCTCAGTCTAGCAGGGATCACAAGCTCCTCAATTTCTGCTAGTGCCTTAGGGCTGTCATTTGTAAAGTTCTTCAACTAAATTTTTTTCAAATGTTACACCAGAAGGCCTTTTTATAAACACCTCTGTGTGTTTGTGTGTGTATGTATATGTGTGTATACCTGTATGTGTGCTTGCAAAGTCCTCTATTTACCAGTTCTAAAACAGAACCAAAATAACTTTTATTAAAAAAAAAAAAAATTATAAGTAATTCTCTGAGTTAAGGAAAACCAGTGTCAGCAGTTACTGTCCTGTCTTGCCCTGGAGGGGATTCTCTGTCTTTAAGAATGAACTGAACTGCCATAAAGCCAACACTTACTTTCTGCAGGATGGATAGTTTCCTTTTGTAGGTTTATACCAGCTCCTCATGTCCTTAAAATAAATTTTGCATTTTAAAATACATGCCTCTATTTAGCCTCTGGAAAAAGTTTTATTGCCTATACAATGGAAATCAAAGTAATTTTCCAAGTTTTGTACAATATACTGCTCTGTAGCCGGTAGGCTGAATCTGGATATCTCTCTCCTTTTAGTCTAATTGAAAAATGCCTATATTTTGTGGTCACTTCTCAGTCTTTCTGAGTATAATTTATATAGCTGGAATATTGCCCCAGTGTTTTCAAGACTATGTCATCTTCCGTAGTCAGAAAGAAATTTTGAAAGACAAATTAACAGGTTTAACCTGTACTAGTAGAGCCATGTGCTTTGTGGAGGGATGGAAGTAACAGAAAGATGGGTGCTGTGCCTTCACATCCCTGTGGCTCCATCCCTGCATTTGCTGGACTACATGGGTCTTCTGAAAGATAATAATAAATGTACAACACCAATATTAACCACATCTAGTCACAAGTAAAATACATGTGGAACAAGGTTAAACGTGTTCTTGAATGGAGCTTTTAAAGGCATCTGCACAGCCCTTGTGCACAACATACAGGAGTGTGCTCTGTACTGGCTAATCTTGATAGGTACTGGTCTTCCTTGTCCTTTCCAAGGGTCAACCCAGTTGAATTACTGTGCTACCATAAGGGGTTTTTGCATGGGCAGACACTCTGTATTCCAACAACAATTGTTCCTACTCATTTTGGGGGTGAATCTCATTATTCTTTGCCTTATCTGAGTACAACATCATCAGTCTATGTTTCATTCTGTTTTCCTTTAATTCTTTTTCTCTCCTTGAGTGTTTTCATACATCTTGGGTTTTGGTGGGTTTTTTTATTTGTTTGGTTAGTTTTGTATGGTGTGGGCTTTTTTGAATATGTATGTGTTTTCTTTGATTGTTTTTACTATTTTTTTCACTTAATATTTTGATATTTTATTTTTATTTTCCCTTCCCCTTTCTGTGTCCCTTCTTTTTTTTCTTCATCCTGTTTCCTCCTTTATGTACCTTGCTCCCTTTTCATATATTTTTCCTATATCTTTGCTCTAAAAAGGCCACCTAAGGTTGCCCTGCTGTGGTACAGCCTCCCTGGCTTACCTTGGAGTGAGACAATATTTTCCCTGTTCTCTGAGGTCTGTGGTTCAAACACTCTCTCTTTTGCTCACCTAATGGGGTGAGAACCGCTCTATCCATAGCAGACTATTTCTCCTTTGAGTATTATGCTTCTGTGTGATCTTCTGAGAAGTTTAACACTGGATGTTGTCAAAGAGAATGATAGCATTTATTAAAAATGGTTTAAAAGGCAGAAATCATGAACCATGGAAACATGCTATAAAAATGAAACATACAGAAAAAGGCTCTTTTAAGATGCTGTTTGTAGTCCTGGAAATGTGGTTACTGAAGAAGATGATATAAGTTATAGAAACACTCATTCATAGAAATCACAGTTGGCCTTCTACCTCAGGAGCTGACAGAGCTAGAAAGCAACCAAGAACAACTTCCCAGATCCTCATCCTTCAGCTGTTTCCTTCCATACATAGGAATCATTCTCTCTTCTGTTTCACTGGGCCCACCATTCCTAGTTCATATTCATCAATAATGTATATCCTATTTTAGCATCTGGAAGTTTTATACGCACTTCATTGATTTCTTGACTTCTTTAGTATCTTATTTCAGACAGAAACTGCTCCTGCCTCTAAGTGGGAGGGGCAACCCTGGTTGTGTTGTGTATAGACAGGGGAACAAGAGGCTGGAGAGCAGAGCTGATGAAAGGGATCAGGGTGTACTGGTAGATGACAAGTTGAATATGAGTCAGCAGTGCCCTGGCAGCCAGGAGGGCCAATTGTGTCCTGGGGGGCATCAGGCAAAGCATCGCCAGCTGGTCGAGGAAGGGGATTGTCCTGCTCTCCTCTGCTCTGGTGTGACCTCACCTTGAGTCCCGTGTGGAGTTTTGGTTGCCACAATATAAAAAAACCATTAAGCTGTGAGAGACTGTCCAAAGGAGGGCAATGAGGATGGTGAAGGGTCTGGAGGGGAAGTCTTTTGTGGAGTGGCTGAGGTCACTTGGTCTGTTCATCCTGAAGAAGAGGAGACAGAGGGGAGACTTCATTGTGGTCTTCAATATCCTCACGAGGGGAAGCGGAGGGGCAGGTACTGATCCCTTCACTCTCATGACCAGTGACAGAACTCGAGGAAATGACATGAAGCTGAGTCACGTTTAGGCTGGATATCAGGAAAAGGTTTTTCACCCAGAGGGTGGTTGGGCACTGGAACAGGCTCTTCAGGGAAGTCACAGCACCAAGCCTTTCTGGTGTTCAGGAAGTATTTGGACAATGCTCTCAGGCATATTATGTGATTCTTGAGGTGTCCTGCACAGTGGACTTGATAATCCTGGTGGGTCACTTCCAACTCAGTATATTCTATGATTCTAACTATTCACAAGTTGATGTTATTAGCTAACATTTCTCTTTTGCACCCTGAGGTGCAGTAGTTGATATAGTGGCTCTCCTCATGCCAGTGCCAGCTGCATTATGATTGTTCTGTGTGTTATCTGATTGTTGGACACCTTGTGATCCTTTATGATCACAGACACTTTATCAATGACATAGCAGTCATGTTAAACCTTCACAGAAGTACACGAAAGCAAAACATAGTAAATATTCCAGAAACATGAATTTAGCAGCAAGGCATCCATTTTTCACTCTTGTGAGAATAGTAAAATTGTAACCTCTGAATTAATACAGAGCTGTTTGATGGCAATTTTTAGTGCAAGTTATTGCTGAACAGTCTACTCTTTTTCTCCCCTTTTATTTTTCAAAACATTCACTAGCTTTTTTTCCCCCCCTTGCTTGTTTTTTTTTTTTTTGTTAAATACCTTGATAGACTACTGGTAATCTACCACTAATCCTTTCTCCTCAGTACACGCATAAAGAAATAAAAGATGCCAGTTTGTGGCTTAGCTGCATTCAGGAAAACTTCCGTATTGCTGCCAAGAACTGCCATCTGCCACCTACAAGCGCAGGTGCCAGGGAGTCTCCTCTGCACACAAAGCATAATAATATAACACAAAGGACCAATGTGCACTAATAATTGCTAAACACACAGAAAGAGGGGCCAGAACATTTTTATGAAAGTTTACTTAGTCTGTGGAGATTTGCATACAGATGGCTAGGTCAGGGTGCTGTGTATGCCGCCTGGGCCACTGTGGGGTAGGGCTGCCTTCAAGCAGCCTTTATAAGCACACACGGCTTTTACTATAGCATAGTGTTGTGGAGAGACCTCATTCTGCACACACTGAATAGTCATTCAAGTAGCTTGCTTTGAAATGAGAAAAGACCTTGGATGGGGGGAAAAAAAGCAAATTCTTTTCTTTGTGAGACAGAGGAGGAGTGTTGGGAAAGAGGCCAGAGGACTTAAAGAATGTGGGTTAGCAACCAGGAATTAGAGGAAAGTTTCTGTGGAGACACACAATTAGATATGTGGCATTCACCCCTCTCCTTCTAGTGGGCAACAAGAGCAAGCACATTTCAAAGGGTTCATCATCTGCATGAAACAAGGATAGGGAGAAGAAAAAGCACCCTAATTTTTAAAGTATAAAGCAAAGTGTAACTGTCTTAAAATAAAACAAACCCAAAGGTTAAGCAGCAAGAAATTTCCCTTCAACTAAGAGCATGAAGACACAAACCGTGAATTTAGTGCATTTCCTTTGTGTATGTGTGAATCTGAAAGTGTACATATGTGTGCATACATACACGTGTAGGTACCTTCTAATGTATTTGGATATTTTAAATTCGAAATCATGACTATAAGAGTTAGTTTGTTGTGAATTTATGAAACACCTTTTTTTTTTCTTCTCTGTAAAACATCCAGGATGTTTTTACTGATCACAAAATCCAGAAAGTTGCTACCTTATGTAGAATATTTATGGCAGGTATCAATATTTATGTATTGCTATAGTAGATACCTTTACAAACATTGTATGTAAATAGACGGTGATTTTCAAAGATGCTCATCTTTTATGGATTTTCAAGTATAACTATCAGTGTTGCCTTTGAAACAGTTTGCTATCCTAGGTGTGTAGTTCAGTTTTTTCCTTGCTGTTTGCAACCTGGTGATTTTATCACACCTGTGAATCAGTTCCTGATTCTGAAAGAAAAGAGGATTAGTTGTCTGGGCCGTTGCCTTGTCTCAGTGCAAAATAATTAATCTATTTATTTTCTTCCTGTCTCTTACTAGAGATTCTTGGAAAAAAATATTGCACATACTATATTTCTTTGTATCTTTAAATTTTTTTTATAGGTCCTTTCAGAAAACACTAATACAACTCCAAAATATACTGGAATTATCTCAGTGTGTCTTAAAGTCAAAATCACACAATCTTACATTTTTAAAACTGTATAGATTCATGGCATATAGAATTTGAGTACTTTGCAATCAATGAATTCAAAAATCTTGCAAAAGCTCTGTGAGATAAAAATATATAAAACATGATTTAGAGGAAAAGAGCAACAGATAGGCTTGCCCAAGGTCACAGAGGAAGTCTGAGAGAGGTAAGAATTGAATCCTAGTCCCCTGAGTACCAAGGCAATTCTGTATCCATTATCATTCATCCTACTTTGAGAGTGCTAATTGATTTTGACTGCTTAGCATGAGCTCTTTAAAGGGGCCTGATTTTCAGGGCTGTTTGTCTCCTGCAGAATGTGGGGCTGAGGTCTGGGGCAGGATGAAAAGGGCAGCAGCGGAGAAGCTTTTCCAGGGTTTTGATTACTGCAGGGGTGGGTGCTTCCTCCCTGTCTCCCCTTGTGCTCACCTTGTGGCTCCTTCAGCCACAGTGTGTTCCTTCAGCCTTTACGCTGCCCCAGCTTCTCCGGGGCAGAGCACAGAGCTTGGGGTGCTCATTGCCTCCACTGTACTTCTAATAGCTGGGGTTTGCAATTCTGTCCTTAATACTGGTTTGGTCACAATTAGTGCTTCCCGGAGGCTTGTAAAAGTGAGCTGTAGCAGAAACTGTTATCATACATGAACTCAGATTTTGTACGTCTTGCAAAGGATTCTCTGAGGCTACGCTTGGTTACTGTTAGCATGTCCATCCTTTGAAATAAATAATTTGTCACATAAAATTGCAACTTTAAAAGGCAAAATAAACCTTAAATATTTGCATGCGCTAAACCCACCAATATTTTAATTTTCTTATTTGCCCAGTGTAAGGGATTTTTATTTGACCTGCACTCATAACATTGTGCTTTCTTAAGGTGTTGTGCCTGCACAGCAAGTCATATTGTCCTTTCCCAAAGCAAACCTCCACCTCTCCCCTCACAGCACTGGAATTCCCCTTTCATGACACTTCATGTACAATTAGGGTGTAGAGGTAGATCTAGCAGACAGAGAGCAACCAAGTGGGAGGTCTCCAATAACTCAGCAGCAGTCTGCAGCTGCTCACCAGGTATGTTCTAGCAGCTGATTTAGCATCTAACGCTGGATGCCAAGCTGGAGCCTTAGTTACACATTTAACTTGATCTTTTCTTTGAACATGTAGTTCCTTTTGTATAGGGCTACCATATAAATCCTGGCTAGAACAAGAATGGGTAAAAGAGCAGAGATCTCTTTGGGAGCCATATACTTAAGTGACAGCACGATTATGGGAGAGCACAACAGTATCTCTTTTCTTAAATTTAGAATTTCTAATGCATTTCATAAGCCTTCTGGGTAAATTAGGAAAAAAATAATAAGTTAGCAATGGATAGAATCCAGGTTCCTAAATACCAAACACTACAAAATTTCCATATAAATTATCCCTTCAGGAGCTGGGCTTTGCTTTGAATGCCTTCTTGGTCTATGAGGTCTGAAATTATGCCAGTCTGAGGGAGTTCCAGATATTTTCCATGAAGGCTGCTTTCCAAAATCTTTCAAAGCAATCACAGGATGTCCAAGACTGTTCTAACCACTGTCCTGCTGAGCAGGAGGACAGTGGTTAGGAGGATTGTCCAGGAGAAGTGTCCTTCTGATTGCTCCCCCATAATGTAGGTCTGAGATGCTTTGATCCACTGCAATGACTTTAACAAGTATCACAGAGTTAATGTGGGAATTATTTTAAAGCAAATGTTTATTGCAAGTAATTAAAAGCCATAAAAGTTTTAAGACTCAGCTCCCCCAAAAGTTTTATGTCATTGGTAAAATCCAGAATCAGTAGTTAAACTTTGTGACTTAGAGCTTAGAAATTAAATTACTGAAGTTGAAATAAATTAAATGAAAGCTCCTGTTCAATGCCTCTAAGTGAAACCTTGACCTTACTCAAAGCAATAAGGGCAGCAAGGTGGCCAGTGACAGCTACAGAATTAGAATTTCTACTTCTGGGCTCAGTTCTCTTTCTCTAAAGCTGAAATAACATAACTTTCTTACTTTGGGAGAGATGCATTAACATTCATGAGATACTTCCATACAGCTCTGTGCTTGCTCTCCTATCTTTGGAAAAATGCCTACTTTCTCTTTTGCGGAAAGGCTGTGGTGATTCTCTGTGTATGCACTTCTCAATTCAAAGCTTGTTTTGATGTCATCTGTTGATGTTGAATTTGTTCGAATTCTACCAGTTGTAAAACCAAATTTTCTTGGAGATGACTTGTGCTGAGTTCACAAAATGTTCTAGAATTCATAGAGATAGATGTTTGAAGTATGGTTGCCTGCTTCTTAAAATCCAGTTTTAAGAAGGAATGTTTAACAAATACAGGAGAAAGCTTTATTTCTCTCACTTTTCTTACATTCTAATGAGGCTGTGTTACAGATAAATAATTTTCTTGAACAAAGTATAGGACATATCCAAAAAACATTTAATATCTGAGTCCAGATCAATTATATTTTCACATCTTATCTGTTCCATAACTTGCCTCCAGATATCCATTTTGGTCTGTAACCATGTAATTCTCAAAGAGAAATTACTTGAGAGGTGCTAGTTTGAAATACATACTTATACTAAGTCAGTCCATCCAACTGTAAAGATATTTATTTGGAAGACATTTCTAATAAGGAGTCTTTAAAATATCCCATGCATGACCACTAATAGGCACTACTTGTGCAAAAGCAATGGATTGGTAGAATGGATCAGTCTTTTGAACTGTGTCTAGCCTGCCTCAAAATAGCACATTTCTAGATGAAAGGCAAAGGTATGTGGAGTTCTAACAGTGTTGTTTCAAGGGTAATCTGAACACATTATAACCCTCTGACAAATCACATCCCTTTTCTCATTCGAAAAATTTATGCTCTGCTACTTTTAAGTTACAAATATGACTTGGAAAACACCTTTCTTTCTTGCAGTAGGTAAGCACAGATGCAGCTGTCTACAAAATATGCATAAAACTTGTAGATTAACATCAGGGAAATAGGAAGATACACTCCTTGTGTGACTTTGACAGATATTTTTGTCAGCTGTCTCAAAAACATAAAACTGAGTTTATCAGCCAAACAATAACAAAGGAATGTTAAATTTGTTTAGATTTTTGATATTTACATGTCAAAGGGCTGGTTTTTAATTAGAAAGACAAGGATCCAGAGTCAGTTCCCTTGGACCGGATCTTTGACTGATGGACAGGATTTTCTTAAGGAGAACGGGTCATTTGGAGAGGTAGAGGGGATGAGGTTCTAGGTCATTCACAGAAATATTAGGAAATTATATGAGATTTCAGGATAAAAAGTTAATGGAAAACAAGAAGAAAGTGGAGGAAAGACTGCAGAGCTTCCAGTCTTTTCCTAAGTGGTATCTGGATTTTTACATCTAAATCTACTCCCTCTTTTCCTGAACAACTTGTCCTAACTTGAAACAGCTTCCAAATAACCAATGAGGCAATGCAATACTCAGAGGTGATTTTTATTTTAAATGCTTTGGTTGCACTAGTCTTCCTTTGCTTTTGGAGTCAGATGGAGTCAGATGAAGTCTATACTGGGGCAATTTCTTAACTAAGACAATGAAAACAACTCTGAAGAGGCAGAGTAACATGGAAAATTTTGGTGGCCAGAGGCATGTCATTAGTGTCACACTTTTAAATCTGTTTACCTAGATATGGACTGAGGGGTCTAATTCTAGTAAGTAAAGTTTTTGAATCTGCCTTCTCGTTGTGTTGCAAAAGGAGCAGACCACAATGTGGGTCTATTCTAATGCTTTGGAAGCAAAAAAGGACTACAGAAGTATGATCTATTCATATAGAAGGACACTACATTCATTTGTAAAAATATACCTTTTTAGCCCTCCTCTTGTTATGACACCCTATTTCCAATCAAAATGACGACTTTATTTTCTCACACATTCAAAATATGGAGTGAAAATAGCAAAGGAAATGTACTTTCTCAATAAAATAAGCTAGGTAACTTTTTTTAAGGCTGAGACAAACTTCTCTGAAGCCATTAAGCAGCTTTTCCATTGACTGCGGTGGGCATTTGATCAGGCATTTATTTTATAAGAGGAATTAGTACCATCCTTAAGAACACACATTCCATGGAATTTGTTGTCCTGTAGTGGATGCACCTTCTCTTCTCAAATTACAAAGAGCTTGTCATGAATTATTTTTTCTGCTTCATATAGACAATGTCTACCTGCAAAGGTAACTAAAAAATAACCATGGAGACGCCAATTTTACGGTAATTAAAAAAAAAGAAAAAAAGCAACTTCGCTAATCAGCAAACCCTTTGATCTGGTTGACCCTAAAGGTCAAACTACCCTGACCCCATCAATGTTCTTGCTCTAATGTTGCCTCGCTTGGATCATTTCTCCCATTGTTTTATTCATCCCATATTAACTTCAAAACGAAGCTGCAGTGTTCCTGTGTACCTAGCAAATCTTCCTGATCTTACAATGAGGTGAAGGCCCATTGTTTCACACCAAATCAGTTACCATTGTGCCCATTCAGCAAAATCGTTCATTTCCCCAGTCTAATGACTATATCCTATGCGAGGCTGTAAGCATTTTGTCATTCTGACCGCAGAGGCTATTTAAGCCCTTTGATCTTACCTGTTATTGCACCACTCTTCAGCTGCTGAGCTGACAAAATACACACTGTTTTAGCTATGAGCATAAGTGACTGCATTCCCATTTTGCAAGACATATAAGTAAATGGAAGAATATGAATGTGTTGAAAGAAATGCCTCAAATTTTTAGTTTTAGTGTAACGTGCGCAACTTGTGGGGAGCTGGAATTTTCAAACGCTGCATATTAGCCCCTGATGAGAGGTTGTTTTTTCTCCTTGATGTCAACAAGAGTTTTAGTTGTCATTTCAGTGGGAGCAGAACTGAACTAAATCCTTCAGCGCTTTCAGAAATTACAGCCTCATTTTATAAAGCTTCTCATTAGGATACATGCCTTTTAAGCAGTGTTTTCCAGGGAGAACAAGGATGAGATGAACCAGAAGCAGTATCCCCAGCAGCCTTCAGAAACTAGGGAATTTGTGGTCGAAGTGGGCAGCTCTGGTCCCCTCCCCTCTTCCGTTTGTATCCTCCACAGGTTAACTGGAAGAAGAGTGATTGCTTAGAGCAGATTTTTCAGGTGGTAGTTGATTAAAACAAGAGAACAAGGAACTGTGGCTTGTAGGTCTTGAGTGTATAAGGTAGGAAATGAATGTATAAGGTAGGAAAAGAATGCATAAGGTAGGAAAAGAGTGATAAAGGACAATACAAATCCAATAGAAGGTTCTCTCCTCAAGCCAAACACATCTGTCTTTTTCTCCTTGTAGCAGAGTTTTCTCTTTAGAAAAATTCTTCCTGAGTTGAAACATACCTTTAAAAAGTGGAAAGAACTAAGCAGTGCATTGCAGAATTATCAAATGGCGTTGGCTTTTAGCACAGCAGAAACTGTTGAGCACAAGGAAAAGTATTTTTTTTTCCAGTAAAGTGACAGTTATATGCTTCTGGTCCAAATCCCGTTTTTGTTTTAATAGGGCAAGATGATGCTAAAAAAATGAAATCTGTGTTTTGGTCACAAAAATATTTAACTGCTAAACTTCATGTACAGGAGGAACTGGAACACCTTCTCCAGACGTTTAAGGTGCATGATTCAGAAAGTAATAATGTGACATCCCCATGACTAGGCTTCGCGAACGAAGATTTGGGAAGGGCTCTACCCACTTTTCTTGCGAATAATGTGACATAAAGACACAGAAATTACAATTCCTATAGAGCTCATTTGTAACTCATAAAAATTCATAAATTAATGCTGACTCAATTTAAAATTAAATCTATATTCCCAGATAATAACTAATGCCACTGCAGGAAGGACAACCTGAAATGATGAACCACCTTTTGCAAATTATAATGCTGGCGTTCAGGTTTTTTGTTTTTTTTTTTTCAGAAGAAATCTTCAGAAATCAGCAATATAAAAGCTACCCATCTGTTTCAGGATTTTGTAAGGTACTTTGTTTCCTGATTTGTGATCAAAAGCTATATTGACATACATTAACTTCCACAGGAAAAAAGCTTTGCTCAGTTATTATAGTTTTGAGAGGAAAAGTTTTATAACAGATACAAGTTGTCATAATAAGACAAAGTTAATGTGACCTGTTTATGTTAGACAGTTAAATAATTCATGGCTTTAATTAGTCCCAGAAAATATTACCAAAACTGTCAGTATGACCTGCATCGCTGTGTGACTAAGATGTCAAGAACTGTTAATTGAACCTATGTTTAATATTTAAAATTTCTTTAATTCATAGGTGATTTCATAAGAAGAGATTAATTTATGCTGGGGACCTCACAGAGGAGACCAGAGGATTTATGATCTGAGGGAGCTCAGTATTCTGTTCAAAATATATTTTTAAAAGAAATCCACTCTAAAATTTTTAATATTTGTTGTCCATTAGCCCTGTACAACCATTTACCTCATACCTTTCTGGTAAAAGTATGGCAAATCTTTTGCCTAATTTAATGGTGTCCATAAAGCTTGAATTAATAACAATAGGTTCAGGCCTTAACCCTTAGCTGTGTCTGCTAATAGTAAATCAGATGGGCTTAAATAAAGCTGCTACATGTTCTGCTTCTTATGCTAAGTACCTCAGCAAGGAATATCAGTCTGAAATGCAGGGGAACCAAATAATATATGAAACACACCAGAGAATATTGAAGAACAAGTTTTTAAGTAATTTCAATAAGAAAATAACACAGTTGTTGTTCCCTAAAACCATGACTCCACTATCACATTTGCTTCCATTTGGAAGCATCAGCTTGACATTAATTTCCAAGATCTTTTCAATGGCATTCGACTACTGTTATATACAGAAAGGTACCAAAACTTGTTATTAAAAGGCTCATTTGGTACTATTTGCTTCTATCACTAATAAATTACTATTGTAATTTAACATTTGCAGTGTGATGGTATGCCTGAGTCCTCAGATACCAGTACAGAACCTACATCTGCTAGATAAACAGAGATTCTTTCCCAGAGTGACTGTGATTTGGTTTTGTCATTAATATCTTAGTACTGTTTGACATCATGCCATTTTCAAACACAATAATAAATTCATATACCGTAAAGTGAGAGAATTTAAGGTGCTATTTGAGTTTAAAAGGATTCATCTACCAAATTTGTAGAAAGGAGGTGAGATCATAGAATCATAGGATGGTTTGCGTTGAGAGGTACCTTAAAGATAATCTGGTTACAACCCCCCTGCCATGGGGAGTTATCCTCATTGATAACTCATAAAACATTTTGGGAAACCTTGTAAGGTTTTGACATTGTTTTGTCCAGACTGGGAAGGCCAGCATAGCCCCTGGCTGGCAGGATCGTAGGAAGTTTTGATTGGATTTTGAAGATTCAGCTCAGACGCCAGCTCCAGAACAAGCACCCATGATACTGACAGCCACTTATTTTCTCAAAAAAAAGTGAATACATTTATTTCGATAGGTTTAGAATGTGAGTTAGAAAAGGCATAAAAAAGTAGTATACTGATATATGCTCAGTATTAGTTATACTTGGGGAAGGCTAAAAACTTGCATCAATCTCATCTGTGATGTTGCTAAAAGGGAGTAGAAAAATATGACTCATTGGATTATTTCAATTTAAACTGGAAAAAAGTCATATTGTATTAAAGAAAATTAGCATAGTCTCCTCTAAAATGAAAATGTCTCTCTGATTTGATACTAGAAAATTTTAAATCAAAATGTTTAGTTGCTAGGGGTGTTTTGCACAAAGTAAGTGCTGAAAACTTGAGAAATTTTAAAGGTATCCTCCATAATAACAGCCTCTTGCCAAGCTGTTTTTAAGATTTACATTATGAATACACTTAAATTTATGCAAAAAGATAATCTATATACCACGGTGCTAAAGTTTAGTACAGTTTCCCAGACAAAGTGATTCATCAATACATTGCAGAGGGAAACCCAAATATTCTGGACTTGTTTATCATAGATAAATTCTGCAGGAAAGAGCAGGAGTTCTCTAGGGGCTTATAGGAAGCAGTCCCTCACTCCCACCCCTCCAAATAGAAAAAAGTGTGGTTTGAACTGGAATAATGCTAAAGAGTTTAGAATAGGGTTGGGTTTGATTTAGTGTCTGGAAATACCTGATAGAAAGATATTTTTTTGTATACATGTGCAATTAACCTTTTCTTTCTGTTTGAAAGAGACTTTGAGAAGTCATCATTTGGAATTTCATTGGTTTTGAAAATTATGGATTTGTGTCAAGGGGTTTAGGGACCCTAGGAAAGTGTGGGCATAAAGTCTCTTTAAGTGAAGTGATTAATGGCCAGTCTTCGCGAACGAAGATTTGGGGAAAGGTCTTTTACCTTTCCAGCCTGCGCAATGGATTTTTTAGGTGAGACCCAGCCTGCGCTGAACTGAGCCCACCCTTTAATCCTAAGGTTCATCTGCCGGGGCCAAGCAAGCTTGGACAATGGCAGTGAGGTTTGTTTAGAGTGACCTTCTCATAGATGGATGGCCTCACAGGGCTAACGGACTCCATCTGCCCGGGGGACTGGCTGGATTCGAACCTGGGTCGCAGAGGTGAGAGTCCTGCACGCTAACCACTAGACCACCAGGGGTCCCCTAGTGAAGTGAAGGAACAAGCAAATAGATGATTGATGACAAAGATCTGACGTAACTATTGTGTCCTAAGCAAAACCTGCATGGCAGAGCTGAGTGGAAAAAAGGGTAGTGACAGAGAGAGAAAGTGTACTGCTAAAAAAAATTGTTTGCAAGAAGGAGGAAGCAGGGGAAATGCTAGCTATCTGAAGCAGAAGATCTCTGAGTACATGTCTAGATATATACTAAATGATAAAACAGTCCATGAACTGTTCTGGCCCTGAGGCTAATCTGGACATGGCATAGTTCTTACCCACACAGCTAAATGCTCATACCTGCCTGAAATATATTGACTGTATCAAAGTTTTCTATTGGGAATGGTCCCTGGGACATTCTAACTCCTGAATTATGCCTTGGTGTTGGCTAGGAGAGCTTCAGTTGTCACAACTTGAGCTGTAGACACAACGTATGAAGAAGAACTTATTTTCCCCTTCCCTGGAGATATGCAAACACTGTCTGGATACAATCCTGAGTAA
Organism: Neopelma chrysocephalum; assembly: GCF_003984885.1. NCBI lineage: Eukaryota > Metazoa > Chordata > Aves > Passeriformes > Pipridae > Neopelma > Neopelma chrysocephalum. Next base: position 3,321,537 of record NW_020897742.1, on the reverse strand, counting down.
TGTGCTCAAGAAGACCCTGTGTCAACAGGCAGGTTGGACTACACGACCTCCAGCTATCCCTTAACCATTCCATGATTTTGTAATGATACAGCTGTGATATGGATCACTGCAGACTTGCAACCTGGTCTTGCTAAATTTACTAGCATAGGCACAGTCAATGGCCTACAGAAGGTTTATGTAGTCCTCAAACAGGTGCTGGCCTCAAAGTGGTCTTTGAAGTTTGGTAAGTGGTTTGTAATTTGATTCTGTTATGCTCAAGGAAAGAAGGCTCTGCACATTGGTGCTGAAAAACAGGACTGCATTAAAGAAACACTTCATAGTGTCGCCAATTCCTTTTGTCGGTGAAAAACCCAACAGAACTCAAATTTTCATTGTTTATGGTGGGATGAGAGTATAATAACAAACTCTATGTATGGTTGGACAGGAGCCACGTGGAAGTGCTGTATTTTGTGATCAGACATCTCTACACACCGTGCCAAAATGTAGCATATTCATGACTTTTCGTAGTGAAATTTTGCATATAATTACTGTGCACTAACTTGCTGACAGCATTATTTTCCATATTTCTGTTTCCACTGAATATTTTATATTTCTGATTCTTTTCCCTGAGAAGTGCTAATGTGTATTTATCAAAGTCACTAATTTTTTTTGGTCTCTGTAGGTCTTGTGCATCATTCCTCTGGGCTAACATGTACTTCCTAATATGAAATGAATCATGAGTTTACCAACATGTTGTTTTCTTTTTGTTTGAGAGCATTAATGAAGATTTTTAATGACATGGTAGCTAACATTAGTCCTTGCCAGGAATCATTAAAAATCTTCCTCCAGTTGGCTGTCATTTACCTTTTTCTTTTTAGTTGCACACATGAATCATCTTATGTATTACACAGTTTTATTTCAAAAGCACCAAGGAAAGCTCTTGTATTTTTTTATTTCTACATATATGTATACTTCTTTCTCCTGTAGCAAGTACAGATTTGTATATCTATTCTTTGAAAAAGCATCACTGAAAGACTGTTTTGTCTATCCTGAAAACCAAATTAATCATAGTGGGAAAAAATATATTAATAAAAAATATTTATAACACTTTTTCCTAATAAAGATGTTGATTCTTTTGTCTCCCCTATACATTCAAGTCAGTTGTCATTTTTTAATAAATTTTTTGTCTTTCAATAAAAATGCCAGTCTAAGCAAGAACATAAGCAAAACAAATCACTGATCCTACTATGATGAAGCTTCCTACTATGATAGAGCTTGTCTGTAACTTGTCTGAGCAAAGCATAAAACTGGACCGGGTTCTGCTGCTGTCATGTAGTTTGTGCTGAATCTAAACCCGGATCCAACATATACCTCTGAACTCATGTGTGAAACAAGGTTCTGCTTGGTTCATGAAAGTCAACCCATTTTAATACTGGCCGAGCTGCACAGAACAGACTTAGAAGAAACTGAGGAAGTGACCCTCCATTTCTGCATGGTAGGATCACAGAATCACAGAATCCATGTTTTGGGACACCACCTCTGCACATGCAATACTGTGCAAGCCATTTTGAAAAAAATTGTCAAACTGTCCCATAGGAGCATTTCTCATTTGCATTTTCATCCACAAGTGGTGTGTATTAGAAAGATTTTGACGCTACATTCAAGTAGTCATTGGCCAGGGTCAGAACAATGTAAGTAACTCAGCATAGCACTTCTCAGGCGTTCCAAGGAAAGGGCTCCTTTCTTCTGGAGACTATTTCTGGCCTCACTCATCCTTTCTAGCGTGGGTGGTAGCTTCAAGCCACAGATATAAGTTTTAGGGCCTTTTGTGTGCCACCTGTTGTGGCATGTTTTGCATGGGTACAGAATTATAAGTCAGTATGAAGCACAACTCATGCTCCACAGCAGCAGTTGAGGTAAACCAGACCTTATACCATGTAGGAAGGATACATACAAGAGGCAGAGGTGGAGGGAAGAAGTCCCATTAGGAAAGCAAATACTCATGTAACCTTAATATTTTCAGATTAAATATATACTTTAAATTAAAAAAAGAGTATCAATAATGATCAATTTCATTGTTGTTTGTACTGAGTAAAACCTTTCTATGTAAAAAATCACATTGATGTTAGTGACACTTGGGTATAGGGCCAAACCTAAAGCCCATTCAAAACCATTAAAACATACCCACAGATTAACTACTGTTAGTTTGCAGAGGACAAGGCACTACTAAGTGTGAAGATGTGTGGTAAAATCCAGCTTTATGAGCAGACTAAGATTTCTGTGTAAAATCTGTAAGTAGAACAGCTCTTAAATATGTCAATGTCAACTACTTACTTTCCCAACTAAATACACACAAATAGTCAGGTAGACACCCTTTGCACGCAGTTATGATCTAAACTTCTATGACTATTTGTCAAACTATTTTTGGTTCCTTCCTTCCTTCCTGCCTGCCTGCCTTTCTGCCTTCCTGCCTTCTTTTTTTCCTCCCTCCCATCTTACTTTCCTCCTATTCTTCCTACCTTTCTGTATTCTTCTTTCATTCATCTGTTTCTTTTCTCAGGCTGTTTTGTTTTCAATTGTTTGCTGGTTTTAGTTTTCATATAAAGTGAACATCCCCATCCACAATGATTCCACACAACTGCATAAAAACCTATTTTGAAATGGAAGCATCTAACATCACTATATAGTGTTTGTGTTTTAACCTTAATCTTGGTCTGGTTGACTTCTATGAAAACTCTTACTGCAGTTTTTCTGACATAGCATTACAGCATTATAGCTTCAGGAACTGATTTTTGCTAGTGAAATGGCAAGAGTAATCTCAGTAAGGTGAAAGTGTAGCAAAAATTTCATGCTTTAATGATCAATTACAGACTAATGAAATCTTATTTCCAGATGTGTGAGTCATGTTGTAAGGCTCACATGTACCACGCTTTGTTGCTAATTACCATTTCACTGTTATACATAATTGCACTGAATGGTATAGGCTGGGTTTACCAGAAATACTTTAATGGGTGAGTATCCCTTGGCATAATTAGCATCATAAGTTCTTATTTCTTTGGTGCTTGCAGGCAAAACACTGTCTACTGCAGCTGTGGTGGTACGAATGGCCATTTCTTTAGGGCCCACAATATGTTAAAATGAGTGTGTATATTTAGTCAAGTCATGAAACCATTTAGTCAAGTGGGTTTGTGAACAGCATGTGGGTAGCCCGTGTTGCATTCTCTACTTTAAAATAAACAACTTCAATTCTAATTCTTGAGCTATACAATTGCACATTACGGAATGTCTCTGTTTCACATATGTTTAACGCAGTCATTTCCCCAGTGATTTACAAAGTCTTTAGCACATCTCTCCTTTTCCTACTGGTTGTTGTTATTGCAAGATCTGATAGCAGTGAGGTTTGATAGAGCTAAAAGGTGTAAAACATTCTTCATCTAGTCAGAGCCTAGGGGATGTGGAAGTAGTCCCTGTAACTGTAACCTTTGAAGAAGAGCTGGTCTTTCCTGATTTAGAAATACAAAAATGATTCATTCATTACAGATAATTCAAGGAAGCTGCTGGGAGGCAAAAGATTAAGATCTTCTGAACACTGAGAGCATACAAAAAGATCAAGACTTGCCTAAGAGCTTTTGTAGCCAAAGAGGTGGATAAGTAGTTACCCTTGTGGTGAAAGTCAGGCTACCTATCATTTAAAACTAAGGACTGTTTACCGGGTGCTTCTCTACTTTCAGGTTGCCACTTACAACCTCAGTAATTGAATATCTGTAATATTTAAAGCATATCCTTCAAAACTTGCCCTGAGCAGAACCAAAATGTTCAATATCTGATATGGTACTTTCCTTGCAGAATCAGGTTAACTGGCTGAAAATAATAATCTTCTGCCAGTCACATCTTGTAAATACTGTCAGGAGTGAATATAGGATTTTCTATCCCAAGATATTGCCATCTGAACACAGACATCTATGTCCCTTGTCACATGTATACCAAGTGATCCAAATGTCACTCAGAGCACTCATAGCTTGTCCATTTTGGATTAGTCACACAGAGTATGGGGTGGCATGAAGTAGAACCCAGCACATCTGTTTAATAAGATTTGTGTTTTTCTGTTCAAAATCTGAACTCTTGAGTGTGTCTGAGAGCTTTCCAGAGTGTAGTTCACCAATATGTCAGGCAACTGAGGAAGTTTTTTATTGCAAAACTTGCAACTGGGGCAATGGTGACTGATATGCAAATAGCAACCAGCCATTTCATTCCCAAAGACTTCAGTATGACAATAGATACAATTTGTGCCTGTGAATGCATCTGCTAAAAGTTTTGACAGATCACATAGGAGATGTGTAAGAGAGACAGATATTGGGACTTACAGCTGTTGTATCTTCCTGCAGTGCACTTTCACAAATATTGGTTGTTCTAGATCAGTCTAAAGCTTCCCTTTCTCCTACAGAGACAAGAAATATTTGGTTTGGAAGAAGTTTAAAGAACAGAATAAGTACATGCTGATATTTCCTCAGGATGTTCTTCCACCCTCCATCACTTTGATAATCAGGAGCTTCTGAAGGCAAAAATGTGGGGATTCTATGTGTGTGTGTGTGTGTGTGCGTAGTGATCATCCTTGAAAGATTTATTTCCATTCAATTTCACTTTAAAACATCATGTGATTTATTTGACATCCATTACACCCTGTTCAAAGGAGATATAGACTTATTTATGAAATACTTTATGAAAATATTCAGTTTTGGTTGTTGGGACTCCTAGTTCTTCTTTTGAAAGGAAGACAATGGAAAAACTGACCTACAACTACTCTGGGCTTTCGGGCCTCCATCATATTCCTGGTTTAGTTCTCTCTTTTTCATATGGAAGGGCTCTAGGCCATTTAATCACTCTTTTATGTTACCAACTTGTCCACTAAACTGTCCAGTTGCTCTGAATATGCTCCATCCATTCCTTTTAATGTACAGTGGGTTTTCTTCCTTTTTCATTTTCTGCCTCATGAAAAGGGTATGATTTAGGTCAAAGTGGGATCATACAGTATACTAGGGGATGCTTCACAGTATTACATAGCACAAATAACTGGATCAGTATGAACACATTTGACCAGTTCTGTATTAATATACTAATGTGATATGAAAGTGATGTTCATACTCTACCAGTAACAGCAAATGCAAATGGAACATTGGGAGTATGACTCAACACTGCTAATGTGATAAGCTGTTGATTTTTCATGAGTACAGCAAAGCTGTTAGCAGATGCTTAGCTTACCTTCAGCCTCAGCTGCTGTACCACTAGCATTTCAAGAAGCTCAACATGCAAAAGCAAATGGGAAGTACACTCATTTCCACCAAGATTGCCAGGGATTCCTTTTGTCAGGCAACTCTAATGCTCCCTGTGTTAAAAACTAACTTGGACAGTCTTGAGCAAATTCTTCACAAGACTCAAATATGTCTCATTTTTCTCACTAGAGTTTTTGGGAAGAGACTACACAGAGGCAGCAACACTGAGATGAACCTTACCAGAAGGTATGAGATGGAGGAACAGCTGTCCTTTTAAGCCCTGTTCAGATACACAGCCTCATGGCCACATTTGGGGTGATCATTTATCAGAATTCTCCTAGTCATTTTATCTTTTTCTGTACAGGAAATGTTTGTCTTGCCAGTTCCATTACAGTCTCCAGAAGTTCTAGCTAGCTGATTGCTGCACTTCTTCTGTTATCTATTGGTATTAAGCCTGATTGTGCAGCAGGAGTGCCCATATTTACCAGCTGATAAAAGAAACCTCCGGGTGATTTAGAATTTTGCTCCTGACAAAATTCCACTACAGATTTCTGTATTTGAAAGACAGTGTAGATTAAAGGATAGACAGTACAGCACACTGGGTAAGATTCATCTCACTTAAATTGCAGTCTCTGGAAGAGTCATATACATTTCTCAGCTAATCATTGGATTTTTTTGCTGTCTAGTGGATGCAACCCATAACTGGGGTTCAGCATAAGCTGAATAGATTTACACTGTCCACTACATGGTCTGTAATGACCAGCCCTTGACTGACTGTAAATGCAACATGGAGAGAAGAGTTTGGATATGTATTGCATGTAACCATATTTAGTGAGAAGCATTCCACTTTTTGAAGTATCAGTTCAGCTCTGTCTTTTCCCAGTTCCTCAGTAAGTGACATAGGGTGTGCCATTCTCTTTTCTTTGACTTTTCCTTCCTCCTTTCCTTTATCCAGTTTGGTTTACATTGTGTAAGCACTATGAGATAGGGAATGATCCTTGCTTGTGTCCAGTTATCAGTGGAAAGATGTGTTTGTATTTTGGTTTTGAACCAGGGGACAAGACACCTACATTTGTTTCTATTTCAGCACAGACTTGTTCTATGCTTCAAATTATTTTCTATAGGCTCAGTTATTTTTTAAGAAGTATTTTCTTAATTCAAAGGTGACATATAGTCATAAAAGCCATTAAACATCATCCAAATACTATATTATGCTATATAAGCATAGGCAATGTGTAAGAGGCAATTTTATTTAATCTTATTTGAAGAATTATGAATATCTCAGAAAAAAACCCCCAAACTTAAAAAAGCTGCCCAAATTGGTTTTTTATTCGCAAATTGGAAAAAGAAAGAAGCTTGCAACTTTGTCAAGTGGGCTTGATAGATTTAACACTGAAAGTTCTAGGAACAAATTTCATTTAGCAGGTCTGTCTCTAGAAGCTTGTTACAAATTTTCAGTGTCTGAGATTTGGAGCTGTATTTACTTTATATGAATGAAAGAGTAAATGTGCAATGCCTTTCCTTCTGGAGTCAATATCACTTCTAAACTTAAGTTTCCAACAAATTCTTGTACTTAAAAAATGTAATTTCTTTAAATTCTTGATATTATTGCCTGTCAAGCCATTCATTTCAATGTTCACAGAAACAAAACATAAAATATGTATGAAAGCATTGAAAATGAATGTCTTTAAACTTCAAATGAATTTTAAAAATCATGTTTTGCTATATTTGCTTTGAACTAAAATCCTTGAGATTAAGAAATTTAAATCACTTAGCACCTACATGCTTAAATTTAGTGACTGGCAGAGAGAGTGAGAATGATTTTGTCACAAATGAAAAGTTATAAGAATTTTTTTAGATACTCCACTAGAAGCACAGTAGTACAGTTTTAGCATTGTATCCTAAGTATCAAACCAGTTTCTAAAATGATTTGGCCTTTTCCAGGCAGGGAAACCTGTGCTGCTTGTGGCCGTACAGAATAGTGGATTGTGCAATGTAGTTTTAGCTGAACATTGGCTTGGCTGAGTGTCCATCATTGTTATTATTACTGCTGTAGATGACCTTAAGGCATGGTAAAAAAGGGCCATATAGGCTGAATTGAATGTTAATGTGATGATGAGAATGCTTAGTTTTTCAGCGTGGCATTTCAAGTTTCAGAATGAAAGCATAAGCCATCTCTTAATTGATGTGGCAGGTCTCTGAAGTGGGAATCAGCCTGTATGGTTTCATCTAAGTTGGTGTATTCTGGTGAATTGTTACATGTGTTAACAGTAAATAAAAGACTTTTCACCAGTCAGACTGAAGTGGGGTACAGGACTGCTGCAACAAGCTTCAGTCTTCCTTCTGGTAGAGTCTGTTTCCTTTTTTTTTCCCCCTCTAATAAATACATTATTGTAAGGAAAGAGAAAGTTTACCTGCACTGATAGCATGTTTAATTTCCACATATTTCTTCAAGAGGAAGGTTCCAGTGTTTTCAGAGCAAGCAAAGAAGGATAGTTGTTTCCTTGGTCTATTGCTAGTGGGTAGTTTGAGGCTGTATGTTATATTCAGCAGATGAAAAAAAAATAGTGTGATGTTGTGATTTGATTAAGTATGAGAGCTGATAGACTAATTCATGTTATGGCTTAGGGCTGGGTTAGTCATCTTACTATTGCGATTAACTGGATATTTTAATGTGTGCCTGAGGCCATGTTCTCTCAGTTGCACATCTAGATTTACAATGCTACAGCAGTTTAAGTCAAATTATAATTTTCAACTAGTTTGGTTAATCCAACATGAAAAAACTCCATTTAAAATTCTTTTTGCTTAGGCTAAGCTTACAATGTTTTAACCTAAATAATTTTGGAACAGAGCTAAGCAAAGGCAAAATAAGAAATTCTTGAAACAAGAGTCAAAATGCATGATTTTAACTGGACGAGCTTAACAAAACTCCCATCTCCTGTTCTCCTGGGTCTACATGTAAGTGACAACACCCTGAGCTACATCTAAGCCTAATACATGAAGTGATTTCATAACCTCCTTGCAAGCTGCAGCCTTACCATTTCAGAGATGTTTAGTCCTAAAGAGCCACTAAACCACTGATGGTTGGAAAATTTTTTTGTAGGAAATTAGATATATTTTGCACTACTGTACCTTTCTGTGTCATTGCTGTTGGTCACTGATTGGAATGGGATGCTGGGCAAGAAGAACTTTTAATTTGACATGACATAGCCACTCTTATACTCTGCATAGAAAATATGACCTTTGGGCTCTACTTCCCAGGCCAGAGGAGAGCACATGGGAAGAATATTTTTCTTGAAATGAACCCTCACTTTACAAAAATTGTCTAAGTTTGGTTGAACTTAAATGTTACATCAGGGTGAGGTGAGTCGGTGTCCCCAGGAGCAGCTGTCTCCTGTCCTTGGAGCTCTCACAGTTGGAATGAGGGATGATATGGTAAATAATTGTTTTAATGCAGAGTATTAACCAGTTCACAAATAAAATCAGGGTTGTGGAGAGAACTCATGGCCTTTAAGTCACGAGCTACTGCCTAAGGAGAGGAACGTGCTTGTTTCTGGACATTAGAGTGACACATGGAATCATGGAAAAAATAAAAAGAAAAAAATAAAGACAACACATACAATTAAGCAGAAAAGCAAAACACCTTTATGAATCTCTAGACAGACAAATCTCAGAGCTTCTTGAAGTTTTTTTCACTCTGGACAACATACTTGTTTCCTGTAAGTAGCAGACACACAAGTAATTAGACATTATTTAGGTCTAAGAGTCTTAAAACTTTTTGGTGCCAAAAAATACGTTCCATTTTCAAGTCCTTTTCTCATAGGGCACAGGGATGCACATGAGTTAAGTCTATGTGAGCAAATTAAACAGTGACAGTGCTCTGGTCTGAGCACTGGGACTTGCTAATCTTTGCTGTCATGTCAGCTGAACCATTGCTGGTACAGATACAAACCCAGAGAATAGTCTGGGAGTCAGCAGAAGCGGAGACCACTGCTGCTGCAGCACCCAGCTGCAGGGAGTAGGGCTGCCGTGATCCTCCCAAACACTGGTCCACAGCACCTGATAAAATCAGAGTGTCCGGCTGCAGTTGTCTTCTCTGAGTCTTGACTCCACAGAGTACTTGGCATGGCTTCAACTTGGGTTGTTAATTAGAGGTAGGATTTAACTCCAAGCGCTCCGTTGAACTAGAACATCAGTATAGTTAAATTTCTGCTTCCTTTCAACAGTTTGGCTCCTAGAAGAGGACCACATAATTCTACTAAGCCAAAATACTTGGAACAATAAAGAATAAAATAGAGAGGCAAGACTGCTTTGACTTTGTAGGTTAAAATATGACACTATTAGAAAAGTCTCTTTTTAATGTGTGTATATAATGACACCATTCTAAAATTGTATTAAAAAATCTAAATTTTTAACACTCATCACGTCACTCTACATATTGTTGATTATATTACATGCAGCTCCCATTTTAACTGCCAAATGGCTATTCCTTTTAATAAGTCTCAAAAATACACCTGGAGAGAAAAAATCGTAACGCTTAGGCTCAAAAAGGTGTGATAGCTGGATGTACAGAACTCTAGATTCCAGCCTGTATACATTACTTATTTTTGTTGCTTTATGCTTCATCTGCATTTTGATATAATTGAAACAAATGCATCCTCTGTTTGCCAACTATCCACAGTGTGTCTTTCTGCCCAGATGTTTGTGTGACACTGTTCACAGAGCAATGGTATATCTATGGTTAAATAGCCAGAATATCAATGGTTGATCAGGGAAGTTATTGTGGAATTTATTCTAACCTCTGGCTTGTGGCTTCATCCATTTTTAAGTTTAACTCAAGTTATCCATCTGATGCAAATGGCTCCAAGTTATCTGCTTTATAAATGCGAGATGCTGTCATCTGAACTCAAATCTTTGCCTAATGCTATAAAGGATAGCTGTATTTTACCAGCTTCTGTTATTTAAATGAGTTGAACGTGTTTTGCCGATCACTTGACTGAAACTAAAGCATTGTGAGTATGTGTGCTTTGTTGTCAGCTACTAGTGAAAGATCAAAGAGATGGTACTGAACACTGTCACAGACTCTAATTAATTGGCACTTACTTGCTTACATCTCAAGTTAGCCCATAAGCAACCCCCTAAATGTGAAATAATTGGTGACTTGTTTTTTAAATAGTGTCATTTTATTTTCTACTTCTTTATATATGCATGCTATTGTGATTGTAAGGAATACTGATTCTAAATATTCTGATCTAATAAAGTATATTTCTGATCTTAAAGAACATCCCGCAAATGTGATGTGAACATATTTTGTGATTGAGTTACCCATAAAAGAAATATTCCAACAGTAGCTCTTAATTTATATCACATTTATTCTAATGTTGAAACAGAGCATAAATACTAAACATAAATGCAGTACCTCTCAACTGTAGCTTAAAATTCAGTCCCTTTTCCTATCCCAAAGCAGCAAGAAAGCTCAGATTTCAAAACTCAGTACAAATTTATGTATTTCCTTTAGAAATTATTTAAAAATTCCAGCTTTCATCACTAACAATTGTGGCTAATTAGCAGGCAAATAGAGAAGAATTTGGGCTTTCTCACTAATAGCAACAGACAGGTATCCCAATAACATACAGAAAATACAACCGTGGTCAATGTTAACTCTTTTCCAATTTATTTATTTTTTTGTAAGTCAGTCCAAGGCTGAATGAACTAAAAGATGTAATTATACCTTTAACTGTAGGAACTATACCTATAACTTCACCTTTGCTGAAGAAAGTTATTGATATTATGACAAATTTGAAAAGCTACTGAGGCCTTTTTGCTTTTTTGGGTGTTGTTTTGGTTTTAATTTGCCTCTGCATGCCCTTTAAGCAACTTCTTAAGTTTTGTGTGAAATCTGTTTTATTAAATACAATAAAATTTCTTTGACCAACTGTCTGGAAATAAGATTAAGTGTGAAAATTGTGATATCTAAAACTGTTTGAGCCCTCTATATGAATGTGTGCATTTTTTGTGTATGTTTGTAGAAAGACAGATTCCATGTAATTTTCTATCTAATTAGTCATATATTTTCAAACCCAAGAAGATTCATAGTTCATCGAATGGACATTTAAACCACAGCAACACACAGAAAGCAGCAAAATTTGTGACTTATTTCCTATTGGTCCTCTTAAGTATAACTGAGAGTAATTGCCTCTCAGGTCAAACTCCATTATTGCAAAACCGAAATAGAATAGCATAAAAAATTAGTTCCCACAAAGTTTTCAGAATACAAAAACAAATTACAATACCATTTCCTCATAGTAGAGCTGTAGACAGAGGCTTTGTACAATCATTTAGCTAGTGTGAGCTCAATGCTGTCTTGACAATAAGAAACAAACCCTTGAGATTTATTTGGTGGAATAAAACAGATGAGAGGTTTAAGGAGCTTTTGACAGCTTGTGGTACAGAGCAGAGAGCAACAAAAGAGTCCAGGTGACCTGGAACCTGTTTAGAGCTTCATGCTGGTTGTGCTGCTGTTATCCAGGTATGTAAGAATGATACAGTCATCTCTGAGATGAGATTCTGTCCTCAAAGCAACTGATGGAAGACAGTATTTTTCATACATTTAATGTGATAACTACTTGGGAGTAAAGAGACCAGGAGCTTTCCAGGATTGTTCCAGGTTTATGAAAACTCTTGACCATAAATTCCATGAGGCAATGAACTTTAGAACCTCCTTTTTTTGCCTTGGTAGTAGTGATACAGTTGAAATAATGAAGAATAACTGGAGAAATATATGTTACTTCTTGATAATGCTTGAATTTTTGTCAGCTTTTCATTTTGCTTAGTGGCTGCCTGAGGATAAACCTGAGAAAAAGGATCATGTTTCTGGGACTTTTTTTGCCTTATACTCACTGGGGCAACAGAGGGCTTTCTGGGTCTTTAAAGGTCACAGAGTTGTAGAATCACAGAATCATTAAAGTTGGAAAAGACCTCCAAGATCATCGAGTTCAGCCTTTGCCTGAACACCACCACGTCAACTAAACCATAACACTAGGTGCCACATCCAGTAATTTCTTGAACACTTCCAGGGATGGTGACTCCACCACCTCCCTGGGCAGCCCATTCCAATGCTCAACAACCCTTTCAGTGAAGAAATTCTTCCTGATGTCCAACTGGAACCTCTCCTGGTACAACTTCAGGCCATTTCTTCATGTCCTGTCACTTGTTGCCTGGGAGAAGAGGCTGACCCCCACCTTGTTACACCTCCTTTCAGGAGGTTATAGAGACCAATAAGGTCGTCTCAAACCTCCTTTTCTCCAGGCTAAACACCCTCAGCTCCCTCAGCTGCTTCTCACGAGACTTGTGCTCCAGACCCTTCACCAGCTCCATTGCCCTTCTCTGGACCTGCTTCAGCACTTCAATGTCTTTCTTGTAGTGAGGGGCCCAAAACTGAACACAGGATTCAAGGTGCAGCCTCACCAGTGTCGAGTATAGAGAGACAATCACTTCCCTACTTCTACTGGCCACACTGTTTTTGTTACAGGCCAGGGCAACACACAGGTAAAAACCCTAAAGGCTGAAGTATTGACCGATTTGCTCATGCTTTCGTGTTATTGCAGATCAATTAGAATGTTTCTGTCCCAAATTACAAAAACATCCCCTTATCACTCTTTTCCAAAGAATTAAATGGCTGTATGTTCAGAGATATATCATTTCCTTAAATCTGAGTTATTATTGACCGCACAATGCCATAAAGTATGAGTTTAGTTACAGCTGGAAATAATCTTCTGTTCACTTTGAGTTTAAACAAATATGTCTTTTGCTATAAGGTGTAATGTGTCTTTACTGTCTGTCTCTCATTATACATGGGTCTGTTGCATGAACTTGCATAAATTGTTGTGGATCACTTCAAGGTGCAGCAAAAAGCTCAGGCAGGGTAACTTTATTTTTTTTTTTTTTAATAAATGCATTGCAGAATTCCAATAGAAGAAAATCAGGTCACTTTCAGTAGGAACACACTAGGTCACTACCATAAGGATCACAATACATGGTTGTAGATAATCTTAATGGGCAGACAGCATTTTTTCTGCAGCATCATTTCTGCTAGCTCTTTCTGGTCCTCACATTTATTCCCTCTATTAAGTTTTATTTCTTCTTATGAATTAAGGCTCAGAGAATGGAAGGGAATGACCAAAGGAGACATGTTTTTGTTAGCAAATCTAATCTTCATGTTTAATATTTCTTAATCTAATGTGTACTTGAATGATGTCTTCAGCTCCCTCTAATTGGGATTTTAATTGGTTGCAGAAGAAACCTCAGAAAGAATCTCTTTCCAAATACTGTTCTTTAAAATCACTTGTTCTTTCTCTTAAGATTAATTTCCTATATAGAAACTGAGAAATAAGATGAGAAATGTGCAGAGAAAGTATTCAGCAATGAGTAATATACTCCGGTAAATTGGGGGACTATCGGTTCTACCCAGTGATTGTCACATCTTTTTAAACACACTGATTAATGGGTGGATCTATTACTGAAAGCATGCATGCCTAATTTATTCAGAGAAGTTGAGTGTATGTCACCACTCACAGGCCTGTTTTTCTAGCAGAGTGTTTCACATTTACAACGTTATAACCACTGACAACTCAATGGAAGAAAGAGAACTAACTCATAGCACAAAGCACTAAAAATACAGCATGATCTGTAAGTGATATAAGCTGACATATAAGAAAATATCAGTGGGATAATTTAAATCCAATAAAAATGAAGCTGTCATCAGTATTTGGATACATATTCTTAGACTAAACAGTTTCAATTGTGACACTTAGTTCCATATTCTTTTTTTCCACCCTGTTTTATGGGGAAATGTGTTATTTGGAGAACGGCATGTGGAAACACTATGGAAATGGCAATTCTGTGAAACACCATTTGAGAACTGAGACACACTTTTAAACAAGGAATGGAATTCAGGTCAAGCATCACAAATGAAATGGTTATTGTAAAAGCAGTGAGAGCTAGCCATCTGCCACTGCAACACTCAAAAGGGCTGAGTACGAGGTCTCCGCAAAGATATTCCTCAGTGCAGTATCAGTTAAGGCCCACAGAAGGCTCAGTTACAGACATTAATATAGCAACAGATTTTCTAAAGGGACAGATATACTACATGGTTACAAAAAGCTGTGCTTGTGTCCAGGGAGTAAAGTTGAGCAAGCGGAGGAGCAGCATTTTGGTCACTTTAAAAGAAGGCAATTTGTGCCCCTTAAGGAACTGATCCTGAATTATTTACTTGGAGGCTGATTATAGCTCCTTTTTTGGAATGAATAAGATGTTCTGTGTGTTGGTGCCACGCTGAAGATTTAAATGTCCCACACATTTGATCCAGGCTGGGGCTGTGGCAACTACTGCACAGCTGATGACAACAAAGGCTGGTTTCAAGCTCATTGTCATCACCATGGTGTTACACCAGATGAATGGGTGGCATTGATTCTGATTGGCATATTCATTCACATGCATTCAAAGCTCATGAATTTTACTTAACACGTCCCTTTGCTTATTGGCTGGGATTTAATTGGAGTGATGTATTGCAGCACTGCTAGATGAAGTGGAACAGTTTCTTTTTTTTTTCTTGGTTTTTTTTTTTTTTTTAGTTCTCTTTCTTCCAAACCTCCCAGCTAGAGACACCAGAGCATTATTTTTTACAATCATCAAGGCATTTCCATGTATGGAACCTAATTCTTGGCTTTGTATTGAAGTTTGCATTTAATATTTGGAGACAGAAAAATAAATAGACAAAGGCAGAACTCACACGGATTTAAGTATTGACTTTTGTTACTGAATTCACAAATTGTTTATTTAGCATTTTCTTTACATACTCAGAATGCAAGAGGTCTTTTTATGCTTGTTTCTATGAATTTTTTCCAACTTTCCCAAATTTTTACATCTTTCTCAGCAAGCTGAAATGGAGAATCATGACCTATCAACTAGCAGATTGTTGATATCTTTCCAAAGAGTGAATACATATGAGATTATGCATCTAACAACATACTCCTGTGTACATGTGAATACATGTATATACCATCGCTGTGTATTTATCAGAAACAATCAGAGACAAAAAAATGTAGAAATTTTTTAGAAGAAAAATGTATGTTTTCTTTGCAGAGATATGTTGAATTTTTCCCTATTGCCATTTTTAACCTGCAAAAAAAATGTTTCATCTGAAAATCAAATATTTATGTTAGAGAAATCAAAATAAAATATTTGGTTTGGGGTCAGAATTGTCCAGGTCAAGATATTTTAGTTTGTTGAACACAATTGAAAAGTTTCATTTCCAGGTATTTCTGTATGAACTGTGGAACACATTGGCAGAAGATCATTGTATCTTGGGGTCAACAGAGAGAGCACCCTTTGGAAGCAATTAATAGCATCTATGGTTCATGCTCTGAGCTATGTCTGGAACTCTCAAGGTTCCCACCATTGTTTCCAGAGCTCAGGAAGACTCATCTTCTTGGGCAAAAGTTATCACTGTAAATAATATCTGCCTGAGTCTGCACAGGGTTTGGTATTTCTTCTCTCCCAGCCTCCTTTGCCTCCATTTGCCTGGAGGAAATCACATCGGCCAGTGCATCATTCCATGATATGTTCTTTCATGTTTTCTGCGGAAGCTACATAGAAGTAGTTTCGTGGGAATTGTTGGATGGGTTGCAAACCTAGTCCACAGTGATGATGTGCGAAAAAGTTGACACAGCACTGATGAGAATTATACATGCTGTAAATGCTGTGAGTATACATTAATTCCATGCATATACTTAATATTGCTGCTAGCATATATAATTAGTTAAATAAAATCCTATGAAAGTTTAAGAATTAATGTGTATATAAAGCTATAAATATGTCAGATAAATCCTAGAGGAGATTCGAACAACAAATTACAATAGAAAGGATGTGGCTCTTCTTTGGCCTTAGCTTAGTTCAGCAAATATATAATTCCTCCCCACATAGTCAAAGCAGTAAAATAATTTATGAAGAAAATGAAGAAGACTGTATCAAGCACCTTTATGTATGTGTTGATGCTTCTATATATGAATAGATTTTCTACCTGATATCACTCACTCATGGCTAGGCTTCGCAAACGAAGATTTGGGAAGGGCTCTATCCAGGTTTGTTACAAGCGCGCTGGTGGCTAAAAAGGCCAATGTGAGATAGACACGTCCGGTTGCAAAAGGCACAGCAGAAAGACTCCTTAGGTGATATATTCTGCAAGGCACGATTCTTTCTGCATTGTGTTTTCTCCTCAAGAGTGAACCTGCGTGCATTCTCAAAAGCATCAGCAGCGTTATAGATAGTGTGTTCTACCTGATATGGTCACTCTGTAATTCAGTGGTTCTTCCCTTCAAAAAACTTCCAGACTATACAGTTCTGACTTCTTTCTCTTCTTCCCAGCTAGCTAATCCACTGATGTGCTCAAATAACATAGTATAGCTATTCAAACCCATGCCATACCATATCACAGTCTGAACATCTCTGACACACAAGTCAGGAAAGCCACAGATAATCTAAATCAAAAATGTTTTTTCCCAGATTTTTGCCATGTTTCTTTTTTACTGTTCCATGGTCATGACATTTCCTGATTTATTGTCTTTCGTGTATTGAACCAAACACTGCTGTTTGGAGACAATAAAATTATGGTTATGAACATCTGCCTAGTATAAGTGGTTCTTTTGGTTTATCTGGCTTTTACTGTGAATGGGGTTGTACATGGAGCATTGTCTATTCTCCTTAGAGATACATTGGCTTTTACAGAAATAGTTCCACATACCTGGGTTATAGTAAAATGAAAAAAAATCTCTGACATTTGGTATCTCTGAACCAACAGTCCATGATTAATTTGTCAGAAGATATGTCTGAAGACTACTGTATTTTCTTTTTCTGCGATTTCAAGTAGCATTACATGGCTGGAATTACATTTTGTGGAGGCACCCTAAACTGTGCTCGAGGGACCAGTGAACTGTGACTGAGGATGTGAAGCTTCACAATTACATTTCCCTGCAAGTTTTTAAAAAAATCAGACCTAACTACCAATTCTGACTACTGGTATGGAGCCTTTCTATCCACTTTTTAGTGTTGGATTAACCATTCTGTGGTCCAAAGGAGCATGTAATTGGATATATATTTGATACTGGAATATAAATAGCTTTTCACAAAAAGCAAAAAAGGATTTGCTTAGTGCTAAAATCCTCATTTTCTCAATTAGTTATTTACTTCAAAATAATATACAAACTGAAATAAATGTACTCCTTTTGAGAAAACATCTAAAGGCTAAAACTTTTGAGAAAACATCTAAAGGCTAAAACCTCTAATGGAAAACTATAGATACAAATAGGCTAACCCTGACCTATGTTTGATGTTAGTGACAGTGCATGGAAAGTATGGAAAGCATATCTCAGTTTCAACCATAGGAAATCAAAGCAGATCGCTGAGTTACCAGGTGGAATTTCAGATATGATGTTCAGGCACCAACAATTATCTTGCATCAGTTTTTTTTTTCTCACAACTGTAGCAAGAAGACAAAACTCTGTTAATGATCTCATCAATACACATTTAGAGTCACAGGCTGCAGGGGTAAAATTCCCCGTAAATGAGGTGTCACTGAGGTGGGATATGAGTCTAGGTACTGTGTGGATCCAGACACCATCTCTGTTGGAGCTGCAGCACATGCAGGGGCCAATGTGAGGTCTGCTCCTGTGGGGGTTAGCAGCATGTTAGGCATTTCCCTGTGGCAGAGAAGAATGCAGCTTAGCATCAGGTTCCTCTAAGGGAAAAATCACTATCTCAGTCTTGTTCTTCAGCTCCTTCCACAGGAAAAAAAGCAACCATAAACAAAATTGAGAAAAGACTTATCCCACTGGAAGGACCAAGAAAGCTTTGATGCACATGGTAGCACCAACAGGTGCTGCTAGTTCAGTGGTGCTTGGGGTTGTCTCATGGCAGGCTTTTGTGTGACTGCACATTCCATCCCTTCAGCAGGGCACTGCTGGCTTAGCAACATTAGCCGCTGTCAATATTTGTCTGCCCAAATCCCACCATTAAGTATGCTGCTTAAAGCTGGGCTTTACAGATAATAATTACTGTCCTACCTCCCTTCTAAGCCTCCCGTACCCCACTACTGCCTGCTTCAGAGAAAGGATCTCTGCAGCCTATAAAGGGGAATCAGTAGTTTCTATCACCCACTTTTTTAGAAAAAACGACTAAAGACTTTTGTTTGTACACAGTTGTTAGTTATGCTTATCCAAAAATTTTCACATTTCCTACATGATGTATATTTTAGCTGCTGTCATTTGTTCTCTATGAAAAGTTCATGGGATATTACCTGTTCCTCAACGTGTCATCTTTCCCTTACTTCTTTCAGTCCTGTGTCTCTGGTAGTTTAAAAACACCATATGGATGACACAGAAGATTCAGCTGGCTAGAATGAGAAGAAATGAGCAGTTTGAGTAGTAGTAAGTGCTGTAAAAAATAGAAGATAGAAAGGAATAACTTTCCAGATGTTGCAAGAAATCAAAATACGGCTACTATATTCTGCCATAGCCAGTAAGCACTGAGTCTGTCACAGCCAGCTGGATGCCCTAGAGCTGCCCCTCCTTCTAGTTCCAATCATCAAAGTTATGATTTAAGAATATGACCACTCTGTACCATGAAGGTTCAGAACTTGAAGGGTATTTTTATGAATAAAACTGGGAATTAGACACATCCTTAGCCAAGATCTGGATCATTGCTTCCCCCATATAGCTGTAAAGTCATTTGTCCCAACACAAGGCAGAGAATGAAATAGAAAGAGGAAAAAATGGATAAAGGTGAAAGTGGCAAGAACTCTCTGAATTATCTTAACTTGGCATTGCCAAAGAAAGTTTGGCATGACCTCAGGACTGTGCTATCTAGGTTGTCATCTCTGTAAGTCTTTATTTCACCTAAATATTTCTGTCCAAAGCATGGGCACATGTGGACTCCTACACTGTAGACCCCTGCATTGGTCCAGGTGGAGTACACCAGACACCCACAAATGGGTGACAGACTGAGAAGTAATTTGGACAATAAGATATTAGAGGAAGAAAGACAATTCTGTAGTAAGTACCAAATAGATTTCCCAGTTAAACATGGGTTAGGAAAAAATCCAGAAAATCGCTGAGATGCATAGAAAATGTTTTAATGCTAGCTGCCTACAGGTAAAGGAACGCAAGGCTCCATAAATTAGTGTATAGTGCCTTTTGAAATGAGCTAAGGTGTCAGAGGTCCATGCAAGGCTGCAGGTATGGTGTGGTACCTATGCTGACCTGTGGCTTACTGGAGCAGCAGCAGGAGATTGGGTGACATTTGTTATGGCACCAGATGCCCTCATGTTGACAAATGAGTGGAACCTTTGGTTTCCAAAACAAAATGAACACAAATACTCTTCTAACTAATGCTGAACAGAAATTGTAAAGATCACACTTTTGTGATTAGAAATAGAAATAAAAAAACATTTTCATTCTTTTAATAAGAGATGACTTTTACTTAGGAACACAGTAGCCTTTAATACATATACCCTACTCATTATAGAGTCATGCACATACTGTAAATAGTGTAGGTTTAATGTGATGCTTACAAGGATGTGTCTGTTACTGAATATGCTTTTATACACATATATAAAAAACAAATACATATACATTTATGTGTCTTTATGTATATACAGCTAGAGATACACAGGTCTATATATTTCTGGGATCTAAAAGCAGTGCATAAATCTTAATGTACGTTACTGTCAAGCACAGAACATATTGGTGTACGAACAAGTGGATATACACTTCTACATAATAAAATGCATGTGTGGGGACACATCCATACCTGCACACACATGCATACAGTCTGCCTCTGTATGAACTGAAATGCAGACATGGGCATCACGTTAAAGCTTGGCCAGTATATTTTTTTTGTTATGGATCTGTCACCTTCCTAGTTTATAAAAGACTGAACACTGAGAAGAATTTGAGTGTAAACCTACAGTACCAGCTTCTGCTTGACTCCAGCCTCCGCTTTGTCTGTGAAGGCGACTGGTAACAGTTAAGAGTTTGCTGGTGTGATAGGTGAGCTTCATCTGTCGTGGCTAATGTCCTGAGACAGTTGTGCCTCCTTTTGTTTCCGTATTCCCTTGAGGACATATTCTGGAGGCATAGCTGTGTTTATTCTGCAATTTTTTATTTATTTTTTTTTTTTACAAAGTCAGTAATCATGTTTGCTTTCCTTCCTTTCCCAGTACTGTTTACCAGCTTTGGTGTGGTGAGATGACTAAGTCAATATATATTAAGGAATACATAACAATGTTGTAATGAGAATTAGCGGTACTCTGAAAAGGCAGAGACATTGGCTGCTATGTTTTGCACTGTTTAGTCTGGGGGTAATGAAGAGCTCACAGATGACCTGATTTCATTAAAGTAGGTCAGATTTGACTGAAACATAGCTATGGCTCTCTCCCAGCAGTGCAGTGTCTTTCTCCCTCCCATCCCTGCCTCAGCCCCGCTGCCTGTCTCCTCAGCATTTGCAATCTTTCAGGGAATTACCTTAGGGTTTTGTTAGTATTTTAGCCAAATATATACTACAGTTCTTAATTTCCACTGCTCTCTGTGCTTTCTGTCAGATATGTGATGGAAAGGATGACCATACTTCCATCTTTACTACAGGAGAGGGATGATGTGAGAGGATGGCACACTTGATAAGATGGCATTTGTGTACCAAAGATATTTCTCAGTGCAATCCAATCTGGACAGGATACTTGCTAGTTTTGCTATGAGGCAGCTACATTCATACACAGTTTTCATATAATTTTCTATTTATTTCTAATGTTTCATACACATAAGTTTAACACTGGATTAGGTAACTCAGTTTTGGCAATATCCTAGTAGAAAACCACCTTTAAAAAGGTACTATGAATGTCTTTACTAGCCTTTGTGCTCACAAATAAGAATATATTATCAGATATAAAACTTATTCATAACTTCTGATGGAGTGGATGTGAGATGCTGGAAGAAAAGACAGAATTAGGTATTGTTGTCCCACAGGATGTCTGCTAAGAGAGTTTCCTTCTAACATCAGTGGGAGTAAGGTTGGATCTATAGACCAGACCTAAACAAAGATGTTAGGGAAGCTATTCAGACAGCACTCAGCTTGAAAAAAAATCAGACCCTGTTAGATGGAAAAAATGATACAGTAAGATGTATAGAAGGCACAGCCTTTTACTGAAAAAAATTTGAAAACACTGGGCTGATAAATATGTTCAGACTTGCTGTTCAGCCTCTAAAACCACACTGAGCTTCTATCGTGAAATATTCTTGCTACTTTTATTACAGCCTTTCCATACTCACATGATTCCCAGAGACAGACACAATATCCTGCATTTAACTACCTGTCCCTGTTTAAAACTATAAGGTTTTTTGTGTCAAAATGTCTCTGCAAAGGTGTCAGCCAAAGTAAATTGCCTTTATTTTGCAGCCATATTACATTTAAGCAGAGGCCTATATTACTGCTGAAATTTGGGAACTCCAGTTTCCCAGCTCCCTCCTCCTCCTCACTTCTCTTTCTTGCCTTTAATTGTTGTGATTGTGTCTCTCATGACTTCTAAAGCAGGCGTTTTGTTCTCGCATTTGCTTCAGGTCATTACAGTAAAATCTTTTCATTCCTGAAATCTTTTTTCCCCCCATTAGTCCTGAGACAAATAAATTGATTGTGATTTTCAGAGGCCACTGGGGTGGCCAAGCAGTTCCCAGAGAAGTCTGTAATCAGATTACTTGTGTAAGTAATCTGAGGACCGTGGGCTTTTGAAAATCCCAAGTCTTCTGGCTACATTTTGGCTTTTTAATTTTTTTTTTAATTTGCTTTCCCTTTACAAAGAATATATTAGTTTTATACAGTTTACACGATTATAAGTAAAACCAATGTGTTCTAACATAGAAATATAATGTCTTGTTTAACTTAGAAAAAACAGAACCTTCTAGATCATCAAATCCTGTCTTCTGCTTTTACAAGCAACTGTAAAACTTTATTTTGTTCCTATATATCTATATCTATTTGTCAGGTTCTATTTCCAAACTATGTCCATTTTCTGATCTCTTGCAATAGAGGTCGGTTTGAACTGAAATACTTCCTAGAATCTAGCTATGTCAGATAAAACCTGTGTTTAAAGTAGTCATTAAGATTTGATTTAAAAGAAATTGCCATAGTTTCACTAAAAGAACAAGAAAATCTGTGTTCACTTGAGAGGTCTTTCTATGGCTTGAAAGTCTTTGTCATAGTACTTTGTCTGCTCTTCTGTCAGGTCTGCTTGTCCATCTGTGCTGTAGGGATGTACATTTGTAGGGATGTAGGGATCACGATTTTGCCGGTGAGAAAGTAACATAGGAAACACTAAAACTCTCTGCCTGTGAGCTGATGGTACGAAAGACAAGGCAACAGAAAATCAGCCTCACACAGAACAATCTCTTCTGAGTGATGCTATAAGGCTTGCCCATTTGGGATGTTCAGTGGTGGTAGTGGCAATTTTGGCTATTCTGAACAACATTAATCCAAATTTTTCAGGTTGTACTACCTGGGTAACAACTTGGATTACTCTGGGGTGAACTGTAATGTTGTTACTGACTACAGTTGTGTTGACAGCTAAATCTTGTTTCTTCTTTTAACTGAAAGATGCAAAAGATGTGTGCTCACTGATTTTTCTCAATACGTATTAACTGGAAGGTTCTTCATGTTCAGCCTCAGATTCATCTCTTATAAGTTTCAACAAAGGCATAATATTTTAGTTTACCGCCACCCTCAAATCAAAGGAGGGAGATCAAAAACCCTGTCTTGAAAAGATTATGCAACTCAATAGGACCTGATCTTGTATTATTGCATCCATTACAGCAGCACAGTTCAGACAGGTGTTAGTTTCAATTAACCTGGGATTCAGGTATTCACAACATCTTGTCTGCCAATTACTCACATAATTACATGGCCCAGGACTGTAGAATAGAATCAGCCATCATGCTAGGCATGTGTGATTACTGAAGAAAAGAGGAATTCAGAGGATGTATGAGTAAAGCACAGCTTCAATGATCATGGACAAAAGTGGTGTTTAGTGAAGAAAGCTTATTTACTAGGCTCTTGCTGATCTCTTGAATGCAGGAACTGTGCCAACAGTGTTTGTGTGACACGCAGATGCCTCACAGCTGTCTGTTGTTTTTGTATTCTTATTCAGTCAGTAGGTAAAGTGAGAACTTATTTAGCATTTTCAAGGAAGGAACTGAAAGGCGTTCCAGGGAGCTAATGGCACAGCCATGTGTGGCAAGAAATCAAAATATGAGAGTCAAGCAAACCTTAAATCCAACTTTCTCAGACCAGGATGTCAGCTGAAAAAGACAACTGCTGACATTTTGACCTGAAATATCCACTGACTTGGTCAATATGAATACCTTTTTTGTATGGCTCTGTCACTGTACTGTCAAAAATCAATCCACCATGGGCCTCCACATAAAGATCTTTTAAGGTCAAAGGTCAGAGGTCTTTCTGAGCCTTAAATACCATATATCTTTGTACTATTTTAAGCTATAATGCCATAGAAAATGTGAAGTTACAGATGAATGTTGTGAAAAGCAAAAAGTATCTTTGTCATCTAAAATTGTATGCACTTAATTATATATACTTAATGCCATCAGACTTTAATGATAGCATTGTGAAGGAATCAATAGAAAGGCAAACTGTTTCCTTCCATTCACCATGTAGATCCAGACTATGGCAGCCTAAAATGCTTTCTAGCAAAATAACTCTTCATTTCAGTGGAACAAATTGTAAGGAATGACACTGCTGAGCCCTGATGGCAAAATATGGGCCTTTATTTCATCAGGAAACTGATATGTATATGATATAAAGCTAATATCATTTGACAGTGTTACAAGTGCACTTCTTATTATAAAAGAGAACCTAGGCTATTTTAGACTACTTTTGTTGTGGGAAATTTTTGATATGTGTGATAGATTTTGTTGTAACATTTTTTTTTAAATACAAGAACCTGATTAAATGTAATGTCAATTCTTAGATTTCTTCAACATTTTCTTACTAAACACAAATACTTAAACAGGGAAATTCCCCAAGGGCATACATATTCAAATATTTTAATTTTTATAGAAACTCTTTGCTCCTAGTAGAATGTGTATATGACTAACTGCTGTACTATGGCTGAGACATAATTTTATGCCTTTCTATGTACGCATTTGTTTGTGTGTATATTTATTTACATGGGTAATAAAAACAAATTATATGATTTGTAAATGCTATAATGAGGGATTTTTGTGGTTTTCTAGGAAGGGAGTTAATATGGCTTCTACTGAAATTCGGCATTATATTATCCCAAGATAAAGAAATTTCAATGTATACCAGTTCTCTGGGAACTGTAGTACCAAAAGCTCAGGGACATTTGTCCCACAATGCAGCCCTTTCTCGACGTCATACCCATACATCTTATATCAATCACAGAAATAATCTGTTTGACAGCTATGTGTTTGGGGCATTGTGATACATGAAAGTTCCAGATTAATACACAAGCTCAGAGATATTTGCTGTCATGAAAATAACACTTTTAATACAGTTTGAGTGTTGTCTGTATTCAGAAATCAGGTTTAAGAAAAAAAATCAGCCCCCAAACCTATGGATATTTCTACTGCTACATACTGTTTTAAATTACATGATTGTTTTCTAGATGACACAAAATTTTTTTATCATAGAACCAAGACAAGGATTAGATGGTGACTAGAAAGCAGCTAGGATTATTCCTATGCTGGCAAATATGTTGCTAAATGAAGATTTACCCACCTTCCACCCAGGGGCACTGGGGAGAAGCAGCAGTCTTAGGAAGGTTTCTTCTTGCCTTTTATTTATTGCTACCCTTAATATCAGCATAGAATAATACTTCATGCTTCCCAGTGCTTCTGTAGAGATTTTGGAGTGTGGCCAGAATATCCCCTTTCTGTGGGGGAGGAGGAGTCAGAAAAAGGAGGGTGACAACAATGAGTCACTTGATTCACATGACACACATGGGTGAGCTGCATCTTGTTTCTACATTCCCGTGAATGTAGTCTGGGATGCATAGGCAGGAACATCACCTGTAAGACATTGCAATTGTGCTCCTGCATTATTCAGGTTTGCAAAGTCTCAGCTGTAACAGTGTCCAGTCTGGGTTGGACTGAGTGTTACAGGGAAGATGTAACCAAGCTGGATGGAATCCAAAGAAAATAACAGAAGAGAATGGTCCAGGAAATGTCACAGTTGGAGAAAGATAGAAAAAATCATAAACTGAGAAAAGACCAGAGAGGTATGTTTACCTGTTGTACGGCAGGAACATGAAAAGGAAAGGAATATGACAAATAGGAAGTACAGGGATAGTTTAGGCTAACCATGAAAACAACCCTTCTCTTCGAAGTTCTCACAAAACATTGGAATGAATCGCATGTCGAGGCTCTGGAGTCTCCATTAGAAGAGGTCTATAAAAGGAGGTTAGACTAACAGCTCCCAGAAATTAATTAGACAGGATAGTCCAGTGTAGGAAGATGGATAAACCAAGCACTGGAGGGTTTTTTCAGCTCTAGTCTCTCCAATTACATCTTTAGGCAGGTATAAATCTACCAGAGTGTAGCAGATTAGTACTTCTGAGGCTTTTATAAGTGGTACAACCTTCAGGGTAAACTTTGGGTGACCCGTTCACATCTGTCAGCATTGCAAAAGCCATAACCATAACTGGCTCTAATTAATAGCCTACGTGGCAATTTTAGCAGTTAGGACAACAACTTGACTATAAAGGATGAACGATCCTTCTGCCCCAGTGAGTGTTTCTTTAAACCCAGTGAAGCTGGTAAGTCAGAGTGAGGGAGCTGACAGTGCTGCTATCCATGATGTATCTTTTTTTCCCTTTGCAATACTGCAGAGGACGTGGATCTCCGGGACTGTGCATTCAGCATCTTTCACAAGCACTGCTTTCATACACAGAATAACCTACTTGTGCTTGGTGCTCTGTACTGAAAATCATAGGGGTTTCAGTGGAGAGGATGAAGGGAGAGAGAGGAGAGGAGAGATTTATGATAAGCAGGTAGTTGGCTGCTCTTTGCCAAAGGCATGTAAATAGAGCAAAATTCTGACATCAGCACGTTTTCAAACTTAGGCACTGTTGCGAGCTCTCCTTTTAGATCTATGTTGTTAGACAGGGTAGAAGGATGACCCAAGAATTCCTCTCAGCCTCATGCATAAATATTTGCATCATGGGTTTCAAGAGCGGAGAAAAAGCAGTGTTACTTTGCCTCCTCCTCTCTCCAGTGTGTGTCTGCCTCTCTTGATTTTCTACTACCCCAATGGCAAAAAATACACTTTCAGCTGTGATGAGTGCTTCCGATTTGTAATCCAGGCCAGTCTGTGTCTTTGCAAACTGCCAAAATTGTGAAGGATGCTGGTCTTCGCCAGATGCTCATATCTGGGGTCAGAAAAAGGCTGATCTTTTGAATTCTGTCTGCACTAAAGCCAGAAGGCATATGTGCTGTACCTGCCTGAGGGTCACTTGAGATTGCAAAGCTGTTATATTTCTATCTGTCTTTTCAACCAACTTCTTTGTTTCTGTCACACTGGAGCTGCATAAATTCACATTGCTTTCTTTGTTATATCTCTTTCATTTAAACTACACAAGAAGCCTTGTATGGAAGTGGGACATTTTGGAGCTTTGGCTCTGATATCTCCCGATAAGAAAAACCCAAACAAATTCATGATAGAGCATTAAGGAGAGATATTGAGAGGACACCAGTTAGAGGACATATCAGACTAACCCAGTCAGTTGGCATGTTGATGCAAATGGTGACTGCTTAAAGGCAAACCAAAGTGAACTCACAAGTCTCTGTAAATGTAGAAAGGGAAACAGTGTAATAGTGTGATTTATCTAAAATCACAGTCCATGTAATTTGATGAAATTAAGAGGAAAAATGAATGCTCCCCTAATTTCCACATGCATATCCATCCCTTAAAAATCAGTAGGATAACTAAAGTGGCATGTAAGCCCTGTGGCAACTGTCAGATAAATTACACAACAGTGAAGAAATCTCCTGAAAGTAATGCAATATCCAGCTAACTGCTTTTCCTCTTTCAGAAAAAGACCTTGAGCTGCTGCAGTTGATTCTACTTCAGAAATGTTACAAAATTTCTCACTGAGAAGGCAGATCTGTGTTTTTGTGCATGAATAAGCCTTTTATTTTCTAGACAGAGTGCAAATGGAGGCATAGTGAAAATTATTAAAGGGCACTAACAAGGGAATACCAGTCTTTAGGCTAATTTTTGGGTAACTATTTCTATTTATTTTTTCATTAAACAAAGTCTGCAGTTGCACAGATTGTTGTTATGAAGTCCCTAAAGCCCTATAAAGCATGGTAATGTGAGTAAGTTTTCAGAATTTAGTAAGTCTAGCTCTGGGATTTTACTATTACCTAATGTTTCCATTCTATGGTACTATGAAAGCACTATAAATGGCACCTTTCATGAACCAGCTCTTCTGAGACTAGCAGGCTGCTTCTGCAGTGTGGATCTTTCTTAAAACATGCACAGACACACAGACACACAGACACACACGCACGCTATGACCGCTCCATTATGAAAGCTTTCATAAGAAAGCAGAATTGTCCCACTCATAGCCATTATATCTGATGACATTCTTAATACTGGCTATTGTTAGCAGAAAGAAGCTATTGTCTAAGATTGCATATCTGCTGACCAAAGCACACGGAATAAGCACAGCTTTGGACACACTGAGCCTGGCCCCAGGGAAGAGCTTAGCGGTGAGTTTGTTTGAATGTCCTGATTCAGTGGTGAGCTCCAAAGAGGAAATGCCCACCATTATGTAAGGATTGCCGTTTATCTAAAGTTTGGAAAAACATCGTTTGTCTTATTTAATCCAAGACACGGTGTTAATGAAAAATTGCCTGAATAGAAAAATAGGGAAAATAATCTTTCCGTGTTAGAAATCCCCTAACTCACCTACACTATCTTTCTAGTAATCAGTCAGCAGGTAGTTTTCAATTACAAAAGTTTTCAAGAGGGTATAAAGACTCAACTTCAAAAGAGGCAGAACACATCTTTACACTCCTATAGGTTATCGATACCTGGACAGATTGACAATTATTAGGAAAGATCACATGACACTGAAATGCAAATGACAGAAATCATGTAAAAATGACTTCAGAAAGTCACTGGAGTGTTTTCTGGTTTTCTTATTTTACTGAACTTTTACTTGTCGTCAGTGGGCATTATCCAGCTTCCAGTGACAAAATAAAAAACAAAACCAAAAGCAAAAAACAAAGAAGTTCAGAGAAGAGCAAATTTATTTATTAAATAATTAATTTTAGTTGCTAGAGAATGATTATTTCTTTTTCTGTTTCTGAATTAGGGCTGAAGTAATTGTAGTTTCTGTGAATGGCACACTATTTAAAAGTATTCATAAGTTCTGTTAAATTTTATTGTGCCACACTAATTTAGCATCACCTAATTAAATGTAAGTTGAAAGTCTAAGGGGGAAGACAGGGTTAATAAAATTTTCTTCATCAATCGACTCATAATCCCATAAAAATATATTCCTACTTTGATAGAATTTATTTTCTGTAGTTTTCTAGATTGTCATCAGTTACATTTTCTTCATTTAACTCTTTACCTAGTCCTGTATCAGCTGTGACTCAAGTGCTTGTTTAGCCTGAGTTTAATGTCAACCTGACATCTTATAATTACAACAGTCTTCTTGCTATCGTTTTCAAATATTTGCATAACATTTCATTTCCTTACCTTCTGGAACTTCTATAGAAAAGCATCAAAAAAGATCCAAGTCAGTTGTATTACTGAACTATGATTTGGAAAAGATTAAAATTCATACTTGTTGAGTAAAAATTTCTGAAATATCTATGGAAGTGTTTTATTATCACCTATGAGAAATCTGCTCATCTAGAGTCTAGTCAAATAAGATGGAGATATTTGTTAAAAATGCTGGAGTGTATTGAACTGTTTAAATTGCTGCTACCTCCTTCACCTAGGAAGAAAGAAAACCAGTTAGGCTTCTATTTATTCTCAATGTATATCCCCAAAATATGCCCTCTTCTTACAAATATATACCTTTTTACTCATCCTTCATCTTGATATTTCTCTGGGTCCATTTTTTGCTTACAAGCACTTGAGTAGAACAGGAAAAGGTACAAAAAGAACAGCAAAAGTGTTTGATGATATGGAACCTTTCGAAAGAGACTCAATTGACTGGCACTCAGCCTTGTGAACAGATGAATGAGAGGGCATATGGTGCAGGTCTACAAAATCATGCAGGAGCTGGAGAAGGTTAATAAGCAACAATCATTCTGTATCTCTTTGACCATAAAAAACAGGCACTATCAAATGAAACTAACAACTCACAACTGAAAACAGGGAGGAGATTCTTCATGTGGTGTATAACTGAGCTGAGAAACTTTGTGCTGTTGGATGCTTGCAATGCCGAAAGTTTACATGGATTAAAAAACTAAGAAATTCACGTGGAAGCAAATCCTTTCAGGGCTGTTAAATGCAAAGACATTCACACCAGCTCAGGAAGTCTTTGAGCCACAAAGTACTGAAAACTGGAAGTGTGTTCCAGGGATGCATTGCCACAGGCATGCCCTGTTTTGCTACTCTTTCCTAAGAGCATCTGCTGCTCATTGTTGTATTATATTAGCTACCAGCCTTGCCTTGACCTAGGATGGCACAGCTCTTCCTATCCACTACAGGGGAACATTTGGACCAATGTTAACTCTCGTGTACAGCTGCTCAGCTGTGTCATATGCTGCTGCTTATGTTCCTTGAGTAGCTGAATATCTTTTTGTAAACAAAACAAAAACAACACAAAAGCGAATAAGTGCATGACAAGCAAAAACCAGCTAATCCACATGCACAAATACCTTTGATGGCATGTGAACACGGGTATTGTTTGGAACAGCTATCTCTGCAAAGATAGTGTGACCAAAAAGCTTAACTGCAAAAAAAGTAAGTATGATCAAAGATGAGCTAAACAGCTGCCATAAGCTGAAGAAAGCCTCACAAACACTGCTTTTGTGCTCTCCTACTGGCTCCAGGCCACAATAACTGTGCTGAAGTTGATGTGATTAATTCAGAACTACACCACTGTAACATTAAGTTTTAATCCAGTACAAAAAGCAGATGGGACATTTCCCAGCTCCTTACTTACCGAGTGTTTTTAGTGATCCTTCATTATGTCATTACTGCAGTGTGTGTGTGAGCATTTGGAATAGCAGGGGTAGGTACTGCAATGCCCTGGTGCTGTTACAGAGTAAGGTGTCGGACCTGAACAGAGGGATCGTTGGAAATGACTGATGTGGGGCTGCACTCTCTGACAGATGGGTTACAAACTTATGCTGCATGCAGGGATTCAGTGATTTCAGCCTGCTATCAGACTCCCCAGTTCTGCAGCCTGGCTGAGGCATATTTCAGGAGGTTAGAATCCTTGGGGACAATGAAGGTTATGTGAGGAAGCCTATTTCTCTCCATTGACTGCAGAGGAAGCCTCCGGTGATTAGGTTAGATACAGATATCAAATTTCTAGATAGAAGTTTATCTCATTTTAATTCCCTAGAGGACTGTTCATCTCATCTTAAAATATGTACCTAAGAAAGGTCAGATGAATTGTCATGTGAAATGGTTATTTCTCTCTACTGACCACAGAGGCAGTTTAAGGTCAATAGCTTACACTGATACATCCAGCTTTTACCTGCTTAAAGCTGGAAATGAAGAATACCACCCCTTTTCTTCATGTTGAGTGGATTAAATGTCATGACAGATATTCGCTTACTAGTAATAAATGTAGTGTTGCATGTTTCACAAGTTGGCAAGACCTGCAAAGTCTTCATTTTAAATTAGATTTCACTCAAGATAATGTCAGTGAGCAATTAAACTATTTTCAGGAAATTCTATATTGCCCTAGGATCTTTGTGACTTGACATGAGAGCAAAGGCAACTGAAGCTGGGACAAAAGAAACTATAAATACCAGATGTGTCTGTGTGTGTGTCATAGTGAGTCACTTCCAAAGGCAGAACAGAGACCTAAGATGTCTGCAGTGTGTATAAAATGAGATTTCCCATGAATTTATGAGTTACCATGATGCATAACCCAGCATTAGGCTGTTTTCTTAGCATAAGAGTTAGTCAACATTCTTTGAGGTGAAATGCTGTTCTGTCAAAGTAAAAATGTTTCCAATGATTATGTCAATATGTATTTATAATGGAACAACTTCAAACTACTGTCATATTAGCATATAGATTAGCATATAGGATTTTATGGGCATTTTACTTTAAAAAAAACTAATGATTATGTTAAATTCTATGTTGCATTTAAGGAAGGCTATTTAACACGTAAAATAACATGTAATATATTTTATTTTTACATTTTTGTTTTGCACTTCTTAAAAGTAATATTATACAATGCTTTAATAATTTTGAAATAGTTTATTTCAACATTATCAAAAAAGAAATATTTAATAAAGTCCTTTTGCCATTTGTCAACCAAAATAATTTAGTAATTTTGGCTTCTGAAAAATATTTTGAAATGTTAATCATTCTCTATCACATGCCAGAGTTCAGCAGGAAACTTATTTTCCCTACAAGTCTGAGCTTTTTGGCTATTTAGACTCTCACTGACAAACTGAATTGTCAATGGAATGTATTCATTCATTTATATCAACAGTATTGTCCCTGTCTGCTTTGTTTTCCTCTGGGTCCTTATTTTTTCATCAGCAACTTGGAAGTGAATCAGTGTCTGCTTATTTTCTAAGGGAACTGTAAAGGGAAGGGCTGCTAATTGTCTCATAAAAATATTTGTCAGGAAAACATGTTTGTTTTAAAATGCACTGTTATCCATGAGTGATCTCATGCCTTAGAATTTTCATCTTCGAGGCACATTTAAATTCTTACAGTGTCCAGAATTTTATTATTCAGCCAGGCGGGCTATAAAACCTAAAGATGGATTCAGAGCTTGTCCATGCTGTCCCTTCCACTTCTGCCCATGTTTTCTCATTTCCTGGCTGTCAAATAGTAATAAGAAAAAAAAAATCAATAGTAGTTGAGAGCTGTCTCAACATTTAACTGAAATATTTAATTCAAGTATTAGGAAGTCTATGAAAACACAAAGCTAGACAGAATATCCACTGTAACAAGCAGATAAGTACTTGAAAGCTGCTGATGTGTTCTGATGGCTTCTGGTAGTCTCTTTGCTTCCATGAATAAAGAAAATCATAGAATTCTGGGTTTGAAGGGAATTTTAAAAGTCACCTAGTCAAAAATATTTGTTTAAAATTATAAAATATTTATTTGAGTTCTCGGGATTTCTCATAAGGAGCAGAGATGCAAACAGTTGCATAATGAAAAGGAACCAAAGTCAACAAGTCTCCAGAAACCGGGTGTGTTTGCTTTCCAATTGGTTCTTGTGTATCTCAGAGATGACTCTTTTGCAACAGATGAAGTTACAGCACAATAAAGTTTGTATGAGTTATAAAAACACATTTGACCCACTGCTGTATGAAGAAAATACTAATTGACCCAGTCCTATACAACACTGGACATCACTGAACCAGAAGGAAGTTTCACAGAACGAGATAGTTAAAGGTTTTAAAAGGGACCTTTGTTAATCCTTTACCCTCTGTTCCCAAACGCGTATCAAAACACGTTCTTCTGTGTACAGTACTCTGAGTTTGGACATTGTTATTCAATAAAATGGAGGACTAAGGGAAATTTAAAAGATATCTCTGAATCTTTTCTGTACAGAAACTTCTCATCAAGGTGTGGTTACTTGTAAGATGTTCCTAGACATATAATCCTAAATTTGTATTTATTTATTTGTTAATAAAGGTCAAAAAGATCATGGAGAGTGAGAACCAGTATAACAGCCATAGAACTGTGGGTAGTAGCATCTCCATTTGTTATATACTTGAATACAAATATTGATGTTTCTTTGGGCAAAGTCCCTCCAGTTTGATGATGCTTGCATTATCCATACGATTTCACTGGATATCATAAGACTTCAAGAGTCATCTTTAAGGTCCCTTCCTTGGGTTGGAAGGGACCTTAAAGGTCACCTAGTTCAACCCCCCTGTCATGGGCAGCGATGACTTCCACTAGACCAGGTTACTTAAAGTGCTGTTCAACCTGACCTCAAACAGTTCCAGGGATGGGGCATCCACAATTTCTCTGTGCAACCTGTTCCAGTGCCTCATCACCCTTACAGTAAAGAGTTGCTTCTTATTATCTAATCTAAACATACTCTCACTTTAAAGCCATTAATCGAATCTTATTTCTGTCTTTTTATAAAGCTAGGAAATACATTGTCTACTGCTTTGATGAATAAAACTAAGTTTCGTTTGCTTCATTTGAGAGATAAGTAAAACTATACTTGGTTTGTTTCCTCTTTGGCTTAATTCACAGTTTTACTTTTCTAATTCTAAATCTTTCAAAAATTCTAAACAGAAGGTGACTCCAGGATGGGCCTGGAAATGTTCAGGGAAATCTAAAACAATGTATGACAAATGAATAAAATCTAATTTTGGTAATTTTGTGATTTTTCTTTTTTTAAATTTTTTTTAAATTAAAACAATAAAAAAAGAAAAATCACAAAAGTCCTTTGTGGATGGGAAAAAAGTACTTGACAGAAAGTTAACACTGACGTGTTTAGCTGGTAGTCTAAACATGAGTGCAGCTTGTACAGATGGCCTGGCTTTAAGCTGGCATTTACCATTGATAATATATTAGTCATAACATCACTGAAAGTGCTCCATGAAATCACAGCACCATTGAGATCCCTGACACCCTTACAGGTCTACAGACAAGCACCGGAGCCACAGACAAAGTGATCTCTCTGCTGCTGCCAGACACATGGATAACTGTCCCTTCTTACTTTAAAGCTTTGAGTAATACCATTAACAAGCCTTGTGAATCTCAGCCTTTTTCATATATCAGTGAGAAGGCACTGCATAAAGTCATTCTTCAGAGAAAATAGTGGCGCTAAATCATAAGAAATTCTGGTTGGAAGTTGAACACAAGATAGCTAAATTTGAATATTTGAGTGAGAAACTTTGGAAAAAAATCTGCTTGAAGGTGTTTTCGTGTCAATACTGGATGCCCTTCTGGCCTTTATATTTTAGCAAGAGCACCACACCTGGGCTCAGTAGGAAAGTGATTTAATTTGGGTATCTAGAGCTGAGCTTGGGTACCTTACAGGATTTAAGATTAGGTCATCTGCTAGGTGTAGCAGTGGTCCAAACCTGATGTTACGATCCTCTGGAAAAAAGCCTTCTGGGTTTATATTTTGAAATTATTTCATTACATAGTATTATGTTATCTGTAGTGGTTGCACTGGAGTAATATGGCACAGCATTTATTATTTCTGTAATTGGTCCAGCAAGGTTTGGCTAGGAAATGGAGATTTTTCCTATCGGAAATTGCAAGTTTTTCAAAGCTGAACCCTGGTTTCATTTCTGACCCCTAAAAAACCCCAAAATTTTTTAGGGCAAAGATAGCTAAAACCCAAAAGCCTTTGAACAAAAATATATCAGAAATGCAGTGGAATAGCTCTACAGGGTATAACATCATGTGTTTGAAACACTGGAAAAGACATACAGAAATGCTGGTGCAACCCCCAAATTTCACCTCTGGGATGAAAGGAACAACATCTTAGAATGGATGCAAGCCAGTGTTGCTTCATGTGTTTTAAACCTATATAAATCTACATGTGAAGTCTGCATCATTTAATCCAAGAAATTGAGTTAATTATGATAATTTTGAAAATGTAGATAAGTCCCTAAGTAGCAGTTTTAACTGAGGGTAAAAGTTGAAATTAGATTGCCTCTCAACCAAATGTCAGTAGTCATCAAAGTAGTCATAGTATTTACAGCCACAGTAGTCCAGTGTTTACTTAAATAAAAATGTCTGTTTTTCATAATATCTCCTCCCAGTTTCCTCATAAATACCATTAAGACAAACTGAATAAATTGTGAGGAATCCAACTGAGGGCAAGTACTTCTGTCTATTCCTGAGGGAAATAATGCGAACTTTCATCCTAAGTCAGATAGGAGTCAACAATTTCGGCACAAGGTCAAAAGCATGAAAACCCATTCCCAGATTGTTTTGACCTGTACAAGTTCAAAGATCTGAGAGCAGAAGGCTTTATCATATTCATTCTTAGGCAGATTTTTCTGGGAGATACATCACCTTGCATACAAACCTGTCATACCTGTGGAGTTGGTAGCATTCTCTAAGATCAGCTCTACTTTTAAGAATACTAAGAAAAGAAAAAGACAATAACAAGAGGAATTAATGTTGGTAGTTTTTCTTTTTTCTTGGAGATGTTACTGAACATCCAGGGTCCAAGTTGCTGATAGAGCTGTCAGGTGGCAAAGGGCACAGGATTTTCTTCCAGGTGAGAGGTAAAATTAATACTGGAGTTGCTAATAGAATTTTTTATAAGATTAAAGGGCTTAACTACAGCATTCTAGCCAGACTCTGACTCAGCTCATTACATCATGAACTCATAAAGTTCATCCTGTAGAAAGTATTATGTCCTTCCTCTCCTCAGCTGTTTGTTAAGTGTCACTGTGCCCTGGCATGCAGCTGCCATATCCCATTAAAGAGATGGTTTAAGTGATACTTATACAAAACATGGCACTTAGTAACATAGCAAGACTACTTTGTTGTTGTGGATTAACTCTGAGGGATTTCCCTTCTATTTTATACTTGATCCTTCATGGTTTTATTTCTCTTATCCCTCTTCCTAAAGCCTTCAGGGTTTTTTTTTTTTTTCAGTTTTATACTCCCATCCTGCCTTCATTCCCTCTCTCGTTTCCATTTTCTGCTGCTTCATTTTACTGCATTTGATACTTCAGGCTTTAGCTCCCAGAGACAAATAAGGAAGAATCTGTTATTTCTCCCTCTCTCTCTCTCTCTCTCTCTCTCTCTCTCTCAATTTCTGCATGCTTTTCACTTTCATGGTTTCAGGGAAAACTTGATAATAGTGAACCCTCACTGCGAGCTCAAACCCCAGAAATTTAAAAATCCTTATTTCTAACCTCAGGTTGTGACTTTGGCAGGTACCACTTACTATTTTTAAACTAGAGATTCATTTTACTCTAACATTACTTACCAAGTCCCTCAGGCACATGAGTACACTTTCTTCAACTGGCCATGTTTCGTCCTAGAAAGCCTTATAGAAAACTGTGGTTTATCACCCAACTACGTAACTGTTTATGAAGAGATGCCAGTTTTTTTCCACACTCACACATCCACAGTGTAAACAACTTCTTCCTAATAAAGGTCTACCCTGACAGCAGACCTCTCCTTAGAGACACAGCACATCTTTATGGCTTCTAAAGGAAGCATTCAACCCAAATTTTCTGTGCATCAGTGTATAGTCTGCACATTTAAGATCCTGCTCATCATTTCTGAAACCTTTGGGATCTTTAAAGGCAAATGGCATGAAACAAACAGGGAACTTCCAGTACCATGTTGGTGATTTCACAAGTCTCCTGCACACCCCGTGCGCTGGCTGGAACCAAGCTGCTGACCCAGTCTTGAGTTTTGATGCAAGGTCTCAACCCAGTGCAATGTTGGACTGATTTTTATATAAAATGGCAAAGCAGTCAGACTGGAGCTCAGTTTGAGACTGAGACCTCTCACCCCAGGGCTCACACATAGCTGAGGAGGACCCATCAGTATAGCCTATGGTATCTCACCTGTGTGTTTCCAGTTGAATGCAGCACGGTCCTGGTGTTGTACTTCTCAGATGTCCTGTGGCCCTGCATAGCTGTGTGCTGGCAGCTGAATATATCCCCAGATACCTAAAGAGATCAGTTTTAACACAAAGAAATTTCCCAAAGTACAATTTACTCCATCAAAATCCAAGGAAAACTAACCCAAGCAATTATAATATCAAGCATAAATATGTTATTGAAGTCTATCAGGAATTTTTCTTGAAGTAAGAATCACACGGATTCCAATTAGAGCTTTGTCAGATCCGTTCTGTGTTCCAGGACCAAACTTCTCTCCTTAAAGGAGAAGCTTGCCAGGGAAGCTGCTGTCTCTTTTACTGTGTTTGCTCAGTCTACATAACAGTGAAGTTCATGTTATCAGTTGAAAAGAAGAAAGGATAAAAAAACTATAGACAGCTTACCAGAGGTGTCAGAAGTCAAATAACATCTCTTAAGTGCCGTTTCCTTATTAGAAAAAGCCAAATAAATATGGTTCATACAAGTTTTATAAAGTACTTTGAGAAATGGTCATGAAAATTATGTATATATGTATATATATATATATGTAATGTAGATTCCCATTAAACATCTGAGGTAAAGAACAATCCTTGTAAGACTTTTTGATAATGTACAGTTTGTGGAAATTGACCTCTTTTCCTTGTCAGAAATATGATAACTGTTTTAGCATAGCAGTTCCTGTAAGTAGATATTAGACATGCAAGTTATTTGTAACAAATGAAAGCAACTACCTGTATATAATCTTATTACACTGAGGTGAATTTCTATTTTTGAATTCACTCTGAATTCAAAAAAGTGCCAATCATTTTGAGTCCCATATCTGCCACCTAATAATCTCCAATTTACTGATATTTAAGAATTTTTCTCTGTAACATTTTTAGTACTGGCCAAAATAATATGCAAGAAGCAGAACAGATTATTTCCTTTTTCTGCTGTAAGTCTTGCACCTGCTTTAAGAACACCATGCTCTTCCTGTCAGCTAATTAACTTGCTTGGCCGTTCTCCAGTTTCTGAAGCACTGCTCTTTGCATATAGCCCTGCCCAAGGGTCAGCGTGCTAATACCTTCAGTCATTTGGCATCCTCAGATGGGCAAGTGGGGAACAATTCTTGCTGGATCCCTGAGAGCGATCGGTTCCCACCCTCTTGGCATGCTGAGAACTTACATGTTTTGTGTTGCTACACTTTGCTAACTGAGGACTATATACTGCTGATCTGTGTCATGGCCTTTCTCATGCTTTTGGCCTGGGCCCAATAGTACTCTCTCAAAAAACTGCTAGGCATGGTTTGGGTCATAGCAAAGCCCAGGAACTGGTCTCAAAAGCATCTTGGATGCAGCCACAGCTGTAGGTGATGAAATGGTTTAGTTGTATGGATGCAGGTCACTGTACCTCTGTCCCTCCCAGGAAGAGAGATGGCACCCAGCATTGTTAACTCCTGAGTTTAGACATGGACAATTTAGCCAGATTACCCCATGAGGCAGCTTTCTGCCCTGGCCCTGGAGAGCTTCTGTGCAGGGAGGAACATGGGCTGCTCTGCACATCACAGCTCTCTTCCAAGGGGTGCCAACCTCCATGGATCAGCCATTGCAGACAACTTCTCTTGGGAAACACAACTAGTGCTCCCCATTTTAACTGTGCATGGAACTAACATGGTGATGAAATATTTTCTGATTGTCAGGTGTAGTTATTAACAGAACATGTATATTTTTCAACTACTCTTGTGCCCACACACAAATACTGAGAAAAGTGAGAAAAATGTAACACATGAGAATAAGTGGTGAAACTTGTTGTTTTAACAAGTTGGAAATGAAAACATAATGTGGTACACAACTCATTAATTAATTTTATTACAACTTTATGCCAATTTTTATTAGATGTTTTTATTGGATTAGGAATTGCGTTTTGAGATTATGTTAAAAATGTGATCGTGTTTCCCTATTCTCACAGTAGATATAACATTTAAATGGTCTTATTTTAATATGTATTTCTTCTATAATTTAGATTTTGCCATTTGTCAAAGTCTTTAGAGTCAAACATTTGGCACAAAATCAAGTCTAACTCTTTGCAGTCAGAGATTAATGATCTGTCCATAAAGTTCCTTTACTGTATGGTTAATTCCCTTTGCATCAAGTGCTTCCACTTACTAATGTTACTTTTGCAGTTTGTAAATGACATTAACAAATAGCAGTCATTTTATGATGGTCCTGTGACATGACTAGTTCCTGTAATGCTACCTCTTCTTTCTTGCAATTAAAAGAAATATTTTAATCCAAATGGTACATTTGTCAGCAAACTGTCAGAAAGAAGAAACTAATAGGAATATCCTTTCATATGCTTTGCAAGAATCTTATCACATGTATGGATTTAGCGAACATGTACTGTCAGTTGATGCAAGAAGAATCAGCAGTCATGCAAGAGTTGTTGTTGATTTAGACACTGATCAAGAGAAGACTCTGTGCCATTACTGTTTTTCATTTTTCCTTCCAGTCACAGAGAGCCTTTGTTCTCAGATGAGGTCTGGAGGTCTGTGCGTCGATTCTCAAAAAGGGAAGCCGTCTCTGGTATCACTGGCTAACACTCAGTTTTAATAAACATTTAATTGATCCAAGTCTTTACCATTGTTAAAATGCAACATTGTATATGATACTATATATGATATCTGATGCTATTATTTGAGGAATATAGCAATAAACAGAGAGAAATTAAAATTAGTGGTTAAAGTAAAATTTTAACATAGGTGATTTTTGCTATAAAAATATAAATTCTGCTGACCTAAACAATTTTTTTTCTGAAGGAGAATTCGTCTTCTTGGGCTCATTCTTGAACTTGTCTGATCAAAGGTACCATATTCTAGCCAAAGCAAAAATAGGTTAATTATATTTAATTTTAAATCTCTTCCTAAGGCAATTTGTAAAGATATTTTTCTTCTATTTTTTATCCCATTATGAATTCTTCTATGCATTCTCAAATAATTGCACACCACCTATGAAGACTCATGAGAACAGTTCATACTCTGTTCACTGAGTCAGTGATACTCTGCACCCATCAGGATCAACTTCAGCACATGAATTAGAAGTCAGGATGATTTCTTATAGCACCATAGGTGTCCATTTAATTTCACAATTTCTAAACTGAAGTAAAAGTACATGGCTGGCTTACTGCATTTTAAAGCAATCTTTACATTTCCATGTTGGTCCAAGAGACTTACATGTTGATATACCTGCTGTTGAATTCTATTAAGTTCTTTACTGGAATGTTTCTTCTTGCCATTTTACTTCTTGCTCATGTAACCACATTGTATTTGCAGGACACACTCTCATTCTCTAGTTATTTATATAGATTTTTTTTATAACTAATTGTGAAAAGAAATAAATGCCAAGGCCTGAAAGTTTTCCACATTATGGAGCTCTAGGAAAAAAATACAAGTAGACTCCAGAGAAAGGATCATGGCTATAGACCATGCTGCTAGAGTGAAACTTTTGTTCCTGTCAGGGTACAGACTCGAATATTGATAAGCTTAATTCCAAGTACCTGCACACAGATTGTGCCTGTACCGTCAAGGGAGGATGGGTCTCCCTTTTATTCTGCAAGGGATATGGCTGCATGAATGGAACTGCCCTAAGAGAAAAAACTCCAGCAAAAACTTGGAAGTAAGAGTACTGGGGTGTTTGTGCAACAATAGTCTTCCTAGGAATAATCTGCTGTGTGTAAGGAAGAAATTGTTTTGGTTGGGAATTGCGGTGACATTTTGATCTGTATATGAGATTCTACACAGATAAAGAGTTATATGGTGAAAATCTGCTTGCCTAAGGATGTCTAGAGTTTCCCCAGAATATCCTGCTTCTAATTCTGTGGCTTTAGAAATAAGGAAACTTGAATAATTCAAATGTAAAATTTCCATTGGAGTCAATGACACCAAGATTTTAATTTCTGGATGTAACAGGAAAAATGAATTTGACTGTTAAAGCGTAGCCTTCATAATGCATTTCATTTCAGGTTTCATTGGACCTCACAAAAACATGACTGATAGAATGGAAAAGCTTTAATTAGCTGTCAGAAATACACTTCCAACATGTTTTCAGGAAAATATGCTTTCAAGCCTGTATACACTTTTGCTACATTTTTTGTGACATATGATATTTTTGCAACAGTGATCTATTAATATCCAAATGGGATTTTATTTTTTTTTAAAGCTACTTCATTGAAAAAATACTCTGAAGCTTTTAAGTAACTTGAAATACATTTAGGAGGAAATCCTGGAGTTGCTGAAGTCAGCAGAAATTGTACTACTTATTTAGACAGGAGTAGAATATCACTTTTCTTGTTTTGTGCTTTCTTTCAAACAGATGCAGCAAGGCTATTCTACTCTTCTTCCTACTCCTTTGTATCAGTGTTTGTATCAATGAGCAGTTGAAAGATCATTAACAGAAACAGCTTTGGTCTCAATATATATGTTTTGTGAATATATGTAGTGAGGTGCCGTTCAGGTGCTAAATTTGAAATATTAACTATATGTAAGATTTTCAAAAGCACTTCACATTACTTATATGTGTTTCTTTTGAAATCACTGGTATTTTTACTTTGATATAATTTAGAGCATGGTTAGGAAGAAAGCAGAGTACTTTTGTTGATGCCAGACTATGACTAGTTGGCATAGGGTACAACCCAATCCATTTCATGTTGATAAAAAACTCTTCCATTTACTTCAGTAAAACTTGGTGGTTATGACACAAAAATTATAGTGGTGCTAAATTAAATAAGTATTGCAGGCTGAAATTTTAGTGATTTGTAAGATCTAAATGAAAGATAAAATTTTGATCCATTTTCAGTGAATAACACTTTAAAAACAATTACATAGACTTCATTGGAATTAGTTATATGATAATTGGTATATGGAATTAGTTATATGGTAATATACTGATGGATATCAGTAAGGTTATTAGAACCTGCTCTAAAGAGGGAAAAGAATACAATATTTATTTTGTGAAGTGTACAGAAGTACTTGCTGCACCAGCCAAATGACAACAACTTTCTCCCCATTAAATATATGTGCTATTGCACAGAGAAATGAATGGCATAAGTATGAAACTAATATTTGCAAAGTTCTGGTTTTACCCAGAAGCAATGGGCCAAATAAACACTTAAACTGCAAAAAGATTACTTTACTCTTTTTAGTGCAGCTGAGAAAAGTGATGTGTACAACTGCAGCAGTTGTGGGCTATGGCTTGTAAAAAATATTATGGCATGAACACAGTCATTCGACCATTTTAGCTGCTCGTTGTTGCATTATGTAAGTTTCATATAGGTAAGTTTCATGTATATTAAATTCATGTAAAATTCCCATTACACATGTTAAACTTATGAAAACATCGTCCTGTTCAAGATAATTTTTCTTACCTTTTCTTTTTACTTATGAAGTCTATTTTAACTGTTTGAAATTAATTAAGTTAGAAGATATACCTCATTTCTTGTACTAGTGTGAAATATAACACTGGTTTTAATTCTACTCTAATGATATTTTGTATGTGAAAAACTACTTGCTTAACTGACCTTCAGTTAGCCCTTAGATAACTTGCCATCCTTTCCTGCAATTTTCTCCCCTTTTATAACATATAGATCAATACCTGCTCTGAGATGAGCTGAAGATTAGCCAATAGGTGACTTAAAAAGCAAACATATGTATATATTGTTCTTATCACCTTCTATATACAGTTATTCAAAGAGACTGGTGAAATGGAGAGGGATTATGCCTATATGGCAAAAAGGGAGTTGAGCCCCAGATTTAGGAAGTTAATAGAATTTTTTGGTCAGTTGAATTGCCCAGGAGCAGGGTCAGACTTCCTAATACACAGTTTACTGCCCAAGGAATGCAGAATGTAGGTTCTAAATGTAAGATGGAGCATCACCTGGACTTTTGGGTGCATACATTTACTAAACCTCAATATTTCTGAACCCCCACATTACCCTTTTGCCCCATTAGTTACCCATGTTAGCTTTTTAGTTATTAAGAGTCATTCTAGGCTTAATCAAAATGTCCAGAGAAGTCAAGTTCACCAGCTCTGTTCGAAAGACCCTTATTACATGGAAGCCTAGCTAAATATTCACTGCCATTGTGGAAGAACTTCTGCTGAAGAACACAGGGTTAGTAGTTTCCCTACTTTCTTCTGTGCAATAGCTGATTTTCTAACATACTTACCCAGAAAGTAAAACCCTGTATTCAGCATCATCTTGAGAAGATTTGAATCAGCTACTCCCTGAGCACTGCTCTTATAAGCCATGGCTAAGGATTATGACTGTGAAATTGTACACACAACTATTAGCAGTCAAATATTTTATCATCTCCTCCCAGATGAAAATATTGCACTGAGTTTGACTCCAGTTTAGCCAAGCATGCAATCAAATGCTTTTATACACAGTTTATAAACATATCTACTGGAATCTCTAAAGTCAATCACATGCATTATCCATTTACTATACTGAAGTGAAGAAGAGCAGCCCAGTTCCCTTGTAAAGGTACATATGCTGTGCAGGTCAAACAGTTTTGGACAATAAGAGACAGTCACTTCACCTCTTCTGACGTAGTCTCAGAGTCTCACGTGTTTTAACCACAGTAATTCAAGGGACTAGCTAAATTTGGCTGATCAGGTCTGAAAAGTCTGGAGTCCTCAGCACGAGATGTGGACCTGTGAGTCCAGAGGAGGTCATGAAGATGATCAGAGGGCTGGAGCACCTCTCTTACGAAAACAGACTGGGAGAGCTGGAGTGGTTCAGCCTGGAGAAGAGAAGGTTCTGGGAAGACCTCATTGTGGTCTTTTAGTACTTAAAGGGGGCTTATAAAAAAGATGGAGTGGGACTTTTTACATGGTCAGATAGTGGTGGGACAAGGAGAAACCATTTTAAACTAAAAGAGGAGAGATTTAGATTAAATGTTAGGAGGAAATTCTTTACTCAGTGTGATGAGGCACTGCAACAGGCTACCCAGAGAACTTGTGGATGACTCATCCCTGGAATTGTTCAAGGTCAGGTTGGATGGGGACCTGAACAGCCTGATCTAGTGTAAGGTGTCTCTGCCCATGGCGGGGCATTTGGAGTTAGATGACATTAAGATCACTTTCAATCTAAGCTATTCTATGATTCTATGATCATTCAGATCTGTATAAATATTTCTTTGTGATAGAATTTCCTTAACAGTCCAAGATGAATTAAATGGATTTTGCTTTTGATGAGACTATTTACATGATCTTGTTTATTGATAATGGTGGACGTTAATACAGTTATTAAATACTTGTTACAATGTAATGTATTAAAGCATTTTCTACCACTTGAATTATACAACATGCATTTTTATTCCCTTTATTGCTCTTATAAAATTGAAAATACATGCAGAGCAGAGAAATTGTTGGCATGAAGGCATATGCAATCATCTATTGGCAACAGTTATCTTGCAGAAAGATTTGTGAGTGTGCTGGATTTGAAGGATTTTAACAAAGTCAGAAGCT
Source organism: Neopelma chrysocephalum (assembly GCF_003984885.1). NCBI lineage: Eukaryota > Metazoa > Chordata > Aves > Passeriformes > Pipridae > Neopelma > Neopelma chrysocephalum. The sequence goes on along the minus strand of NW_020897742.1, from coordinate 3,276,948 downwards.
GGTAGCACCACCTCAAGCCAGGCACGACGCAGGCAGGTGCTGAACAAGCTTCCCCAGCTCGGCCTCTGCCAATGCACGTCCCCCCAACCTGCAACATTGCAGCTGTTCCTCTCAGTGCCAAGTTGTGTGGTGGTGGTTTTGGGATTTGGAAAAACACATTCTCTGCACAAGTACATTTCAGGTCTCCAAAGGGCAGTGAATTAACCCACTGTATCACTTCCAGTTTAATGAATTTTTAAATTCCTCTTTCTAAGCACAAAAGCCTCCTGTTTTTCTGCAGGGCACAACAATGAGTGTCCTTTTCGTTCTTCCTCTAACTCCTGGTTGCATCTTGATCTTTGCAGTTTTGCTGCAATATGCTGCTTTAAAAATGAGCATACTTTTCTCCTAGGAAGAATAATTTTCTTTGAACCATAGTTATTAAATTAACAAGTTGAGAGGAAATATTTGAAAAATTCAGAGGCAGATTCTCTACTGCTTGAATCAGTGATGAGCTCTCTGTGGTGTCAGTGATCTAAGTTAGTGTCAACAGAGGGCTTGCTGGAAAGAGATATTTGTCTTATCTGTCTGCTAAAAGGCTACTCATCTCACTAACTGGTTTGATATGTGTTTTATAGAACTGTGTGTGAGTTCTGAACAACTATATTTTGAAAGAGTTCTCAGGTCTTTAAACCTAGGTAGCACTTTTCAGTCCTGATTCAAGAGCAGCCTTGTAGAAGAGATGCAAGACACTAGCTCGGTGTTGGCAGGGGACTACAGGATCAAAGTAGTGAATTGACTGGTGGTAAAAGAGAGTTATGATGATGTAATGAACTGTCAGAAAGTCTACTGATTCACCGACAGATATTCATATTCATGTTTTCAATCTTTTTCAAGGACAGGATTTTAATTTACTGTGTTTTATGCCAGAACTGAAATGTCTGTGTGCAGATGTGGTTGTGTGTTAGATGACCTTGGCTGTGCTGACATGCAGTAACCAGTTGCACTGAACACTCATCACATTTCCATATTTAGAATAAACTATGGATCACTCCACTGACGCAGATGATCTCCAAATCCAGACATTTCTTTGTGGTTTTTCTTTCATTCTGGGATTAGAAAAAAACAAAAAAACATTGCTTAGCACTACAGTTTTTGCTTACTGTAGTTTCTGACTTTCATATTTGGACATAAAAGATAATAATGAGACTTTGAAAGACAACTTTGTTGCCATTCACCCTGTCCCTTAGATAAGAGTTATCAAAGAGCAAAATCACAGAATGACTTGAGTTGGAAGGGATATTAAAGATTATCTAGTTTCAACTCCTCTGCCGTGGGCAGGGACACCTTTTTACTGGATCAGATTGCTCAGAGTCCTATCCAGCCTGGCCTTGAACACTTCCAGAGATGGGGCATCCACAGCTTCTCTGGACAATCTGCCCAGTGTTTCACCACCCTCATAGTAAAGAATTCCTTCCTAATATTCAATCTAAACCCGCCCTCTTTCAGCTTAAAGCCATTCTCCCATGTTCTATCCCTCCAGGTCCTTGTGAAAAGTTGCTCTCCAGCTCTCGTTGTAGCCCCCCCCCATTAAGTACTGGAAGGTGCTATAAGAAGTAGTGGGAAAGGAATATTTGCAAAGGTTTTCGTTATTTTCTTGAGCATCAGCTCAAGCTGCAACAAAAAACCACCACATTTTTCTGCTTTCCCTCCCTCAAAGAAACCCCATTCTGCACAACCAATTTTGCCCTTTCCCTAGAAAGAAAAGATTGTTTTTTTACCTTGACCATTTGTTTTCACTTCTTCGGTGAATATTCCATTTTATGATACTAAAAAACTGTGGTTCCATTTTATTCCTTTAAATGAAAAGAAAATGCCAATTTTTAAGAAACAGTAAGCTTACTTAGAAAAGTGGAGAGTGAGAAGGAATACCAAGATATTTATTTCTTCTACAAAGGTGATATTATCCAACCACAGGACACATGTCCTATCACAGGGATAGTGAGAGACATCTTAGCTATTCTCCAGAGTTCACGGCTCTGTTAATATCTTTAGTCATGTGCTAATTATTCTTGGGAATTCTTTGTAGAAGGGGAATTACACTCCGTGATATCTAAAAGTGTATGTTGAAAGCCTGAATCTGTCATTAAGGAAAGTATATTTTCTCTATGTAGTAACAAAGGCAGAAATTTTAAATGTTGAAACAAGTAGTATTTTTATAATGTCAAAATATGGAAACAAAAATAGTAAAAAATAAGCAAACCCTCTGTTCTCCCCACTCCCCAATAGAACATGGCTTTTAGTAAAAAATAAATAAAATAAAAACCCCCAAACCAATCCAAATTACATGATTCTTGTATTCTAAAATTATATAGCATTTTAATGAACACGAGGCATTTTCCCTTGGGGCAAGGGAAGAAGCTGAGTGATACATCAAAAATCTATGAATTAAGGTGGATCAGTTTTTAAGACTTGCTGGATGATCCCAGGAGAGATTTTTCAAAGTGAAAGAAGTTAGACCTTTCACCTTCCCAACTTTCAGGTTTGAATAGTGCTGCAGAGACGAGGATATTCTACTGCAGTGGGCACATAATAATAAGAAAACTTTACCCTGGAAAGCTTGTGATCTAAGATGTATGACAAAGAGTAGGAGAAAAAATAAAAGTGGCTTAATTGCTGGTATCCCACAAGGCTCGATGCCTTCCTGGCCCTGCTCGGTGCTTGGTCCCCTGAATGACTGGAGCCTTCCAGCACCTTTTCTCAGTGGTGTTGGCTTGCAGCTGGCAGGACAGAGAAGCTGAACAGCTGCTGGATTCCTCCTTGTGCAGCTGCTCATATCTGGGTATTTAAGGACTTGCTATTGTGTGGCTGATTCAGAGGGCATGGAAGTCTCTGGGAGCTCCCCAAAACTGGCAGCCCATCCACAGCTGTGAAAAAGTTGGGCAAATCTAAGCAGGTAATTAAATCTGCAAGAATATTTATTTTCCTAGTTTGGGGTCTATTTCTACAATGTGCTGATTCCTGGAGCATTTTATCTGAGCACACAGAATGATGCAAATTCAGTAGGCTTATTTAGTATCCCACTATATGTCTAAGGTGAGCATCTTCTTGGTTACAAGGCCTTCAGCCAACACTTCCCTAAGGAGGTCTTGTGTGCACAAAGGACTAAATAATATTTCAAACTGTATTAACTTACTTAGCTTACGTGAACAAATAGAAAAAATAACATTATTTACCTTAACTACATAAGATCTAGCTCTTCAAGATATCTCTGTTACATGAAGGTCTTGCTGCAGGCAGCAATGCGGAGTGCCTCAAATCCCCCTGCTTAAAGAAGTGGAGAATTATTTCTAACTTCCTGAAAACTATTGAATCTCATTGTAATATCTTTTGGAAAATCAAAGAAAATTGCTTTCATCAGCTAGTAAGTAGGCACACTTTTTCAGTAGTTGTATCTATCTAACAAAATAGAATTTGGTAACAGTTTCTCTTTGATGATAGATATGTCTTAAAAGATAAAATATCTCAGAACCTCTTAGAAATTCAGATAACTTTGAATGCTCAGCCAAATTCAGCAACAGTAACATCCATAAAAACATTTTGAAAGAAAATATTGACCAAAACCACAGAATAACTTCCTCTTACTTTAAAGCTTGCAAGGTACGTAAAAAATTTGCCTGACCACCGCTGAAGTCAAAATGGGGTTTACCACTAGTTTCAGTGACCTGAGGAATGTTATAAAGTGCTTTATTTACTTAAAATAAAATTAATGCTTGTAGTTTACATTATGCAGCAGATGTAGTGGCAATGCTTGTTTGACAAATCAGAAATTGTTTTTTAGACAACTGAGGGAGGTTCATTGTCTTTATAGGCTAATATATATGGCTCCCCCAACATGTTTACCATGCAAGTCAAACCTCTGTCTGGCTACAAAATGTAATTAATAGTCACACATGGAAGACTACTGGAAGTACAAGCCTTTCACTTTATATCCATTGGAAGAAGTGCAATTTTAGGGGCTACATAGAGTGCTGTCTGCCATAGACCCTCCACACAGAGATCAGTTAAAAGATCGGAAACAGCAGGGCCATCTGAAAATGCATAGATTTTAATGACATAAAGGAAAGACAATAACAGAGAAGCAAGACATCCCTCACAACTGCACTTCATTGTGTCATTCATTCTCCTATAAATTCATAATACGAGATGAAATTCATCTCAACTTCAGTAGTATAAATCTTGTGCAAGCTGGCACTCTAGGATCCTTCTCTTGTGAAACTGTGTAGGAAGTTGGTTCGTCTGCATTACTCAGCTTTTCCCACTGACTGCAGGGGAAACAAAGACTAAATTAGACTATAAACCTAACATTGAGATGCCCAAAGATAGATGAGATGATCCTTCCCCTTTGAATTCTGTGAGATGAAAATGCTGAATATCCATTCATAACAATATTTAACTGTTTTCCTCTTAAACATGTCTAGTGCTCACTAAAATCACTAGAAAAATTTCTACCAGTGCCTGCGCTGGCCCTTGATTTCTACATGCATGTAGTATTGCCAGGAATAGATTTCTTATCTGTTATAGCGAGAGATTATCACTGTTACAGCTCTGTTCACAGCAAAGCACAGCCTTGAACACATGACCCAGGAACACTCCTTTCATAAGATGACATCAGCTGCTGCTTTAGGCAATGCAGTAAGCGGACTAAAACCATGACGTGTACATACACTGCTTTAAAAAGTGGGATCAGCTCAGGTCTTACCAATGTAGAGTTTTAAAACCTTGCATGTGAAGAAATCAGCATGGTATACTGTTATACACTGAATAAAATCAGCCCCCCTACGCTTAATAAGGTGGTTCAACTCATGCATTAACACTGTAAAAACAGTTGATTTAGTAACACTGAACTACAAAACTTAACTTGTGAAGCATTAACAGGATATATTTTTCTTTCTGTAAATCTCCACTAATCTTACAGCAGATGAACTGGTGGCTCAGCAGTAAGTAAATAAACATGTCACTTGAGGACAAGTTATGTGAACCTATTGGCAATCACGTTCTATCGCTTGATGCAATTGCACATGTTAAGAAAAACTCTTTTAAAATAAAGATGGAATTTATTGTCAAGATGGTCACTAATTTTCTGTTTGTTGGATGACAGAAGATGTGGTGAGAGAGCAGTAACTATGAGAAAAGCAAAACACCAAAGCATTTTGTGAAACTAAAGATAGTCTAAGGGTTAACAGAAATTCACAGAGGCAGCATATCACGAGGAACAATAAATACAATATAACAGAGTGACTTCCAAAGAAATTATTCTCCAGGACCCAACAAACATACACATCACAGAAAAGCAAAGAAACACAAGATGATCAACTGAAACTTTAAAATAAGCCCTGTCTTGTAAGGTGTGTAATGTAATTAGCAAATAAAATACATGGCCGTTAGCCAAGATGGATACTAAAAAATGTCAGTGTGTAGGGAACACACTCTAAAAGAGACTAGCAATTGTGAAGCTGTAAAATGCAGAACTTTCTAGCCTGTTCAGATTAAGCTATTGCCTTCAATTACATGTGTAGTTTCTGCTATCTGTTCTGAAAACCATCAACTAAAAAGAAGTCCATATCTCTAGTATATCTCTTTAAAGACGTATGCTTTATTTTGAATAGTATGCTTTATTTTTTGCAGGCTGGGCTGTAGCATTCAGAAATTGAAGGAGCAGCTTGCAGTGACCAGTACTGCTTTGTAACGTGTGAAGGTTTGATGTTGTTTTTTTTTCCAAACCACAACCATAATATGTAACTATTTTTGCAGCTTAGGACCAGCCCAGCCCATGGAGATAATGCTGCCCTGGTATGCCTATCTGAGCACTCCTAATGATGGAGAATGTTTCTGCAGTTAAAAGCTGTCTCCTATACACCCTGTCTACTCCACTAATTATTTTTCTTTCTTTGGTGCAGGACTTTGTCTCTTCCTTTTTGCCATTCTTTACCAAATCCCTGCAAGAAAATGAGGTTTGCTGAGACCACTAGAGCTGTGTTGCTGTATGCTATTTAGAGGGGATTGACTTGTGTTTCAGAAGCTGAACAGCCAAAGGATTTAATCTCACATTCTCGGGGTACATTTCATAGTAAAAGTGGTGAAAACATGGCACTAAAGCAGCAAAGAAGGGGACTCGATTTAGAGGCAGGAAGCCAGATGTTAATTAATAAAACCAACATAACAGGGCTGTTTGGCTTGCCGAGAACATTCTCTCAGCTGCCCGTTTGTAGGCTGTTCCCCAGTTAATCAGTTCTGCTGCATTAAATTTCTTTAAAAGAAATTTTCTTCCCTGGTTGCTTAGAGCCCTGTTGAATCAAGCTGAAAGCTCGGTGAGGGGTGCTGAGCCAGGCCAGCGAAAGTAATTTATAGAACGTTACAACTCTACTGCTACCTTCAGCACTGTTCAATTTACATCTGCAAATGTCCCTGCCTGTTTCACACAGACAATTAGGCTCATTCTGTGAGTCGTGCTCGCTCAGATGGCTCTAAGTTCGGAGCAGGGTGAGTTTTCACTTGTCGGGCTGAAGCAATACAACCCCTGGCACAAGGATCTAATAGTATGGATATGACTATGCTGCTTTTTCTGTAGCTTCTGTCATATATGGGGCATTATATCACTGCAAGAGTAAGTTACTATGTGAAGCAACATGCCTTAAAATTGTTGAGTTGCCCCTAAGTTCCTATCATTTACATCTCCCAGGAACAGAATTCACACTGCCTGTTATGTCAAGCAGAATAATGCATTGTTTTCAGCTGTTCACTGAAGAAGAGTCATGACCAGCAAAGGAGAATGTAAAAGTTTATTCATAATAAAGTCTTTATTAAGCAAATTAAGTGGGTTATTTCTCTATCAAATATATTTTAAGTAATGCTTATATTAGGCTAGTGCCTAGAGTTTCCCCCAGCTGTTGTGCCAGAATAAGCAAGCAATAGTGTCAAGGAGACATTCTGCCCCAGAGGTTACAGTCTTAGCATGTGTTAGTTTAAATATGCAGGCTACCTGGATGTGGCAAATAATTTTTCAGAATGCCATTGATCACAGTAATGGAATAAAATGGATGCTCTATTTTTCTTCAAGCAATACTTCAAGAATTTTTTGCAGATATGTGAGTTGAACAAAGTCTAAATGATTCTGTGATTCTATGGGAAGTGATGTGTTCTGAAGTATTCAGGGAACTACAGGCAAGACTAATTGCCATTGGATATGATTCATGAGTCAGCAAAGAGCAGGGCTTCGGTTACTATGTGGAATTAATAGTCTCAAACCATTCCATTTCAAAGTTAGGATAGAGGATGCCACACAGGTGGGAAGTAGAGCATCCTGAACTATTACAATAAAAGTGGAAACTGGGGAACACATGAGTTCCCCTAAAGCAGTGGGATTTAAGATGCCCATTTTTATGCTCAGGATTTCATACTGGTTAGCTTGGGCAGCTCCCTGCTTTGTTCTTGGTGAACCCCACTCTGAGGTGTTGCAGTCTCCCTGTAAGTTACTTAAGATTCCTCCACAATCACATTTTATTCTGGACTGTAGATTTCATAAATTGTGCTGGACATTTATGGCCCTTTGTGGGATTGGAGCCAGTCTATTCACTTAGATTTTGGTCCCTAGGATGACACTGTCCTTTCTGGGTCAACTCAGCTCACAAACTTTTTCATCTTTTATCAGCTTCCTGCCTTTGCATAAATAAAGTTTTTCCAAATATTAAAAATGGCAATGATAGAGGAATCTCCTTTTGTTTACTAAAACTGGAATAATGCACACTGAAGCTTTGTACAGATGTTGGTAAGTCAAAAACTTCAGTAGAAAGCTCTGTTCTATGTCACACAGGGAGGAAAGGATGACAAAAAAATCTGGTGAATCTTGATTTGGGAGAAGAAAAACTTTTATTTTCCCTTTAATGATTTTAAATCCTTTGGGGAAAGGATTGCAAGGGTGGAGGAGGAGCAAAGAAGAGATCGACACCTTTGAGCAATAAAATAACATTTGTATGATGGCTGGCAGGGGGCAAGAGAAGCACAAAAAAGACAGTAAGTAGTGATATTTATTTTAGAAAGGAAAGAAGAATTGCAGCAAATATTTTATTAAAATAACCCCGAAGCTGAGCAGTCAGACAGTCTAATGCATGCTCTTTTAGGCAGCTTCAAGATATGGTTGCAGTGATACTTGCAGTGGTTCTGATCCAAAGTAATAAAGTCAGTGTCCCTATTAACTCTAACAAGCTTTGGATCAAACCCCTGATGAATTGTGCAGCTCACGGGCTTATAGCTGAGCTGCACTGGCTGTCAAACAACCAAAAAGTCTCTCCCCTGGGTAGCTTGGCATATAACCCTTAGGTATCCTTACAAATCAACATGGGGAATGACATGCAAAGAAAGGAAAACAGGCATTTCTGATGTCAGACACCATCCGTCTTCAATTAAGTTAGCTTCCGAAATGTTTCAAGTATCCAAGCTCTTTTTGAAAGCCCAATTGACCCAGAAGTCTCTAACAAAGCAATCCTTAAAACCAGCCACATCGTTAGTTTGTTTGCTTGATGGGGGGTTCTTAACTCCATAAACCCCAGTCCAGAAGTTAATAATTTCATACATTACCACTTTGAATATGCAATAGAAAACTCAAGGCAGCTGTTTGAACTTCCCTTTAAAAGAGGACAGATTGCGTTTATTGTGTGCACTACTTCATGGCTTGTTTGAGGCCAGGGCAATTATGGGATGAATGACTTCCCTTTAGCTGTTGATGTGTAGGCTTGTTGTTGTGTGTGCATTGTTTTGGGCTTTTTTGTTGTTGGTTTTCTTTGTTGTGTTTTGTTTTTAATGAAACTGGAGGCCATGTGATAAAGCCACAAAAAGCTGACAGGTAATGATCAAAAAAGGGAATGACCAATGCTGACTTGGCATTTTGTTGTCTTGTAAATGTAGAATTAAAATAACAATTACATTTCTGTGGAGGCCGTTCTTACTGGTTTACCACTCCAAGGCTGGGTGTGATTTTGTGCTTTAAATACCAAAGCACCACAGAGAAGATGGCAGAAAGCTTGTCAAATCATGCTATGGGACATTATGGTAGCTAATGAAAAAGGTGTTCATTTTTATTCAGTTATGCTGCCGATGATCTTATGAAGTTCATGAAGACTTCATCTACTTCCTTCTAAATAAATGGGTTTTTCCGATTTTGGAAATAATGTAATTTGGAAATAATGCAGTTTGAAGATTGTCCTTAAAATAGAATTATATATGTAGAAATAAGGAAGTTTCTGTAACATCTAACTGACTACTTTGGATGGACCTTCCCATAAACTGCTCTGTATTCAGTTACTAATTACTGAAGAAAGAAGTCAGAGGACCAAAACTATTGCCAACTGACAATTCTTTAAGAAGTACTATAATGTGTAATAAAAATAATTTTTATTCTAAGAGATAGACATAGATAGAGCACTTCACAGTGGCTGCTGTGCATTTGCTTTTTGGCTTCAAGTGAAGCTCTTTCAGACAGAAATAAGTTTTACAAAAAATATGTATTAAAAAAATGGTACCAGTAAATATTTCATGTTGTTTTATGTCTGTGCTGTATGACTGCTACAGACAAAATATAAGGTCAAAGTAAAAAATAGTAAAAAATACATGCCTTGATTTGGAACTGGGAATGTTTCATGGCAGATATTACTAAGACTATATGCTGCACAGATGCTGTTTGGACATTATTCTGCATAATATAATGTTGAAAAAAATTACCAGAAAACAAATGCTGATGTAGGTATCATACCTGTCTAGAAGACTGCACTATTTGAGAAAGAATTAAGAATACTCCAATTCAAAAAATCAGGGTTTTTTTCAGAAACTTGAGACAAGGTGTTTACTCATCCCCATGTTCTTGCTCACATGATGAGCATCATACACAGGAACACAAACAAGAAATCATGTTTCTATTAGTAAGCCACAATGTTATTGCAGTGGGTTCAAATGGTGCTGCCTTTCTGTCCTTCAGATTTTCAGAGCTGTTCGTACTTGTTTAGTTCCTTAAATAACACAGTACTATCTAGGATATGTAAAAGAAGAGAAATTGAGATTCATCAAGATGCATAATTATTCTCTGTGAGTCATTGCAGTGGAAATATTGCCCTTTTCCTTAGTATATTTGTCTTACACTGTCTCAGAGAACTCAAGCATAGAGATATGTACATGGTAACTTCCCACAAGTCTAGAAGTACATATAGATAACAGTTTCCAGCTTTTTTTAAACTCAAATCTTACTTTTCTCTCTTTAAAGCTACTGCTTTCTCTAGGGACTTCCCTCTGTTCCTGCTGCCATCTGGGACCCAAGCTCCTGTACAGCCTTGTAGAGGCTGCCCTGAAGAGCAGCATGCTGAGGCTTTGCTAAGATCAGATCTCATTTAAGATACTCTATTCCACTATATTCCCAACTCTAATATAACTTTCCTCTACATGTTATAGTAGGAACATGGAGTAATCTGATGCACTTTGCCCATCTTATCTATGGGCTGTTAAAGTGACTTAATTAATTAAACTGGTGAACTTTAATTGAATGATCATAAGTAAATTGCTTATTAAATAAATTAATAATCCGTTACATTATTACACATCTTGTATTCTGACATATTCAACCATAGAAAATATATTATCAGTTCTTTGGCGATAACTAAAATATATTGGAATTATTACAAAATATTTTTCAGAATTTTTTGAGAGCCTGAGAAATGAACAGAAATGTTCAGGACCATGTAAAACAACTTCTGCTTTGGTTTTGAATTTTCTTGAATTTTTAAATTCCATCAACATAAATTATGTCAATTATATCAAAGAAAAAGGGCAAGTATTACGTTCTGAACATACGGAGAAAGAATACTTAGATCTATACATGAACATAGTTTTATTCTCTACAATTTATTTTTTGATTGAACACATTTTCTGAGCTCGACAAGATTTCAGAAAGGTTTTGTTTCATTACCTGATCATGTAACTTAACTTCCTAAGTTTGATTTTATTTTTTTAATTAAGTTGTATTTTATTTATTTATTCTGCCTGTCTACATTCAGAGTGTAAAATATATAATCTTGAGTTAGGATACCAAGAAAATATTTTATTTTTCTATGCTGAAGCAAAATGAATTATTATCTTCTTAGTATGACAATACTTAAGCTGAATTACTTTAAAGTTCTGCCTTTAATGCAAATATAGTAATTCAAAAATTCTCATTAAAAGCTGTAAAGAAATCTTGGAAACAAAGCTTAAAAAGCTTAAAAAGCCTTTTGAGGTTTATTTGCATAATTCATTTTTAGAATTTTAATTAACAAGTACCTGTAATTGTTTTTCTTCCCACTTGTGTTGCAATTTCCCATGCAAATACAAATTAGGAATTGCTATTTTTATTGTATCAGAAGGACTGTTTATGTGGATAGCACGTAAAACCCATTGTCATATTGTAAAGTCTTATATTCTGGCCATTTCTGATACTACAATCCTTTTTAAACTCTATTACTAAAATATGTTTTTCTTGTTTGAAAAAATAGCGATGAGTACAAAATGAGCCTTACTTAAATCAGAAAGAAATTTTCTACTGATGCTGGAATGGACCAAAATCTCACAACTGGACACTTGCAACACAGAGACTGCTCATGATGATTCCTCAGTGATTAATACAAAACAGGTGTCTCTACCAGGGTAGAATAATGATCTTTGATACTGGTGCAGAAAAGAACAGCGTCCTCTTGGAAATGCCTTCAGGTAAACACATAAAAATTGTATTTTGTTCTCTTTTTACTATGCAAAGCATAAGGATGAAAAGTGTAAACACAGAAAAGTCCACAATGTAAGAACTCTCGAGGAGTTGCTCCCCCACTTGCTTTCTTAATTCCCCAGTAGACTTGTAGGTCTGAACTTTCAGCTGCTGTGAATTGATGTGTCACCTTTGAAAAACAGTCTAAACTAAGCAGCTGGAGTGGACAGTAAGTTGAATATTCCTTTGTTTGTTATTTTTGTTGTTGTTTGCCTTGCTCTTGGCAACTGCCTCAAATCTATCTCACCTTGCAAAACATTCTACATTTCTTTGATCTTGTGGCTTTCACTTTGACTTTCTTCTCTCTTCTCAGTGTATTTTTTTTTTCTGCTCTTTCTCTGATTTTGCCATAGATGTACTTTAGAAACTATCAGAAAACATCTTTCATATGTGAGTGGCTTTTCAAAAAAGTGGCATCTGTGGGACATATCTGACATAGAAGGGTAGGGTTAAGTGAGCTACTTCATCTGTTGAGCTACAGGGTTAGAGAAATAGTTACTTCATTTATACTACTAAAAGTAATGGTTACTGACAAATCCTGAAATAGGAAAAAGCTGAAGGAGGTCAAGACAATAGTGCATGGAGAATGGCTATTTTTTATTATAGTCTCAATCCTCGAGGAGTGGTAACAACTGTCTTTTATAGAAAATTTAATGTTTAATTCAAGTTAATACATAATACTGTCTGTAAAAAAATCTTTTTCTTGCCATTGTCCACAACTTTTCTTTATCTGCAGTTAGTATCCTCTTCATTGTGCACAAGGTGACACTTTGTTGTGTCCCACTTTACTCTTAGTTGCCTAAAACCCAAGGAATGATTAGTGTTGTATAATGAACACTAAACTAGTGTCATACATTTGAAGCTCCTTTTTTTATCTTGAATAGAGCAATAACACTGAATAAGAATATATGCTAAATATTGCCAACCTTTATAAGGTTGTCTTCATTCATCAAACCAAGTTTATTCATTATATTCACTATTTGATATTTGACCTACATTGGGTTATGTTGATGGGAATCACCTAAAAAGCAAATTGAGATTGAAAAATGAGTAAACACAATAGTGCTGTCCTGATAGCATCTACAGTGCACCATCCCACAAGTCTTCTGCACAAGAGCCTCCTCACGATATTTACAGGAGTTTGAGAGATATTTACAGAAGCTTCTTAAAAGCTTTAAGAAAGCTTTTACCTTTCTTAACAACAAATCACCCTTGATACAGAGTACACAAAACGTTTTGGCAGAAGTCACTCTTATATTCTATAAAGTTACACCAGGCAATCCCAATTTCAATGCTCTGTGATGAATAAAACCTGTTTGTGTGTAGCTACAGCAGAACAGTGTTTTTCTGGGGGGGTTAACCTAACAAACTATATAAAACACACACTTTTAAGGTAAATTTAGTGGAAATGGGAAAACTGAGTTGATGGCTATTAAGAACAAGGAGTTTGATTTACCTGTGGTTTGAAGGAGTATGAAAAGGTCAAGGTTAAACTTCCCTCTTCCCTTCCAAGATCAGTTTAATGATGCACGATACACTGTACATCTTAGCATGTTTGTGATGAACTATAAGAATACAGTAAAATGGGGAGGTTTGTATTGCACAATGTTTAATTCATGAAATCCTCAAATAAATATGCAAATGGAAGGGTCTTTCTATATTAAATGCCATAAATACACTTCAGCTATATGCAGCCCTCCTAATCAAGGCATATAGCTTTATGGTTAACTAACAAGAACAGTAGGTGTTTTGGACAAAACAATGAATCTTCAAATGAAAATTAATTGTAATTATTAAAAAATGCTAAGCAACACTAGCTCCTTTTTGCAGTTATGAAAATCTGTTTCTTCTAATATTAAGATGTGCTGTACCTAATATAATCCCTGATTCCTTTGTCTCATGATAACCCTGTAGTGTGTAAGAACCATTTTAACGATAAGGATTACAAGTGACACTTTTAATGTCACAGGTATAACAACCTTCACCCTGTATGTTGTAACCAGTGTTTTCCACATAGGATTCTTGTTAATGGTTTCCATTTTAATTTTTTTTTTTTAAATTTCAACTTGATATTTACAAACTCGAACAAAAAATTACCACCCTGGGTTCCTGGGCTGTCTCTAAGATCCTCTAAAAATACCACAAGAAATAAGTACACCCAACTGTTTTCCCAATATTGTTATTAATATTTCATATATTGATTTTCAATATTTTTATTATTTTATTATGTTTGTTATTAATACTAACAATAGCTCTGATATAATAAACAGTGAATGCAATAGAAACAGAAAATATTTTCAATAATTCACTGCTGAAGTTATTACTATGCCTACAGGCAAAGGAGGAATTTCAGTACACCTCAGCAGTTGACAGACAGACTGGAAAAAATTTCAAGAAGAGATGTGAATGAAGCCCATATTTCTCAAAATTCTTCCTCAAGCCAGGAAACCTAATAAACAACCTAATAAATAAATTAAAGCCTAAGCAACCTGGTCTGACCTTGTAGCTGACCCTGCTTTGAGCAGGAGGTTGGACTAAAGACCTCTGAGGTCCCTTCCAACCTGAATTATCATACATCCTATGATGGGGGGGTGTGTTTCTATGAATATCTTTTAATCTGTTCATATGCTTCTACCATGCCTCTGTGTTGTTGAAAAGCTTGCAAAGAAGGCAAAACAACCACCTCCCAATTGTAAATAAGGATGATAAATAAGCATCGATACTCAATTACATAGTTCTAAAGTAGATCTCACTCCTGCAAAATTCTAAGATGTTTCCTGAAGTAGACCAGGTGTTTTACAGCAGCTCTCATGTGTGGAACTTACAGCAGTTTCTAGCCAATGATAAGTGGAACTCTTACAGCTGTCTTGCAGGAGCACAAAAATACCTCAATGTTCAGTGCTGAAACGACTTCTCAGTGTTACACAATTTTATCAGAAAAGGAATCTTAATTTTTCATCTCTCATTCCTGCAATGATAAAAGGCAACAAACACACCCACCCATTTCAATCTAATAAATACTACAAAATTGTGTTGATATTACTAACAATAACAAAGTTTTGTAGGTCCATTTATTTTTAATGGCACCAAGGCACACAGAAAGAGAATTTATTATTATTTTTTATTATTGTTTTTAAAGTTGTTATTATCATTACCACTATTATTACTGCTGTTTCTTTTAAATGTAAACTTGGAGAAGTGTGTCAAAATTAAGGCATTGGAAAAACAAGACATCTGCCTAACTATATGAAAGATGTACATAGTAAAACCACATGGATTTTTATAGTCTGCAACCATCAGCTGTCAGACTGGCATCAATGCCTAATCTTTTTCTATTTGACACTTGTCATTGTGCTGCTATACTAATTTGCTGAATTGCTTTGTTATTTTTTTATTTAGTTCTGAATTCATAAATGGTGAGGTCAGAATGGGCCATCAAGCATCATCTGTGTAATAGTACTTTGGCAATTTCTGTGTGAGAGTGACAGCTCCTGGCTGAAGCAAATAAATTTAACAAAAATTCATACAAAGTTTTAGACAGTGATACAGCATACTCTCTCTTATTCTGAATGTATTTATTTATTTGACTTTAGGTAGATATTTACATCTCAGCTAATTTTATAGTCTTTATTTAATGAACTGAGAGAAAGAGGCACCCATAAGTTACAATCCATTACCTAAGATAGATGTGCAAACTAGATTAGATAATTTTTTTTTTAAAAATGGACCTGGTGACTAGCACAGGTACAGACATCCACCCTGTAGACATTCAGCAAAATGAAGGGTTCCCCTTGTATGTTGCTCAGTAGCTTATCTATCCTGGTTGTGTAAATTTGCCATAATTTCTTCCTTTCGGCCTTAACATTCCCAGAGCAGCTAGTTGAAGGTACACATTCACAGAACAACTACTTAGTCAGCCTGTTCGTGGAAATAGATCTGTCTCCTTCCAGCACTTGCCAATCCCTGTTTTTATCAGAAGAATCCATTGTTTTACCTGCCCAGTAAGTTATATAAAGGTCATTCCATTATCTGTATTTTGTAATAGCCTGCTGATTACAACACATTCCTAGAAAATGTGATCATTAGGATCTTTGTTGTCTTCAGTTTTGTTTGAGCTCATAATTCAAGAGACTGTCCTTACTAGTATGCTTTTAAACATCCTGAACAAGGACATACTCCCTCTCTGTTCCATCTTTCCTCCTGGAATTGGGAAATCAAACAATGAGTATTTAAAAAGTCATAAACTAAAAGACAGAGAAAAGGGAATCTGACTCTAGTTTACCATTTAGAGTTGTCTCTTGAAATGTGAAACGTGTGTTTCCGACAGAAAAAACTCAAAAAAGCATGTTTCCCCACTCTGTGCAAGAACTCTATCTACTACACTGTTAAAGAAATATGATGTTATAAAAAGATCCTATAAAAAGATGACTATTATTTTCTTTAAGTGAGCTATTCAATGAACAGACAGACACTTAAGTGTGAGGCTTATTGGAGAACATAACTGACGGGCAATTCTGGCTGACATCCACAGGAGAAAGGAGGAGTGTTGTGAGATCTGACAGAGGAAAAAAGCAATGAATATGCTGGCTAAGAGTTTTGAATGACTTTGAATCTTTGGTAATCTGGTGTGCTGAAAAATAGAATATGTTATACAAGGGGATTTGAAATTTGCCTAGCCCTGGTTTGGAAGTAGCAGAATAACTCTCAGTTGCTACTGGTATTGAAATGCAGGCACATAATGATGCTTGTAATTCTAGAGAGAATAAAACATTACAAAATCTGGTCCTAAACATAGTTCAGC
Source organism: Neopelma chrysocephalum (assembly GCF_003984885.1). NCBI lineage: Eukaryota > Metazoa > Chordata > Aves > Passeriformes > Pipridae > Neopelma > Neopelma chrysocephalum. The sequence goes on along the minus strand of NW_020897742.1, from coordinate 3,260,329 downwards.
AAGACACTGTTCTTACCTGTTCAGAAGAAAGACTAGGGTACACTGGTGCATAGATCTGTCTGGGTCTAGTCATTTATTCAATATCTGTTTTTCACCAAAGCTACAGGTAGTGCAAATGATAAAAGAGGGGATGAGTGAACTTATGCAGTTAAGAACATTCATGGCATCAATGACATCTCTCCTTCCTCCTCTGAAATAACATATACAAAATAGTATCATACAGTGACTGTGAATTACAGCACAAATGAATCATTCAGCTCACTGAGCATTTGGTTTCATATTGGCTCATAGATAATATAACCAGGACTGCCAGGATGAATACTGTCTTGGTTGGCAGCTAACAGCAACATCCCTGTGAACTGATTATAACTTTATTCCAAATACATTTTTCCTAATGCACAATTCACAGGATCATTGTATTCCAAAACACTTTGCTATCATAGGTAGTTTTGAATATTTGCGCAGGAACTAACCCATGCTTTGAGAGAGTGAAAACTGCCATGCTTATCGTCTCCACTTTTTAAATGGAAAGACTATATTAAAATATCACCTTTGATGGCTTTTTTGCATCTATTGTCCTATGCCTTTATAATGTAAATTATTTATTTGATGAATACATATTTCAGAGATGCTCAGCAATATTAGCAGAGTGATTTACTTTTGAGAACAAGCAGACTGAAAATGAAACCTCCCAAAGGCCTTGGTCCTGATGTCTGCACTCCCTTTGTAATACCAGATAACGTTCTGGCATTATAAATTCCTTCGTAATCTTGCAGTGACTTCTTGTTTTGAACCAATCAAGTCTCTTTTGATTAAAGCTCATGATCCCATGATAATTAATAATCTATGATATCAAAAGCATTAAGCTGAAAAACATTGTTTCCCATTAGTGACCTTTTACAACCCATACTTTGGCTAAATTATTCCTAGCAGAGCATTTCTTCCAGCTGGCAGGGGGAGTAGGTGTGAAAGGAGTCAGTCAAGAGCAACCTCTGCAGCTAATGACAAGGGACCTCCTTGATAATCTGGCAGTCCCCAGGGCCCTGCTGCTGAGCACTGTCAGTGGTGAAATACCAGATTGAGGGATACGGGTAAAATGCTGCTTATCCGTGTTTTTAACCTCGGGGTTCAAAAATAGTGGTTTGATACAACAACAACAATCTAAATAACTTATCAAAAAACAACGTATTTTAGAAAGATCTTTGGCTCTTTTCAAAATCAAATGATGGTAGACGTTGTCTTTCCCCCTTGTGCAGACTGAAATGGACCTCTGCTGTTGCTGAGTTAGAAACCACTATGACATTGTGATCAGTGTCCTCAAATATTTCATGAAAATTGATGTTGTCTGTCAACAAAATTAGATTTACATGAAGAGTTAGTTTGTTCCCGGTTGTCCTTTGTCAGGTGAATGAGTCCCAGGATGTGGTTCTAAATAAACCAGGAACGGTGGAAAAACCTGGCTGTGAATAGAATTGCCAGAATCGCCTCTGTTGTAGCCCATAACTCTTGTAATGCTCCATAGCCTATAGTTTGAGCCTTTGTGTCAAATGCAGAATTAATTTCCTCATGGGTAATTTTTATACAAGCCTATAATGTAATAAAAAGCTTACAGGAGCTGACAGAACTACCTGTTCACCTCAGTCAGGTTAGGTCAACATTATAGAAAAGCCATGCCCTGGAACTACTGTAATTTAGTGTCGGTTGATCTGCTCTTTTATTTTAACAACATCTACAACTTGACCTGAATTTGTAATATGAACATAAATTATAAATTTGCAATAAAGTTATCCAGCAATTCTATAATGAAAATTACTTTATTTTAACCATCAACATTCATTGAAGGGAACTGCATTTGTAAATTGCCTTGTGAAAAGTTTTACTGATATGAATTTAAGTCATGAGCTTTCAAATCTTCATCTTCTGCAGACACTTATTTTTTTTTCTTTATGGAAAATAGATTTGAGGTTATGGGCCTCATTCTCAGAGTTAAATTAATGAATTTCTTATTTTAATGCCTATAATAAACCAGTTTATACAATGATAAATATAGGTATATCAATACAGCACCGCACAGTGTAACCTACAGAGCCTGAGTATTAGTGTTTGGCAGTCCCTAGGCACCTGCATCTCTACTTCTGTCTGTGTTAGAAAGACTTTTTAGCAGTTTGGCATTATTCTTAAGCTTAAAAGTTTGTCAGAGTTCGCAGATAAGTTAATTCTCTACCTGTCTCAGGGGTAAATTGTTCCTCCATGGGCCTCACTGGTCTGGCTTTGGTGAGCACAGTGAGGATGCTTAGAATGCTGAGGTTACTCTGAAAGCCTGTCAACTGAATCAGACTGCATAACATAGGAGAAGTCCCTCCTTTAGTCCATTACTGATGGTCAGGGCACTGACACTGGATGTGGGAGATTTGTGTTCAGTTCCTTTCTCCGTGCACACAAACGGGATGGACTTCTTCTCTGTGGCCTCTTAATATAGGGCTGTCAACTCCTCTGGCATCAGGATACAGCCATGGGTGACACTGATTGCATTTTGGAAATGCAGTGGGGAATCACAACAGCATTAGTTTGGTATTCTCAGTGCTGTGCTTTGCTGCAGAACTTCTCTGTCCACAAGACACTTCACTGGTAGAGCTGAAGTGCATTAGATGTTAGATATGGCATCAGAGAATCCCGGAATGGCTTGGGGTGGAAGGGACATTAAAGATCATCTTGTTTCAACCCTCCTGCCATGGGCAGGGACAGATTCCACTAAACCAGATTTGTCAGTCCCATCCAACCTAGCCTTGAACAATTCCAGAGCATCCACAACTTTTCTGGGCAATCTGTTCCAGTGTCTCACCAGCATCACAATAAAGAGTTTCTACCTGATATCTCATCTTAACCCACTCTCAAGTGCTTTTCAAGGGAGATGTGGACAAGCCAATGAGTCCAGAGGAGAACAGCTGGAAAAACATCACTTATGGAATTGTTTAGCATAAAGAAATGAAGACTGAAGAGTTTTTGTATGGTACAGGTAGTAAGTAGTGAAAAAGTTGCATATTGTTCACTACATCTATTGTAAATAGTGTAAAATGCAGAAAGGAAAATCTAGTTTGGAAAGAATTTTCCCTAGGTGAGGATTTTTAAGTACTGAAACAGAATTTGTCAGAAGCTGTTGTAGCTTTAAAGAACTGGTTAGATAAATATCTCTTGGGAGCAGTATTAATTGCTGCTGCATTAGACCAGTAATTTTCTAATAGTATGCATATTATGTCTAAATGACCCTTTTGTTTCAATAATGTCCTAATATGTCCCTGTAAGGCATGCAAATGCTATGAGGTCAATAACATCTGATAAGTACTCTAAAATAAGTGTATTGGTACTTAAAACATCAACGAAATAATTCTTGTGAGCCCTGTATGGGATGTTCGTATTGCCTCTCTGTCCTGGGTAGTGAGCTAAGAGCAAAGACTGAGAAAGTCACAGAGGAAGTTGTGGCCCAGCTCGGGGGATGAATATAATGACTAAGCCACAAGCTTCTCACTTCCTCTCTAAATCATTTCTAATGATCAACATAAAGCAGCAACAGTTTTTATGATAAGAGAGAGATGTATTATTATCAAAATGCTCTTGGGATGCACGAGGCAGCAGGGCTGTCTCAGTTGTGTTGTTTGAAATTGAAGTAAGATTTCATTTCAGGCATAAAGAGACCATTACTAGATTGACAGGTATTTATTAAAAAGAGGTCTACAAATAAGTGAGAATAAAGTCTGCAACTGAGAAGCCCAGGATGAAACACACACTTGCTATGAAGACAGACTGAGAGAGTTAGGGCTGTTCTGCCTGGAGAAGATAAGGCTCTGGGGAGACTTCAGAGCACCTTCCAGTACCTAAAAGGATGACAAGAGAACTGGAGAGGGGATCTTTACAAGGGCAGAGAGTTCTGGACACCTCGTGTCTGGAAATGTTCAAGGCCAGGCTGGATGTGGCTTTGAGCAACCTAGTCTAGTGAAAGGTAACCCTGTCCATGGTGGAGGGTTTGGAACAAGATGATCTTTAAGGTCCCTTCCAACCCAGACCATTCTATGATTCTATGATTCCATGATTCCATGATTCCATGATTCCCTAATTCCATGATTCTATGACTCTAATTGAGTGTGATAAAACAAACTCTTAATTATAATTGTAATTGGAAGTAAAAAGTTAGAAGGTAAAATAAACAGCTCAGAATTATTGGAATGACCTGTTTTTAGTGAAGATTGGCATGTTTACATGCAGAGTGTGCCATCCAAAGATTTTAGTAAGCAGCAAACAACTGCCACTATAATTTATATGCATCTGAACCTCTTTTCTGGAAAAGAGATCACTTCTAATTCAAAGAGGAAATATCAAACATTTATAGGGCAAGAGAAAAAGGATCAAACCATACTCATGTTAACTGTACATCTAACCAACTGAAAACATTTTCCAAAGCAGATTACAAATAAATTTCTTTCACATAGTTGAGACTTCTCACAAATTCAGGACAATCTAAAGTCTGTTCTTGAATAAATGAACTCTAGAATATATGAATGTATTCCAGTACAATGAGAAGAAGCTAAACAAGTAATTTCTGTACTCATCCAGAATGCACAATGGAGGGCACCTGAATTTAGTTAACTAGTACTGAATATAGTGGGAAGAGAAAAGGATGAAAAACTTTTGCTTTATTTCAGCCATTGAAATATTGCCTATTAAACATATCACAATGAAGTCATGGTAATGATTGTTTCACATACACACATCTATCTACCTGTCTATCTATCTATCTATCTATCTATCATCTATCTATCTATTTATCATATATGCTTAGATGGATGCTTTCATGTTATTTTGACTTTCATATGCCAAAAAATGACTTTGTTTAATCACTGAAATCCTAGATACCCTACTTAACCAACACAAATACAATGACAGGCTGCTTTTGTCTTAGGAGTAAGGTGAATAAAAGGTAAAATGAGCATTATTAAAGAGAAAGTAAAAGGGCCTGACAAAAGGTAATATGCTCTTTTTTAACTTTCACTTCAAAGAAGCAACAACTAACATCCACCAAATTTTAAGGGCTGGGTTACAGAAAGCAAACTGGAAAATGTTCTTAGAAAAAGACCTGGTTTTGTAAGTCAGTCATTTGTCACATGAAACTTGCCCAAAACACATCTTGTTCAAAACTACTAATTGAATAAATTTCATTGAATAAACTGCACTGGTTTGAAAAGAAGGTGTTTATATCACATGCTACAGAACTGTTTGTTTACACAGGGTCTCCTTATGCCCTTTCTAATTATAGAAATTATACCAATCCACTTCAAATGAAATCACTTTTTAAAATCAGATGCTTTCCCCAATACATATCAAATATTTTGTAGACCTTTCATGTTGAGAGATTGAAATATGCTTGATGAGTTTCATTTAATCCATGATCTATGTTAACTGTTTGAGGCATCATGAAAATGCAAAGCGTAATATGAGTAATAAAAGTTAGAAAATATGTTGTATATAACGAAGAGCTATTAATTCAAGATGCAGTTTGTGTCATAACAGCTGCAAGATTCTTAGTCTCATGAAAAATGTTATCTATGAGTTAAATATTTAAATATTTTTAGGAGTCCACCATCATTTATATATGGATGTTCACATGTGAATAATTGGAGCTTCTTCTCTAGAGATTTAGCTACTAAAACAAGTCAGTTGTGGGACAGAGGTCTACCACACAGACAAATTCTTTAATAGGTGCAAAAAATAACAGCAATGTTTCATGGTTATTTGCCGAAAATTCTTAAATAATACTTTGCTGTTAAATCTTCATAGAACTACATATACATTAACTAATTGGTCTAGGTACTTCTGCTTTGCTGTACAATAAGTAAACATATTTACATTAGCTGCTCTCTGGATATTTTTCTTACTCTGACAAAGAGAGTTTTGGACCAGTATTTAGGTGATGACACAGTTAAAAGAAGTAGAAAACATGAAAAAGTACTGACATTACTAGCTTTGATAATAGGATCAATGAATTTAGGATCTGAATGATCCACTGAGTTGTACAAATCCGTAAACTGTGATCTTATTTTTACTGGAGTTCAAGCATATTAAGATCAGACTTTGCTGCTGTTTTTCTCAGGAAGTATGATGCAGGGATGTATCAGTGTTATACATACCAAAATTACAGTATTGGGAACGTAATTACTAGCTCAATATACACCTAAGCCAGAGACATGTAAAGGTACAAGGTTTCAGACCAAAGGAAAACAGGAGTTATCACCTTTTAGTAGAACTGGCTAAAAAAAAAAAAGTCGGAAAAAGTCTGGTATTTATTTCTATCCCAGGATAGAAAACAAGAAGAGGTTGTCCAACAGAGAGTTCAACAATTGAGCAACTTATCTTGGGGGAGGAGTAAGTGGGGATAAAGTTGTGCTTTCTATCTGAACTAATCTGTAACAAAATCTGGAAATCTCCACATTCTAGAAGAATGAACCTGACCATCAAACTACAGCATCAGGGCACTGTAACGAAAGGTTGATGCTGATTAGATACCATATTTTCTTTAAACAAGCTAGTTTGAGTTCCCAGGATCTGAGACAAATACGTGGGTATCGTTTCATGCTGCTATAATTATGGAACTAGCCTCAGCCCTCACTTTGTACATAGACATGCCTCAATATCTGCTTTGCACCAGGTTTTCTCCCAAGGCCAGTGGGAGACTTTCCTATGAAATGTTCGTTAGAATTAACATTATTCCATATATTTGAGAACATTCCAGGCATGTAGACATGTTCACTTTGCAGCCTTCCAGGTCAGATAATGCTTCCACTTCCTTTGACTTATTGTAGATTTGGAGGGAATTAGTAGTTTTGAATGGGATATCTTATATAAGTATATCTTACATAAATGTCATGAACATATAGATATCATGAATAACAGATGTTTGTGTATAATATTTTTCAAAACTTGCTGCAGAATCCTCTCCTGTCAACGTTTTGCAAGAACAGGTTACACAAACACCTGTGAATGATAGGACAGATACTGGACCATGACACAACTCAGAACATTGGGCTGAAACTAGGCATTTGCAACTAACTTTTTACTTGTAGGCTCCTAAAACATTGCACTGGAGGTGCAGAAATGTCACAGACTGATGTGTAGTATACAAGACCTTGATCTTAGTGACCTCCCATAGGCCCCTTCAAAACAGTTAGCACACCTTCATGTCTGACTAGAGATTAAAAACTTCTAGACTGTGAGAAGGTCTTTTATAGACCCATTTATCAGTGGTTCTGTAATGCACCTGTACTTTGCTGGGGTTTTATCTTTTTTTTTTTTTTTTTTTTTAATTTTTTCTTAACCTACGTGAGACAGTCCTGGTGACATGGTTTCACAATTTTTCTATGGCATGACCTTCTTCCGTGGTTCCTCCTGCCACTATTTAATCCAATAGCCTTTTTTTTGAATTTAATAACAGGGAGAAATTAGCATGGAGGAAGCTATTGCTCCCATGAGAAGAGAGTTTTTATTAATTTTGAAAGCAGATAACATCGTGGAAAACCTGCCTACAGTTGTCTGCTGAAGCTATACATATTTTTATAAATGTTGTTTATTTTTGTTTTCCCAGTAGTCACTGTACTGTAGCCACATTAAAAAACAGCTATGAGAACTATTAACTTACTGCTACAAGTCATCACACCAGAAGTGTTGTTAAAGCCTGTGTGAACAATTGCTTTTCTGGCATGTAACAGCTTGTCTATACTCCATAACATTTTGTTCACTGACCATTTTTACTGAGTTGTTTAGTTTTGGTTTTAACGATGCCAAAAAGAGGGATAGTCAGTATTATGGACTAAATGACTGTAAACATGTATCCATAAAGATAAAACAATTGTTTCTTACTGGGGCATGAGGAACAGGGATGGAACTGTTGAAATGGGTTGCCACTATAATTTAACTGTAAAATATATATGAGAGCCCAAATACAAGGAAGCTATTAACTTCAAAAAGTTCAAGACTAAACTTGCTGTAGTCTTAGTGTTTCTTAGTTGTTATGCATGTTTTTCCCAGTTTATGAAGCAAAATGTATAGCTGTAGAAACGCTCATTCAAATTTGATTTGAAATTTCTGTCTTTTTTTTTTACTTACCTTTAAAAGATGTCATAAGTCATGCAGTCCAACATCTTAATGCATATTATACTTATGGACTCTGAGAAATACAGCGAGCAGAAGAGCTTTTCAAATGCATTTTGGGAGGAGCATAAAGAAACAAAAAGTGAGGAGAAGGCAAGCACAAACAGAGACACAAAACAGAAGCAAAGGGTCAAACAGCAGAGACTAACAGCAACAGAATAAGTTGTAAGTTAACTTGATCACTTGCAGCCACACTGCTCAGCATCAAAATAGTAATCTTTGTATTGGTAGTTCAGTTTCAGGTCATTTACTACAGAGTTAAAAGTGCCATACTCATAAAGCACAAGAGGTCAACTGCATAAAGTAGCTTTTTCCAGAACAAAGTTAACCAAAGTGCTCTGAAGAGACAAGAGTCACCAAAAGGAATTGGTGCTGCATTGGTGATCAAAAGAGATCAGAACTTGCCTTCAGACAAGCAAGTTCATGTTCTTCACTGGGACTTGAGAACCGCTCAGGAAAAGGTAGAAGTTGCTCTGACTTATACGTCTTGTTGACAGAGGTGTGGGAAGGGAATTCTCAAAAAACACATGGCACTACTGGTTGTCTTTTCGTCTAACAGATTCCTAACTGATCCTTGGTGGAACAGCATGGGATCTAGAGAATGTTGCTACCCTCTGACTAAGCATGAGTGCTCACACCTCAGGATGCATTTGCTTCTGTATTTATTTTCTTCACCAAGAAATGAATGATTTTATTCAGTGTCCATTGAAATCTACCAACCACATAGAGTTTATAAGAGATGTATCTCTGGCTTACTTCTGAAATGTCCTCCAGACTTGAAAGAATCCTGATGTTGGATAAGTTAAACTTAATGTTCAGCAGTGCACCCATGGTGCTTCCATTGGTCCTCATGTCATCTGAGTAAATCTCTTTTTGTACTTCTAGCAGCATATTGGTCATGTTGGCATGAAGTGGCCAAATAGAAAGAACTTGCTGTTTGTTTTGCATGCAAACTGAGCAGAATCACATTGACTTGACTTGGCAGGCTCTCTCTCATTGTCAGTTTTACTTAGCAACTCTCACAAAATTAAAGGCAATATCAAAAGCAAGAACAATATCAACTATCACTATGCTGTTGACATGTCTATATTAGAGACAGAAGTTGTCGTAGCAAGGATCCACCTAAGTGTGTTAACATTTTTTTGGCTTACACATGTATGGACAGAACTCTACACTGCAAGTATTAGATAAAAATATTTGAAAACTGGTATAGCTGTGGATGACCTAGTTTTTCATGTCTATAATATTTTCTTTTATCCTTTGAATTTTATTATCATTTTTCCTATGGCATTTTACTAAACAGGAATTTATTTCACAGGTCTTAAATATTCTGCTTTTCAATCTATAGAATTGATTCTTATACGATTTAAACAGTGTATTTCAGTCCTTAACTGGGTAATTACTCTTGATATAATGTTATTTTATCATATGACTAAGGGTAAGGTATGTGGTTTCTGCAGTCTGCTACCAGAAAAGTTGAAGAAAATTTGTATCAGATCCATAGTTTATTTTTGTCTGCTGGGTCCATTTATTTACCATTCTTAAACATATGTCAAAAACGAATCTAGCCCTATTATCTTTTACACTGATTTTTACAAGTGTTTCCAAACTTCAGGCACAGCGTAACAAGATGATGATGTTCATTGTTAAGGATGTTTCTCCTCAGCTCATTCAGTTGGGACTCAAGTAAATTATGTAAACATTTCCTATGGCAGCTCCCCAAGGTGTACACAAATGGTAATCTGGAGTGGGTTTTTTCAACATTTTTTTAATCTTGGGCCTTTATTCATGAAAGTAATTTAATCAATTTGGAAAGAAATTGCCTTTAAAACAAGGGAAGTTGCGGGTGCTTTCAAGTGTCTATTTTTGGATCACATATGAAAGAGGAAAATAAACAAAGTATTATGTTTATGTTTAAGACTCATTTAGAAATGGCTCATAATGGCATATGCTAAAGATGATGAATAGTTAAGAGAACTGGTCATGTAATTATTAGAAGAAACCACACATTGTCTCAGAGAATGTAAATCAACAAATTCAAGTCAGCCCCAGTCAGACTACTCTGGGGATTTACTCTGTGGCTCTGACAAGACCTCTGTTCAGCTGCAGCGCTACTACTGCTTGTCTGGTTCCAGGGCAGCACATGCTCACTGCAAACTGGCCCCTGGGGTTACTCCTGTCCTACATACTATTTATGAATGCAGTCCAGCATTCTTTTGCTAGACTGTGTATTTCCAAGAACACGTGGTTTTTCTGTTTTCAAAAGGTGACTTGAAATAATATGTTGTGAAAGTCAGAAAAAATCCCCATAAGGTCTTTGGAGAGGACAGGAGTTTAAAAATATCTTTCAAACAGCAATAACATTTTACGATAAAATATTTCAGACAGCTCTTCTTTGTTGTTTGAACTGTGTATTACATATGAATTATTGGGAAGAGGCAAGGCTGTATATATGTTGTTAGAAAACATGCAGTAATTTTCCTTTTAAACTTGCAAATAGTGAGACAGGAGAAGCAAATAGGCACTCATTGATGGCACACATTTTTCAGCTATATCTGAGAGTATATCTTTAATTAAAAACAAAATCCCTGTCAATAATATTCATCTTTCTCTTGAGTTTTCTTTTTGAAAACACATAATAGTGGTATTTGGATAGACAAAACATCAAATAAGTGGAATATAAGTTCAGACATTCACTTCACTTAAGGTTTCTTCCAAGATTACCCTTTTGTCATGCCATCTGTAGTTCACCTAACAACTACCATTGAAAGAATTTATATTGTATATTAGGACTATCACAGTAGCTTTTGGGGGAAATTAATAAAGGAATATCTTTGAGAGGAGTAGGTTTAGGGGTCAAGATGATGGAGAACTTTGTTTTCTCCACAATTAATTTGTTGACACCACTGTCATAAAATAGTTGGCCTCTGTGATTAAAGGATCAGGAATGAGATAAATATATATATTGGAGATTTTGAACTAGCTGATTTCACATTGACAAAAGTTGATGATATTGAATGCTTCAGCCATACAACCATGGAATAAGCATGAGAGGTCAAACCTTGATTCTTAATTTCTTATTACTCTGAGTTATGCTTCAGTGGTACAGATGAATTAAGGTCTCCACATGTTGCTTTCTCTATTGTACAGTTTGAAACAGTGGCTAAAAGTCCCATCATCCTTTCCCCTGTAAATTTGTGGTGCAAGAGGAAACACTGCTATTTCAGAATGGAAGGCAAGTGTGCCTAAAGTTCAGGTCACTTTGTGTCTTTGCTAACTGATTTAGCAAGCTACAGAATTAAGGCTGAAAAACTGTTGTGTCTTAGGAGCACCCTGCCCAATGAATGCCCTCTTCTCAAGCATTATTTATCCTGCTTTGTACCACAGTCAATTATCTGTGGCTGTGCTGACTCCTTTTATTCATTTTTAAATTCATTTCTGTGGTAATGCAAAGTGATGCCAAGCTAGCCACAACTTCTGTCTGCCCCCAGAACAACTGTAGCACTGAAGATTTACAGTAATCTCCACTGAAATTGCTCAAGGCATTCATTCTTCAAACTTTCTGGCTACATCCACATAAATTAACAGAGGGATGATCGAAAGCCAACAAATTGGGTCCAAATGCTGAATTTTATCCATGCGTTTCTTTACTGAAAGGAAGATGGGCTTGGTTTTCCTCTACCTTGTGGGAGTTTGCAGATCGTTGTTACTTTGGGAAGAGGATTTACTGTTTTGCAGTGTTGCCAGGACAAGTTAGGCTTACTAATTCTGAGACTTTCCTAGGAAAATACTTGTCTTTCCTGGACTAGAGGAAGATGCCATGGTAGAAGGCAGGTGTCTATGAAGGGACAGAGCTGACAGTGAATAAGGATCAGAAGTGGAAAAGCAGCAGTAAGGATGCCCAGGAAGGAACAAAGGGACTGTCTAGGAAAAGACTTAATGGGAAGAATGTCCCTAAAAAATACGGGATCCGGGAACAGAGAGAAGGCACATGGCAAAGTGTAGGAAGGAGAGAACTACAGAGCGGCTCAGGAAAAATCAGGTGATATGGAACAGAGGATTGAACAGGAGTTTGGGTATCAACGGCATAATAAGCATAGAAGCATAATAAGTGTGAAGACTGAGGCAAAAAGGAAAGACAAAGTCATAAAATAGCATTTCTCTGGGTAAGAAATACTCTTCCTATCATAGGTAAGTTTAAAATTTAGAATCAGGTCTGCAGAACTTGATCATGCTCACAGCAGAGTCTTTTGCACTGAGGACAAAAAATAATTTCTTCAGTTGCCCCTCAAATTCTTGCAGCTTCAAGCATAACAGAGTCAGGCATCTTCCATTTCAAATCTGAGTATATTTCTCTTCCTCTTGTAAACATAAATTAAGTGTTAGGTCATCTTACACTGTTTATTTCCAGCTGTACTCCTGGTGCAAATTCTTTTATGTATTTGTTAATCCCAGCGTGGCCTTCTGCACTGGCTCACAATTCTTCTTGGAATAAATCCAAGATACACTGTATTATATATGCCACTTTTACAGAAAAACTCTACAGCTGAGGGGAAAAAAAAAAAGATCACTTTCAATTTGTGTTCGAATTCTTCTGTCTTAATTAGCTTTGTTTTGTGGCTTTAGGAACCAGATTTTACTACACTTATTAGCAAGGCAGACTGCCTTATCAGCATCATTCTTCTCCGTGTGTACTTAAGTATTGCTGAGCTCTGCAGTTTTGTAATCTGCAAGCTTTCATTTATTTTAAAGTTTGTTATAATTATATCATGCAAATTATTAAATGCAAATGTTGTTATATTATCAATTAAAAGTCTCAAAGCGAGAATAAAAATAAAATAAAATTTGAAAGGGCAAAGAGGAAGAGATAACATGAAAAAATAAAATAACATATAATGCCCTCAAAATACATATTTATGAATACTAATGCCTCTAGGTAAATTCTTTTACACTAAAGGCATTGCTGTATAAGAACAATGAAGTAAACTGATATGGATAATAACTGTAATTCTCTGTTTTATCCTGACATAATTTCTACAGTGTCACCAACACTGTAGTTTTGAAGACAAATTAAACCACAGCTACAGACCAAAGATTTACAGTTTACAGTCCTTGTTCTTAGAACCATATATGTTTATATATAAACATCTTAAAAATTCTACTAAGAGCCCTTTGTGGAAGTGTCTAAGTGTATAACTTCTATCAAAGTCAATGGGGTTAGACAGTTAGGGCAAGAATTGTAAAGGGATTCACTAAAATTCATAGCTGTGGGAATTCACAGCCTTGAATCTGACACCTAGACTATGCGTTTGCTGAAAAATAAAATAACTCAGGCACATACGTGCACTAGAGTGGCCAGCTGGTAAGGCATGGCCAGCATTCACATGGATACTGGACATTCTCTTGCTCTAAAATAAGCAGGCCACTTTTGACTGGAGATCATAAAGAATGACATGTTTGGTGGGGAGCTGTCTACGGTAATCAGGAGAAAACAGAAAGTTAACCTCATGGTATTAGATTTATTTTGCTGTCTTTGCTGCTCTTTGTGTTACATTTAGCCAGTTCTTTGCTTGGATCCCTGCTCCCATCAGCAATATGATAGCATTGTAACGAATTTGGAGACTTCATTCTCCTCTACTGACCAAGAGGGCATGATCTTAAGCTCTGCCAGGGGAGGTTTAGGTTAGATATTAGGAAGAAATTCTTTACAGAGAGGGTAATTAGACATTGGAATGGGCTGCCCAGGGAAGTGGTGGATTCTCCGTCCCTGATGGTTTCTAAGATGAGAGTGGATGTGGCACTTAGTGCCATGGTCTAGTAACCACGGTGGTGTTGGATCAAGGGTTGGACTTGATCTCAGAGGTCTTTTCCAATCCAGCTGATTCTATGATTCTATGATTCTATGATCTGTTTTGCAGCTTGGAAGATGTTTCTCAGACCATAGTCATACTAGTGTAGGTAAATGTACCAAACCCAAGCCTCTGGAACTTCATCACCTCTGTCATAATATTGTTAGCATGGACCTTGACATTGTTTTGGTCAGCCAGTGAGCACTCTCCCAGACCTATGCCAGGCACAGTTCAGGAGCCAGCACAGTTCAGCAGCTAGCAGAGTCTAGGCATCCATTATTATTGGCAGTTTGAATATGAATTCCCAAATCTTCGTTCGCGAAGCCTAGCCATGAAGAAGAATATGAGTTGAATATTGGCAGGTGAACATGAGTTTGGAAACAAGTTTAATAGAGTGGAAATGGAACAAAGGAACCAGTCTTATTAGTCTTTGAGGGTCAGTGTCATTCCTTCACAATTCTTGCTATGGTGGTATATATAATTCCAGATTTATTACTAGAATACTGAGCTAGATTCCTTTTTTTGCTGTAAACATCCCCTCCAGGCCTACAAACAGCTTCTTCTCTGACTGTATCAACCTCCCTTCTATGGCTACAGAAACTCCTTTATATAGGATACCAGTTTCTCACCAGTGTTTCCCAAATGCATCTTTCTAGGTGTTGGACCGTATGTAGCTTTGTTTGTTCTGTGGCCTGTATATTCTTCAGTTTTTGTATTTGACTTTTAAATTTTGTTCATCTTTCAAATCTGTTTCCTATTACCACCTGCTGTTTTACAGTTGAATCATTGTATCCAACTCCCCTTGAAATTTCCAGGTGACTGCTAGGTCTGCACACAACCTAGAAAGAAAACTAACCATCCCTATAAAAAACTGAATTCACTTTGTGTCACATGATGTTGGCATTTTCTTAGTAGTTAGTGGGCTAATTTTGTTTTCTCTGTTGTGGGACGGCAGATTCTATTGTCTTCTAGATGCAGTACATGGCAGATTGTGTCTATCTTGTTCCTAAAGGAAATTTTTAACCCCATAATAAATGCAGAATGCATTATTGCAGAAAGTTCTAGCATTGCATGTAAAATAGGAGGCTTTCAATTTAAAACTGTTAATTACTTCCTTAGAAGAAAATTTTTTTTTTCTCAGAAAAAAGTGACAACAAAATGAAAAAAAACTTGTATAAACTTCTTAACCAAAATGTTTAATATTTATGCTGAATATCTAAATATTCAGTAAGACAATGACTGACGGTATAAACCAGGTGTTTTTTAACAAAGAGAGATAATGCAGTTGTGTTTTCACTCATGTGAAAAAAAAAATCACAACTGTTTGATTTGCAATTGCGTTGTGCGTGATTCATCTCTGGTTAACTGAACTGAGATTAAAAGTTATCCTTCCTGTTAGCAAATTCTGGTCAAAAAATCCATTCTAACTATCCAGATAGAGAAACCTTGCATTCCCATATGGATATTCTTGTCTTCAAAGAACTTGACTATTAAGCATAATTCCAATGTTATTTGAATAAAATTTATGACCTTGAATCTTAAGAGCTAAGCAAATAATCAAGGTAATAGAAAAGTGTCATCACTGTGGCTGATATTCAGCTTGACATAAAAGACTGAGGAAAATGCTCTTAAGTACTATAGGTTAAAATTAGATACAAATTTGAAAGTCTCTCTCTAGATGAAAAAAAGGCTGTTCATCATAACCATCATTAATATAAATATAATGAATAGTAACATTCTGACATATATTATTATGACCTTACTTGGTCTGAATCTGTTTAAATTGATTTGGGTTGTCACATAACTGCTTATATACACACCAATATTAGAGATATGTTGCCATGTCATTCATGTGTAAAGATATCACTAATCTTTCTAAAATTTAATTTAAGTCTGCTGCTATATTATGTTGAACCAAAGCTAGATGAGGCATCCACAAAAACTCATATACAATATTATGAAAGATACCAAAAAGCCTTGGAGTTTTTTTCCTTTGTATTTTATCCCTGGAGTTGTTCAAGAGGTGCCTGGATCTGGTGCTGAGTGGTATGGTTTAGTGGTGTAGGGGTCACAGTGGTAGTGCTGGGTGGCTGGTTGGACTGGATGATCTTGAAGGTGTCTTCCAACCTTGATGATTCTATGATTCTATATTTCCTATATATTTCAACATAGGGAAAAACCCAGATATTACCAAGTGTTAGAAGTGCAAAATATGGATCTTTTACTGGTATAAAACTCCAAACTTAGTCAGGAAAAGAATCTAAAAATGTTATTGATCAGAGGTTTTTTTGAATGGTTTAGGCATCTGTCAGGAAGGTCTGGTAATAGATGTATTTGCCTGTGTATTTGATCATGTTCACTGGATGATTTCTTAAAATTCTTTCTAACCCTTCCTTTTCTGGCACACTGTTACATTTGCTTTCTGTTTGTCAGTCACTTTTTCTTTCACTGTTTCAGACAATGATGGACCTTTACCAAAGTGGAGAAATAAGTGAGATGGTACTTCATGTGGGCTGGAACAAGCTGGCCCTACAAACCTGGATTTCTGGACTGATGAGACTTCCTGCACACCATTCCTGTAGATTTCTGGATTTGAATCTGGCCACCTTTCAAGGTGTCAAAGAATGGCAGGGCACATGTGGAGAGACAATTCTTTCCACGTCTGACTCAGGAGGACTATGGGCTATATTTTCCTCCTATGATGGTAAACAATACAGCCAGCTACACACCCTGGTGCTCAGTGATCTGCTTCAGGTCTTCACCTGGACTCTCATGCATTGTTGCAATTAGGAATAAATGTTTTGCTGTCCTGGACACCAGAATCTTTTATGTGTTGTAGGTACTATCAATACACGTTGGATACAAAGATTTTTCAAATGGTCATTTGCATTTAACTGAAGTAGTGGGGTCAAGACAGAGCTCAGCCCCAGTTAGTCTGAAATTGTGGCAATATTCAGAATCCTCTCTGGTACAGCCATTTCTCACAGCCACGACCATGAGCCAGAGTTCAAAGGCTATCTCATGTCAGTGACATCAGTCTGTCACAGAGAGCACATTACATTTGAGTTCACATGATTTTGCATATCTTCAGGCTAAGGAATGTAATAAAAAAAGAAGAGTAATACAAATGTTTAAACGAGACATGTATCATAGCATAAAATTTCATGGAATTCCCTGGAGGGGAGACCAACGAGTCACATTATACTTAAGGATGACAGACAAATCTTCAGATATACAGACACCATGATCTACATAACTTCTAAGGATCCACAATCCTATCAGAAGTATCGAGTTTAAGATTTCTCTGTTTTTTATTTCTCAGTATTCTACTTCAAGCTTAGCAAATAGAAGGAAAAAAAAAGTCTGTATTGTAAATGTAGTTTTAATATGTTCCATATAAAATATTTACAAATTATTCATTCTTAGTTTTCAAAGCTTTTAAATTCTTGTCTTTGCTGGTTCAAAAGAAAAAACCCAATCTCTATATTAAGATCAAACAGGCAGCTTATTCAGTGGGAATGGATTTAAAACTGGTTGTTGAGGGAGTTACACATTTTTCCTTGACAAGGCTTCATAGGCCTAGGAATCCTGCAGAACTGGCAGCTGTTCTTGGGCCACACAGTCTTCAACAGAAGGTGAAACATGAACAAAAATCGTGCAGGTAGGCAAAGAGATAGGGGAAAGACATGGTCAACGTGATAGTCAGAAGCTTTACCAAGGGTTATACTAGTTATAAGCTTCAGCTGTAGATTGATTAAACCAACTGTTGCCATTAACAATATAATTTGGAACATATCACTTACCATCATTTGTTACCGGACGGTACCTGGACTCCAGCAAAGAGAAGCTTTGAGGAGAAATTTGATTAATATGGTAGCTTTAGTGACCTTGACCACACACATTAGACTAGAAAATGGTTTAATAACTCTAGGAAAAGTGAACATTTGGGTGATAAAAACTTATGGTGTTTGTAGAGCAGAGGGGATGGATGACTGATATGAAAACTGGAATACTGCAACAAAGTATTTTTTAAACAACAACATCTGGAGTTTGCT
The DNA here is from genome assembly GCF_003984885.1 of Neopelma chrysocephalum. Classification (NCBI taxonomy): domain Eukaryota; kingdom Metazoa; phylum Chordata; class Aves; order Passeriformes; family Pipridae; genus Neopelma; species Neopelma chrysocephalum. The sequence goes on along the minus strand of NW_020897742.1, from coordinate 3,242,229 downwards.
TAAAACCAGTCTGGACAGAATTCAGTATTCAGTCTAATGTTAATAACTTGTAGGTGGAAAATAAATAGCTAAATAGTACAGCCTATAGAGTATTTAACTTTTATAGTCATATTGTTAAGGCTCTAATGGTCTAAAAATATCAATCAGATTTATTTTGAAGGCCACAATCTTGCATGTTTCAAGGTGTTTAGCAACTGCATGCATCGCGTGTCACACATTTTATTCAGACTAAATGATATGAGACACATTACAAAACAATTCATTTTCAAAACATTAAAAAAGAAGTGCCGCCAATTCCTAAGCACTGTAAGTCATAAATCTTAATGAAAAATGCTGTATGGAAAAAGGCAATGCAATTCCTCCACAATTCAGGTATACTAGCTAGGCAGCTTGAGTTTGCTGAGACAATACTTTGCTAGATGATTTCAAATCCTCAACGGTTATTTGTGAAAAATTACTGTAAATTTCATTAATATAATGACACATCCATCTCTGTCAAACAAAAATCATTGATATAGTAAATAAGGCAGACAAATTGTTCAGATGGAGTGAGCACAGCCTTCTGAGTTCTCACCTAGAATGCAAGGTGTAAACTTTGAAATGTAAACTTTGAACCAACTTTGCTTTGAGGGAAAAAATAATAAGATATTTTTCTAAAATAAATAAATAAATAAATAAATGTAGATACTTTTTAATATTTATAGATATATGTATACACATACATGCAAAACTGTCATTTCAATGATTTTTTTTGTTTTAATAAACATGCATTAACAAAACAGACATGCATAATAGGCAGATGAGATAGGTCTTTGAAAAATTATCTTCTCATGCATTTCCTGAGCAATTGAGAGCATCTAAATTATTAATGTTATCAATCTCCTTCAGCAAAGGAGATTTATTTTGCAAATTCCAGCAAACCTAATCAGCTGAATTTTTAAATACCCAGTGTTTCTGTATTCCTTTACTGTTTGTTTTCAACTGTTGATTTTTTTAAAATGCCACAAAAGAGGAAAACAAATCACATCGTATATTAACCCATAACCTTTTAAGCTACAGAAACAGACAGGTCATTTTTTTTTTTTTAGTGTTGACATTCTGCATGTGTAAGAAAAACTTATGTATGTAGATTCCTCTCACAAGAGCTTCAGGGCATAACCCAGACAGAGAAGCCATCACTTTTCCATTCTGCACCCAGGCTGCTGACAAAAGAATTGTGCAAATGAGCCTTTAAATCCTTAAATAGTCACTACACAATGCATGAAAGAATGCAGCGTGGGACAAAGGGCAATATTCACAGTTTATCTCAGGGTGATGGATCTGAATCGACGCATGAACATGGGTTTGTTACGGGATGGAGTAGGCCGAAAACCCCTACTGAGAACCCAGTGGCCACAGTCTGTAATGCAAACAGTCAGGCTAAGTCCTTCACAATTAGGGTAAATGGAACTGGCCATTATCTGAACTTCAACTTGTTCTCATGATTGATATGGGAAATGAAAAGTTGTATATATCTCTACAAAGACTATGAGTTTTCTTCTCTTGACCAATGCTAGGAATTGGTAGATTCATATTTTAATGAAGAAATTCCTATTCTATATTTCAGTTTGGTAAAAGCGCTGACGCTTCCATCCACACTGCCATAGACATTACCAATTTGTTGTTTTCCTAGAATTTTAGCTATAGATGAGACATAAAATAAGTTTGCAAAACTGAATCTATACAAGGACTATGTAATTTATACTAATGATAACCTATATGGACAAATACCTGTTCATCCACATCCTCCACACCATCAGCCGGTTGTCAATCTGTATAAATATTCATAGGTAACCAGCAGCTAAAGAGTTACTTGTCTTGGGGCATTCAACACTTCAGGAAAATCAGGGTCTCTTAGAGAATATGTATAATGTAGAGCATTTATGATTATAAATAAATGTATTTTACCTATACTGTCCTTAACAGTTATTAAAATACCTTGTATTAATGTTTCATGTTTCCTAAAATACAAGAAGTCTAAAATTAATCTTGAGGTAATGCATTACAGTGAGGCAAATGTTTACTTTTTAGTGCTCAAACAGGGAATGGAGGGCCTGGAGCGAGAGGTTGCTGCTCCCCGTCCTCTGCTTATTCTCCTTTTTTTCAGCTTGCAGCAGTGAGAAGGGAAAATATGACACTGCTACCTATAAAATATGTGCAAACTAAGCAGTCAAAGCATCCACAAAACAACAAACGTTCATCTACACTTTTGAAGAGGAAGGAATTCTCATTAGCTCGTTAAAAATACTGATTGAAACAATCTCTTTTGATTTATATCTCACCTGCTAACATTTAGGAGTGTATAAATTCAGGTAACTTTCCAAGAAACGTGATCTGTGAAAGGGCATATGATTTCACATAAAGACCTGCACGAAGGCCACCAGGACAGCCAATGAAACACAGAGACTTCAAGAAACTCTCTTCAAAGCAACCCTATGTATTCAAGTATACACTGCATTCAAGTTGGATGGATTTCCCTTTTGTCTATAGTCATCAGAGGCAAGTGACATCTTGAACGCCTCAAGAAGATTAAATAGCAAAGCTCAGTCGGAAGCTTAAAAAAAAGAGAGAGAAAAGAAAAGGGCCAACTTGGCCATTATGGAGCTGGTCCTTTCTTGTCTGTGAAAGAGCTTTCAAGGAGTACTATTGGAAGAAGAAGGCCCAGATAAAGAATACAATGATGTTAGAAAGGGAGAACTCCGAGTGGAACCAGAGGGTGTGGGTTGTGCTGAATGAAGGATTAGTGCAGCTTCACAGCAAAGAAAAGGGGAATCCTAGTCAAGATGAAAATGAGGAATTACTTTTTTTAGACTCCAGTTCACTGAGCAGCGACAATGCATGATGGGAGGTACTTGACATAACACTCTTCCAGGCCATGTTTGCTCTCCATGTGGGACCAAGAGAAAACAACAACAGTGGCACACCAAAACAAAACAGTTTTTAACCTAATAAACTTACTCAGAAATTCTTTTCTGCAAACCTTGGGTTTTATTTACCATAGGGTATCTGCATGTTGAACCAATCACAAATGGGAAATTAGCATGCCAGATTTGCAGACAATGTGCCTTTTAACAAGCCTATATTTTGCAAAAGGTTCAAATCAATGCATTTTTATTGCACATTAGAGGAAAGGAAGAGTGTTGAGTGTTGAATTCTTCACAGTCATCAGAAATAGTTACCTTCTGGAACATCTTACAGCAAATTAGAAGGCAAAATGCGGAAATAAAAGGCATGTTGGATTCTTAAGATGTGTGCACAACAGTCAGGTTGATTCTGAGTTAGGGAAAGGACAGTGCAGAATCAAGAAGGTACAATTTAATTGTATCAAGAGACAGGCACATATTTTGATTCATGACTATTAATATTATTCTGTAAATCACTGACCTATTTTTCCATGTGTGAGGAATCTGTAGTCCCACAATCACGTTAATAGTTGTGACATAGCCAAGGTGGAAAATAGGCTGGAGCACAAGGTCTCTGTGATGCCTTATTTGTTAATAGGATACAAACACATGCTTCAGGTTAGGGTGAGAAGCAGCAGGTTAGGGGCATTCTGGGGGTGCTGCCACATCCACATCACACAGGGAAAGGAACAAGAAGGACTCCTTTACCTGCTGGTGAAATCAAATCATTATGGTAATAGAGGGCAAAAGAAACAAGCTGGTCTACCTCATCCGCTTCCCTAAAGTGTCAGGAAAAGCTCAAGCAGCTTAGGATATTACAAAGTATTAATCTAGTGCAGAAATCCCTGCTGTCCTTGTGGGCTAGGGACCCTTTGCTGAAAAGCTTTCTTCAGGGCTTGATGAAAGAGCTGAATGGGCGAAAAAAAATAATGACCTTGAGATCATCCAGTTTCCTTGGCTACCTCTCAGCCCAGGCAAACATAAAGTTTTGTCAGGGACAGGACAGAAGTATCACCTTCCTCCAGTACCATACCAGTTCATGAAGCTGTTAGTCACGAAGTCAGAGACTTCACCTCAAGAACAGCTGGAACAGCACAGATAGGGCTACAGTAGAAGGAAGATTCTTCCTAAAATGTATTAATTACCTGACCTTGTGGTGAGGTGTTATTTAGATAATAAGATGAGAGAATTTGTTGTGTTGGAACAGCTTGGTTTGACAGGCTTAACCAGAAGAAGGTGCAGTGGGGACATTGAGTCCATCATCAGCAAATTTGCAGATGACACCAAGTTGGGAGGGAGTGTCGACCTGCCGGAAGGCAGGAGGGCTCTGCAGAGGGATCTGGATAGACTGGAGAGATGGGCAAACTCCAATGGAATGAAGTTCAACAAGGCCAAGTGCCGGGTCCTGCACTTTGGCCACAACAACCCCCTGCAGCGCTACAGGCTGGGGACAGAGTGGCTGGAGAGCAGCCAGGCAGAAAGGGACTTGGGGGTGCTGATCGACAGGAGGCTGAACATGAGCCAGCAGTGTGCTCAGGTAGCCAAGAAGGTCAATGGCATCCTGGCCTGGATCAGGAACAGTGTGGCCAGCAGGAGCAGGGAAGTGATCCTTCCCCTGTACTCTGCATTGGTGAGGCCACACCTTGAGTATTGTGTTCAGCTCTGGGCCCCTCAGTTCAGGAAGGACATTGAGGTGCTGGAGCGGGTCCAGAGAAGAGCAACGAGGCTGGTGAAGGGACTTGAGCACAAGTCCTATGAGGAGAGGCTGAGGGAGCTGGGGTTGTTTAGTCTGGAGAAGAGAAGGCTTAGAGGCGACCTCATCACTCTCTTCAACTACCTGAAGGGAGGTTATAGCCAGGCAGGGGTTGGTCTCTTCTCCCGGGCAACCAACAATAGGACAAGGGGACATGGGCTCAAGCTCTGCCAGGGGAGGTTTAGGTTAGATGTTAGGAAAAAATTCTTTACAGAGAGGGTTATCAGGCATTGGAACGGCCTACCCAGAGAGGTGGTGGATTCACCATCCCTGGAGGTTTTTAAAAAGAGATTGGACGTGGCCCTTAGTGCCATGATATAGTAATTGGAGTTGGATCAGGGGTTGGACTTGATGATCTTGGAGGTCTCTTCCAACCCTACCTATTCTATGATTCTATGATTCTATGATAACTACTGTCTAAAATGTTCACTGTCAAATGCCATGAAAGCATCAAAAATAAAGGAAAGGCTAGCACCTGGACAAATGAGCTGTGGCTGTGAATACACTTAGGAAATCAGAAGGTCCTTTTTGGCCTTTTGTTTTTACAAGGGTCTTCCATTAGCAATAAGAACAAAAAGTAACTAGTTCAAAGGCTGAGCCAAATGTATAGATGGAATGACTGCTGATGTCATTAACAGTTGACTAGATGTGAGGACCTAAAGCTGAGAGAACTGAACTGTGGCTTTTGAACCCAGGTTATAGTGTGATATGGAGGTTCTAGTGTGCAGCCTGCCAGTCTGCTCTCTCTCTATGATGCTCCCTACCTTTGTTTCCTTTTCTTCTTGCGTTATCTGTTCTTCCTTTCTACTCACTCTGCTGATTTCTGAAGGATAGACCACGGGTGCTGAACTGGTGATCACTCTCCAAGAAAACTGCTGGGAAACCAGAAATTAGACAGTGCATGACTATGCAAGGGCAATTACTGCCTCTTCTGCTTCCCTGCATGTGTGTATGGCTGTCTGGAACCGAGAGAGTGCTATATGTGCCTCTGATCTCCAGTGTAAAATCCTGTTTTGTCCTGTTCATCATATCCAGCCTCTTTTTCTCTGCCTTATTAATAGAAACAGCCTAGCAGTCACCTGGGTCTGCACAACAAGAGAGGGATCAGCTGAGAGTTCCACAGGGTGACTGTGTTCAGGACTCAAAGCTTACTTCTCATGCAGTCATCAATTTGGAGACTGATTTCATCAGGCGCTGCATCACTGGAAGGAAGTTTTTAGCCTTTTGACAAGCTTGGAAAGAATTTCTGATTTCACAGTGTCTACGCAAAAATTCTAGTGGACATGAAGCATATCTGTGGTGCATTGCAGTTGGATAGACAACAGTTCTGCCAGATGGGCATTGCTGGATAAGAAATTCTTCTTTCCTTTCATTTTGGAGATATGTATCTTTACTTTTACTTTGATTGTTATTACTATTCAGAATTTAAATAGCTAGTTCCACTACTTTTATACAACATCTTTTTTTCATGAAAAAACTGTGAGATTTTGCTCTGGAAGTGATTCTCCATATAACAAAAAAGATATAATATCAAATTATATGGAAGGTAATCTAAAGACACAACAGAGATAGGTAGTGTGGATAAATAGTTTTACCAGTGGAGTGGAACTTCTTAGGTTTACATAGCAAGAGCCTCACTCTGCACTGCAGAAAAGAAGCAGTGAGCTATGGAGTTCTGAAGTACTCAGGGGGAGCTGAAGTCACAGTGACATACCAGCTCTTGATCTCGGACCCTGATTTAAATATTTAAAAGAAATATAAATGTTATCTTGTAAATCCAGGTGATTCTTCTGTAAAGGTTCTTATTTGACGTGTTACCTGAATGCAATGATCCTATGTTTTACTACTCTGCAGGTTGCTACCTCTGTTTAAAGTTCACCCTCCCCTACCTACCTTTGCTGCTTCAGAGGCAAAATTACAATTTTGACTGATTCAACGTGTTCGCTCCGAGCAGTCTGGTGTCCGAATGCTCTGACCCACTCAGGCTTCTCCTTGAAGGCAAAGAAGAGCTCAAGAAGCATCTGACTTCCATGCCCTAAAAAGCATTTTTCGCACAGATAGCCCAAGATTTCTTTCCCTAATTAGAACGTAATGAGGTATATCTTTATTTCTGACAGCAGACTCAGCTGAGGAGGTGGCTGACTTGATTCCATTACTGCTGTTGCAATCCTTGAAACTATAACAATGCATGTGGAGGAGTAATGGTTGCTTTCTCTCCTCTCTTTTTTTTAAAGTCTCTGTTTTTATATCATAACCATCAAGGTAATATGACAGCTGGTGACAAAGTAGTAAAAAGTAAAGAGCACCTGATAAACAGAATGATTCTCACGGTGTCGACATTTATCTTTTTCTTGCATTCACTCCTGAATATCGGGTAAGAAAATGAGATTATTGTGGAAGAAAATTCTTTCAATTTTAATCAGATGTATCAAATGTCAAGTATTTTCCTTTGTAGTTTGATGGTATGGGTGATCTTACATAATTGTAATGAATGAAGTTTCTCTTTGATTAAAGCAAAAGCAAAGTCTGTAGAGGACAGACAGACAGTTTCCATACATGTCTTTCCTGAAGTTCACCCTCTCCTCCAGTGTAAGAAACATCTTGAAGAGGAATGTCACAGATCAAGAATTTTAAATTGCATTGTATTTTGCTTAAGTGTAACAAGTATAATATGAACAAAATGTGAAGTGCAGTTATGTTAACAATAATGAAATGATAAATTCCATCATATGTCATAGCTAACAAGCAGAAAGCAGAATCATACTGAAGAACTGGAATTTTTCTGTCCATTATTTTGGTTTTGGTATTTAAAAAAGTGGGACAATTCAGATTGGAAGGGACCTAAGGAGGTCCAGTCCAGCTTCTTTCTCAAAGTGTAACCTGATATAAGGTCACACAATAACTTAAGTTGCATTTGTCATTGTACTTGAAGAGTAAACCAACCAAGATTCAAAATGTTTTTTTGTTTTTCCACTTTCACTTACTTTTTCTCCTTTTCCTCTATTACTTCCGCTATCAAAACCAGAAATCCATGTTCTGATATTATAATTATACCTAAACAATAATTTCAATAATTAATGTCCTTTAAGATAGCGTAAATTAGTTTGCAGAGCAACACAACAGAAGTTAACATGACTATTCCAACTTCTATTTGTAAGCACAGATAGCAAGACAATTGCCAAGTAAAATAGAACATATTCAAATCACTTTATGGTTGATTAAGCTGCACGATATAACAAGCCATGTGTTGTTATGAATGTTACCCTAGAGTTTACAGAGTACTTCTGATTGTCCAAAGAGTGCCTGTGAGGGCAAGAACTCATACACTGGAACTCTCTTCTTTATCACTTCAAAGCAGAATGTCTACAGGGAAACTGGTGATAATGAAAATATTTTCTTAAGGTTTATCTAAAAAAAAAAAAACAAACAAAAAACCCCTAGCCAAACCCAAAATATTAAAAGCATTTTTCAAACAGTGGATTTGACTCATTCCTGTATGCACAGATGACATATCTGTGGCAGTGGGAGGGTGCAGTAACCTTTGTGATGCCTTTCATACAGGTTACAGTTGGGGATTTAACCTCATGGATCTGAACAAGACATCCTATAGTGCTTCCCCAGGCCCTGGCCACAGATCTTCCCTGTCTTTCTTCCCCTCTACAAAGGAATTAGAAGATCTGTTGGTTTGTGTTGCTGCAATTCCAGTTTTACTTTCCATCAATATGGGCATGAAAACTGACTTCTACTGCTGGCATAGCAATAGAAATCCGGTGCTACAAAGAAGATATCTTAATTTACGTCTGCTCAAGTTAATGTGGGGAAAAGTAAGGCAGGGCATGATTTCAAACAGATATCTTGAAGGTATCCTTTCAAGTTAATTTTGCATGGAAAGTATCAACATAACTTCAAAAGGACAAAAACAGTGAATCAGCTCTTTTGTTTCTCAACGTGCTGAATGAGCTCCACTTAAAAAACTAACATCAAATTGCAATTTTTAATCTGAAGTTTTGTTTCATCCCATCTCCAAAATTTCACCATGCTGTTACTACAACTGTCCTTTTGACAGGCTGCAACCAGTAAATGTGTCGTTTCCTCTGTCCATAAAATCACCACCAGGCAGTGGAAACTCTTGCCAGAGGGAAGAGCCTTGCTAAAGCTTAATGAAAACTGCTGATGTTCCCTGCAGGTCCTAGCATGTCTGATCTAAAAATATGTATTTGAAGCAGAAGCAAATGTATTTCTCTAAGCAACAAGTTACCTTTGTGAAAATATTTTTTTTTTAAAAAGGGTAGTAAAAGGTGCTAAAAGCATCCGCATGACTGCAATTGCTTGATTCTAACTCCATAACTGTAGTAATTAAACAGAAATGCTTAAGATGTTCTCACAAAGCAGTAATGTTTTGCAGCTTCACTGACTGGTGTGCCTTAGAATGACTGCCTTCAGCACAATTTCTATGTAATATATTACCATACTTGAGAAGGTATCAAGGCAGAAGGAATCGTGCCCTGCAGAATCTACCACCTGAGGAATCTTTCTGCTGTGCCTTTTGCAACAGGACGTGCCTGCCTCGTATTGACCTTTTTAGCCACCAGTGTGCTTGTGACAAACGTGGGTAGTGCCCTTCCGAAATCTTCATTTGCGAAGCCTGGCCATGATGATAATGATGAGAAGGTATATAGCAGCATGTTTACACTACTCATCAGCATAAGCAGTTTCCTCCCTTTAACATTAGCTGCAGCTGACTCTTAGACATTTTTGCTGGCATTACCCACCAGGAAATTCTAATTCAACCCAACTAACCCAAGCAGGATTTCAGAAGCTTCTTTACCTTTTGCAGAAGATCTGAAGAAGAAAGGTAAATCCTGGGGAGAAGATGCTTTTCCCTTTCAAACTACTAGCTCTTTTTTTTTTTTTTTTTTTTTTTTTCAAGATAACAGGGCACATGCATTCAGAATGCATCTTCTGGCCACGGCTGTCCAAGGTTGCTCAAGTTTGCAAGTTTGATGGAAGATTTTGATCTTCAGAGTGACCTTCAAGAAAATATTTCAACATATCTGGCACATTTGGAGTGGAAGTGAATTAACACAGTTTTTGCCTAAAAAGCTGAATTTCAACTCCTAAAATAAACTGAAAACCTACGAAATAATTTTTATTGTTTCCTTTGTGCATTTTTAGATACATTCACCACTTAATTTAATTACCCTCTGGCTCACTTCTTTCATTAAGGTATTCACACTTGAAAGTGATTTTTGATGAGAACATGTCCAGATCAATAACTTTTAACTAATGGAAAAATAAAAACTAATTTTCACTCATATTTAAATGGGTAAAGAAATTATTTCATATCATTGTTTTCCCAGGTACACAGATGATATTTATTGAAGACATTCAGTTTGGGTAAATCTCTGAGTTCAGGACACAGCTTCAAAGCACAGGAAAAAAATTGTGCTGTTAGTTACTTTCCAGTAGGTTGTGAAAAACAATACTCAGAATATGGATGAAATCCTCTCACCCCAACCCTATATGGAAGGAAAGAAATAGGTTAACATTTGCATTAATTGGAGGTATTCTTGTTCATGTTATCCATAAAGTGAATGTTATCTATATCTAGCTTTGGTTGAGCCATAACAATTTGCATCAGCTTATGGTAGTTTCATGAATGTCTGAATCTTTCTGTAAGACTTCTCAAATGCAAGACATGTTTGGAAAAAATTAAAGAGGCTCCTCCTGGTAATTCCAATATCAGACCTCTTACAGGAGAAAATCCAATCACCTCTTGCTCAGATCCTTTCAGAAAAAGGAAAGATGTAAAGTGCCAGATTTATGTGTTAGGTTTTCTTATCTTTAGGGACAGTGAAAGACATCAGAGTAAGAATATGTCTTTGTTACTATACAAGGAACAGTTCAGACTAGGGTGACAGAAGAGATTCTGGATGCCTAAAGGCCTTTAGACTTGTGGACTCCTGGGGGGATGTGTGGCCATAGTAGCTGGAACAGTTGGCTGACTTAGCTGAGCAGGGATTGATCTGAACCTAAATACTATTAGAATTCGAGTTCTCCCTTTAAGAACTTGGGTGCTTACATACACACACACACACACACAAACACAAACAATCTGGTCTTTTGGTGGCATGGAGGTGCAATGGTGCAAACACCTTTTGGTTTATCCAGCGCCTGGAATCTACCTTAAACCAAAGGAGCTTTCTAACATGAAGTCAGTAAACTGGGAAAAAGAAAAAAAAAAAAAAAGGAATGAGTTCACAGCTGAAACAGCTGGGAACAAAGAGAATTCAAGAAGATCTGTGTAGTCTCCAAATGACTATTTTCTTACTGATAGTCCACCAACTATGAATGATGTATTTCTATTCAAATGCAGCACAAGGCAATTTCCTTGCATTAGGAAGCTCAGACAGACACTTCTAGAGAATTAAGGATGGATGTTTCTTCTGGCTTTCAGCTGTGGGGTCAATGCTACTGCTTTGTTCTTGTGAATCCCTCAGTTTACAGGGAAAGGATGACATTATCATTCTGTTTTAAAGTTTAAACTGTGAGAGGTTTTGTATCCGAAAAGCCATTCTGAAAGAACTATACTTGAGAGATCACACTGTACAAAAGGGGGAAATAAAATGTAAGATAACTTCATATATCTGTGCTTTTTTTTTTCATTTTAAGAGTGTTCCCTGGAAAAATGTAAGCATTTGACTTGAGAAACCTTGTAGAAAAGCACTATTAAAGAAATTATTAAGAAACTGGAAACACTAACTCAAGTTGACCATTTAGGACTATACATTCTTCTTTAGGCGATATTTTGATGACACTAGGGCTAAAACCATGAAGACTGCTCGCTATGGCTGTGGTGTATTTGCTCAAATTGAAAAATCTGTCATAGTTCCTTAAGGTGTTTCAGAATTTCTTAAAAGCTCATTAGTTCTATTTCTTATTAAAGAATAAAACCAAAATAAAACAAAAATGAAACCATTAAAAATAATTATTAATTCCAGTTGTCTAACAGAAACAAATAGTGTCCACATGCTCTTTTTTTCCTCATAAACACTATCAGTAAGTAGGTTTTTGTAGCTAATGGGTGTTAGGTAGTAGAACAGATATCTGGAATGGAAATTACCAGAAGCTTTCACAATTATTTTACTAGCAACTGTAGAAATAAACTTGCAGTTACCACGTCTCATTAAACCAACTCTGATCTGAAGCTCTGCAGAATTATATCCAAGTTGTAAAAAAATCCAGCTTCAGCTACAGCTCCTGGTTTTTTGGGTGGAACTCCATATTTCCTCGGACAGAGCTCAGTGAGTCATACACTTCCTCAAGACAGATTGATCTCATTTGAGCCTTCTTTTAGTGTCAAGGCATGCCTAGTTTTTGGAGTCTGATCTGTCCTGCACATTATCAGAGGTTTTCAAAAAGGTGTTCTGAATTCCAGAGAGGGATATGTTAGCACCAGTTATTTGCAGGTCAGTAAAGCACTACATCCATTCTGGCATACAAACTTGCAGAATTACTTAAAGTAAAAGAAAACAAAAAAGTTCTACTTGCTAAATACTGTTGCTATGATGTAGCAAGAGACAGCTGATGCCTCATCCTAAAGAGAAGGATTTCTATAGGTTTGAAGAAAGCCGCATTTCTGAACATTTCCCCACAAATGCCTTGCTGGTGGGTCTCCACTGGCCAGTTCAGAGAATCACATCAGATTTTTTTCTGAGGTTCTGGTGCAAAAATATATCAGGGACAGATGTTCCACCAAATCCCTGAATACATCTACTGCTCCAGAAGTGATTTTCTGTGTCACAGTACTTCCAAAGGTAATAGCATATGTAATGAACGACAAACCGGGCACTTGGCTTTTGATATGTCCCCACTGGCTATTCACTGCTTGGTTCCCTTCTGTCCTCAGACTCCTGGGTATCTTACATGAACCATCCAACTGATGTCACTTAAAGGGCAAAGAGATAAACCGTATGTGAAAAAGAATAAAATATTTGCCTTTGTCCCTTTCGAACAAAGGAAGTCAACCTATAACAAACCAGAAAGAACTAGCTTTATGATTGAGCAGCCTGATTCTCACTTACATTGCCCTGCCCCTTCCCAACAGGAAATATAAATATTGAAAGGCATACTAAAATATTTCTCTTTTTAAGCATGATTTCACTAAAATGAAGTCTTTCTAAACGCTTATAAAGGGTCCTTAACCAGTAAATTTAGTACACAATAAAAATATCTTTACTAATTAAAAAAAAATCATAAAGCAATTGAAAAATAGTGTAAATAGCAAAACGTTAAATGATACAAGAATAGTGTGAACTTACCAGTAAGTGTTGAAACAGTTGTGATATAATCTGACCTGTAAATGCACTAATATTCTTGGAAATCATTTCTCATTGTAGCCGTACCACATTTTAAAGGTATAATGTCCCCCCTCGCCCCCCCCAGTCAGCCTAAAAGCAATTGTAGGTTGCCCCGGATGAGAAACAAGAAATCAGAGGATGAGAATAGTGAAAAAAACTCATGTCATTACTACAGTTTTTATTATCACCTGGTTTTGCATTTCCAAAGCAGACTTTCACATGCATAACTAGACTATACTGTGGCATTCCGTATTGATCTCACCCAGTAAAGCTTTCAAGCAGCCTGGAATCTTGTCTAACCTTCTGCAAATATATGCATTTAAAGGTCACACACATGATGTGAGATTTGCTTGCCAAACGCATTCTCTGTGCTCATTCTACAATGTAACCTGACAGTTAACTTTAGCCTGCTTGGTGCTGGTTTGTGCTGGGTAAAGCAATGCAGCCTCAACATTTTATGTTAAACACAGAGTTTTCCAAGCTGCTATAACCATGCAATCTACAGCATTCCTCAGATAACCACAATGATGTGGTGGGCCAGCTGAAGGAACATTAAACAGCTAATACGTTTAGTAAGTTTAGTAGTTTTCTGCTGTTGTTTTAAAAGTGGCCTCCAAAATAGTCTGCTGTGGGAAGCTATTAAAAATGTTACTTTTTCATATGGCTCCTGCATCTCCTAATATACTTAGGCCATCACATTTCCTACCATTTGATGTTTTTACAGTGACCTAGTATATATGTTAGTTGTGGAGGTGCATAGTTTTTGTTTAGACATCCTTTGGAAAGCAGAGATCCAACAAGAATATTAACTGCAGGAGCCGTTAAGGAGCCAACTACTTGCAAATTTCTGTCATTAAAATGTGTAAACAACAGGAATAACTTCAGAAAAAAATGAAATTAAAGAGCCTCATGCAAAATACTGCCAACTGTATTATTCTCGGAGGTAGCAAGAGGACAAAAGCAGAACTGCTCTACCTTGCGGCAGTGAGCAATTGATCCTTCTGTAAAAAAAATTGGACCCTTAAAAAGTATTAGATAATTTTAAGCTGTTTTATCCCTTGATATAATATAAGAGCAATTTTAATTAATTCTTAAGAGTTAAAAAAAAATAAAAGAAAGAAATGAAGATTTGTGTTTCTTAGGAATGCTAAGCTGTACAAAAGCTCTGGGCTTTGTTTTTGGGCTGTCATTCTAAAGGAGGTGAGGACGGATTATAATTGCACTGTGGGGCCTGAACAGAGGACCCCTGTAGGTAGAGCAGGCCTTTCAATCTTCTGATCAACGGAGCTGAAACAAAAATGCAGGAGGGCTGTGTTCCCACGTTCTTTGACAGTTTCCTGCTGCAGATAGCGTCCTTTTAAACCTCCCTTATGCTTTCATTATGCTGGTGAAATAATGAATAATTTGCCTCCTCCACTCTTTGATATGCATGGTCAGATATTATTGGGTAAGAAGCAAGAGGGACCTTCCTATAACCTTAATCCAGTTCACACTAATAAAATGATTTAGCTGAGCATTCTTGGGAAGCAATTATTTTTCTTGAAGACAATGACTATCAAAAAGTCCCTAATGGGCAGAGGCAGATCAGGTCACCTCAGCTTTCCATTTTCTTCAACACAGGCAATGTTTGGACCCTTAAAGTATGAACTCCCTTCTACAGTTTTGTCACAAATACTCAATCATTACTGTTGCTGAGTGTAGGGTTAAAAATGAATTAGGCTTAATTTTGATTTATTCAAGTGTGCAGTTATCGACTGTGAGAGGTTAACTGTACTCTGATTTCTGTGAGAGAAAATCAGCAAAGGCAGAAGTATCCTAAGAAATGTGAAAAGGTATTTCTGTTTCCTAGTGGTAGTGATGAGCAACATATTTCAATTCTCATTCTCCTTTTTGTCATTACATTATGAAGCTAGTATTCTTAAATAAAAGAATTCTGGGATTATTTTGTTCCTAAATTAATATAATATTAATGGAAGACAGATTAATTAATTTAAAACACTACTCTTTTTTTGGCAAGATTAATGCTAGTTTAAGCAGATTAGTATTCTCTTCTTTTATATCTCAAAAAATCATCAACAATTAAAAAATACATTGGTAGCCAAACAATAATGCTCCTATTATATTATCTGGACTGATCCAAGAGTCTTTGCAAACATAACTGATTTGCCCTCACACTCCCCTTGGTGCAAAAATCAAGTGTATCCCCTTACTATTTGTGACTTATTATGATTGTTGTTATCATCACTGCTTAACATTATTGTTAATGTTCTAAACAAAAACTATCTAGCTGCTTGCATCTTTTAAAGACAGGTAGATATGTGCTGAGGTTTCTAAAGACATGCAGAGGCCTCTTGTTCACACTTTCTATTATTGAAATTATATAATTAAAATGAGGAGAAGATATGGGTCACAGATCCATTTTCATATCTAAAGTGTAGCCTGATCAAGAAAAAATCAAAGACTCTCATTTTAGATGTAGTGCAACCTTATCGTTTTTGATGAGAAAATAGAACTTCTAAATAAACAACATCAGTGAAGCCCATAATACAGTGCCAGTCAAGAGGCCCTGTAGTGTTAGTTGCATGCAAAAAGCCTGGTATTATACAGGGGTATTGTAATAAAATTAAGGCAACTTCTCAAGGCTATATAACCATAGTTCATACTGAAAAACTTATTAACAAAGTTTTCCTCTTGTTATCCTTGGCAATTATATTAATGACCTCATTTGACACAAAATGCAGGAGTTGAGCTAGTTTAAATTGCTGACTCAAAAATGGGTAAATTGAGCATTCAGATTCAGTTTGTTGAATTTCAGACATCCAGTTGAGGTTCAGAGAGAAGGAATGATCATCCACCTTTCATTTGAATCAGTCCCACCATTGTTAATTTGAGGATAATACTATGTGGTGCTCCTAATTTACAAGTCTGGAAACATAATTTTTGATGAATCTGAGCTTACAGACTGATAAGGATTGCATTGTGAATTGAAAGCAAGCGATAGTTATGAATCATCCTAGTAAAGGATTTTTTTTCCAGTACAGAATTGGAATTATGACATTTTAAAAAGTCACAATAATATATCACCTGAAATATTCCACAAATCTCTGGCTATCCAAAGTAAAAAAGACAAAATAGAATAAATGCAGAAATTTACTTTTCTTCTGAGCAAAGGTGAAAGACAAAAGCCAAGATAATTTCAATTATCCTGTAACTGCAGTAGGGAGAGGAAAAATTAAGTGCAGTCTGATGAGAACCAAAACTTGCAACTTGACTAAAACTTGACTATTGTTATCCAAGGATAGTATAGGGTTAACTTTAACTTGTTACTGCCTTTGTCTCTAAAGTGTTCTCCATCTCTAATTAAGTATACACCATGAAATTGTAAAAAAGAAATTCTCAGAGTTTGGAATGAGTAAGTCCATAGGGTGCAGTGCACTGAGAGATTTTATCAACATCTCTTAAATATGAAGTGACATCCTAGTTAAAGAGCCTCATGTGACATGTTGCTCATGTGGGTATCTTTGCATTACACTCCACCTTCATTGTGGCAACCAAGATTAACTTGGATGCAACTATCTCATATCCCTGCCTGACTCTCCCAGGGTCTCAGTTCCTCACCCTGTCTGACTCCTGTCCTAGATCTTGTCCTACCATGAATTGTTACTAAAGTATGAAGATGCCAATAAATAGATGTAGGGCAATGATATGCATTATAAATACTCTCTTCACAGACAGCTACTGTTGTCCAGAGTACACATTACAGGTGGAAAAGGTGAAAGAGAGGGATAGAGAGACAGAGAGAGAGAGAGAGAATGAAAAGACATACTAGAGGTAGTTGATTACAGCTGACCAGGCTCCACCAGTGCAGCGGGGATTGAGAAACACCAACTATCCACACAGGCTTGGCTGCTCTTCCTCTACTGTGGTTACTTGAACTGGTAACACTGAAAATTGAATAGTTAAATTAATGTGACTTCTGGTTAAAGAAAGGTTTAAAGTCTAACATGGCAAAGTTAAGTATACTATGATATTTAAATGATCAGATATAAATATTCAAAACATATCAGGTTCCCAATTATGGATTTCTATGATAAATTTTCACAATCAACTTTTTCAGAGTTGTAAAAAAATATTGATTGCTCAGTGAACATAGTGCAAGAATAGAAAAGTTCCCATATCAGAAATTCCTATGGATATTTTACCTAGCTAGACTATTTGCAGACAGCAATAGCAACACAAACTACATAAATTCAGGAATCCACAAAACCCTGCCGTCTACTTTGGAGAAGAGACCAGGAAAGCAGTACATGCTTGGTATTGAGCACTCATTAACCAACATTTTCATCCTTTCTTGTTCAAGGCTAGAAAGTGATACCCATTTGCTTTCTTCACAGCAATGAACAGTGGAATCTCAGTCAGGAAAACTCTCTGGTCTGTTGTGATCACTTAACTTAGCAAACTCCGGGATACTAATGATGCATCAATATGACTTCAAATTAATGAAAAATTTAAAGCCTCAAAATCAAGATAATTCATCTCTTGAAAAAAACAAACATAAATTTCAGACAGTCACTTGGAGTCACAAAATCTATAAACCAGGAAATGGTCACTCTTAATCTTTTGCTTTAGTGTGAACTGAGAAACCATTTTTCTCAGAAAAAAATATAATTATTAAAAATCAGTTAGGGAGGTGATGAACATTAGAATACTCCAGTTTTTTATATTTGTATTGAATAAGATCTTGTTTGTTTGTTTTGCCCTTTTTTTTTTCCCTGAGGGATTTTAAGAATATAAGCATCCTTGAAAAATGTGTGAGATCTGATCTTGTTTCATATTGTAAGGATTTTTTTTAAGATCAGGTCATAAAGCTCCTCCCACAGTGTTATTATCTCTAAAGAGATAAAATCATATCGATGCCAGACACCTTTACAAATCTGTAAAAAATGTCCTGTATTGTCTGATCTCACTGTCATCGAGGTACATCAGCTTCAGTAGTACAGTATTTTGAATATCCATACTACTCATTTGTTTTGGTCAGAATCAGATTAAGTTTTTTTCTGAAAAGTAAGGAAAAGCTGCATTCAACATAAAAGAAAAAATATAACACAAATCCTAATTCATGCAGATTTTCTTTCAGCTACTACTGAAATGTTAAATACTAGAAATAAAGAGAGAAATTGAATAAAACACTCATGTTTTCTTCCATTTCTCTCTATGTATCCATTCCAAAATTTTTAATTCTGAGCTTATATTTCCCTGTCTCCTAAAGTTAAAGTCCTTCATGGCTGTTTCCCATAGGAAAAGTTATTTTTTTTCTAACATTCTTCCTAAAATTCTTTCTATTACTGAGGACCATGAACTTGTACTCCCCAAGCAAGAACAGATTTCTTCCCAGCAGCCTGGTAGCCTCCATTGTCAGATATTAGATGTACTTTTCCTTAATTTGTCCTATGAGGAGTGGCTAAGGATTTTGGGATTGTCTAGTCTGGAGAAAAGGAGACTGAGAGGTGACATCATTGCTCTCTACAGCTTTCTGAGGAGGGGACATGGAGAGGGAGCACACATGGGAATGGTTCAAAGCTGCACCAGGGAAGGTGTAGGCTGGACATTAGGAAGTATTTCTTTACCAAGAGGGTGGTCAAACACTAGCTCAGGCTTCCTAGAGAGTGATTGGTGCCTCAAGCCTGTCTGTGTTTAAGAGACGTTTGGACAATGCTCTTGATGACATCCTTCAACTTTTGGACAACCCCAAAGTGATTGGGCGGTTGGACTAGATGATCACTCTAGGTCACTTCCAACTGAAATATTCTATTCTATTCTAGTCCACTCTAGTCTAGTCTATTCTATGGAAGAAAAGTACTCTATGAAGGCAGGATATTGAGACTGCTCTTGTTGACAAAGGAATCAAAAGAAACTTCCAAGGGAACACTAACAAAGTAGGAGTTATGATCCTTCACTGCCTACTTTTAGTAGCAGGAGCCTCATACGTATTTGTGGCCTCGAGCTGGCAGCAGAACGGCTCTGGAGAAGCTTGCTCTGGGCAGGCCACAATATAAAGAAGGGGGCTGAGTCTTAGACCCTCTCCAACATTCCTTCCTGTGCTTCACAAGGACATCAGTTACACCAGAACTTTCTTTTCTTTCATTGCATGTAAACCAAAGCATTTTTTAAACTACGTGTGGAAGAGTTTAGGTGGTTAAATTGTTGGAATGACCACCGTGAGCCTGAGACATATACATCTTTTATAAGAAGAATGTTGCAAACAATAGTCTTCCAACTGCTCTTATGGTATTTATTATCCAGCTGAATAATTTTAATATTCTTTCTCTGCTCAAACATATATAAAAATAGCTCTTGCTGCAGTACAAACTAATTTATGCCTGAAACATTTTTTCTGAAACATTTTAGAGATGAGTGAAATATTTGAGAAAGGAATAGAAAAGTTTAATTAATTGAGAGATGAAAAATTGGAAATGTTTATATCACACGAACACAGTCTATTTTTTGGCTTAAAGTAAAACTCCACTAAGAAAAGATATTATTGTTTAGGAACAGTGACTCCAGACAAGATTTGTTAACAGGGTTCTATGATACTGTTAGAAAACAAAGATCATCTCTATTCCATAGCAGGAGAGCTGGTATATGTAATTGAATGAGAAAAATAGTGAATAAATATAGCCTATTACTCTTTCATACAGTGATGCAAAATCTTGACAAGTAGTCAATTCAGTCCAATTCGTATTAGGAACAAGGTGTCCATGAAAAAAAATATAAAAGAATGAGGCGATTTAGACAGAATCAGGTAGCTTGGGTATAACAAGGTTGTTATCTACCCTCACTGAATATTTATCATGTCACTATTTGCTTGACATTGATTGAAAGAAAGGTGAAGCACAAAACTATTGGAAGGAAAATATAGTACGTAGATAATATTATAAATATGAAGTAATTACCTCTGTTTTACATTTGTGAGTAAGGTTACATCATTTAGTGTTGTAAAAAAAAAAAAGTTTTTGTGTTAGGCACTGGTGATGTGTGAGTACTAGGGATGAAATTCCTCCTAGGTGACCCAAAGATGTCATGGAACAACTGTGTCTATAAAATCATTGTATGCTCTGCACTTGTCTCTTAGGAGAACTCCCATGTTTCCTTTGTGTTGCGGGTAGGTTGAATGCATCATGCCAGTGGACATATAAGACCACCCACCCACTGGCCCCTGCTATCTCTCTGAATAACCTCATCTTTAGAGAATTCCACCTGTAAAACTCATGGTCTGGGTCAGGGACTTCAACTATCTGCCACACAATTAGTATTGCTTGAGCTTTTCAGAAACACAATATCTTAAGACAGCTGCCTCCAGAGGTCAGACCTTACCTGATGATAATTAATGCAGATGTCTGATGGCACTTGTTGACACTTCTTGGGGTGAATAAGCCCTATGAACATGGTGTAAATAGACAAGTTACTCAAAGAAAATATCTAAGTCCTCACCATCAATGTCTGCTCTAGACAGAGGCTGACTGGCAGGACAGGAAAGTTGGTGGCCTTTCAGCCAAGGAGAGAAAGAGCAAAGAAGGACCAAATTCCATTTAAAAAAGATTACTGGGTAAATTTATGGAAGGAGGGCACAGTGCTTCATAGCACTGTCTTTGAAGTCTGAAAATGATATATGGAAATATAAAACTTTATTGTTTATACATCTTTTCTGAACACACATACAGGTATTCATATACGGAAACGTACAGGGCCTTATAAGAACTGGTTTGGGAAATATTTCCCCTTCCAACTGTCACCTCTCCTCAACACTCCTTCCTGCCTACACCTCCCCTAGCTTCTCTGTGCTCAGCACCCCTTCTCCATCCTCTTTAAATTTTCCAAAAAGCACCAGAGGAAAGTTTTAACTTGTTTATACATGTCCACGTATATCTTTTTCCGTATTCACATGCCTCAACTTCCTCCACAGCCATGTGACACCATTTCTGCCTCCTAAAGCTCCTTGGAGTTACTCATGCATCTTCTCTCACCTAAACTTTTTCCAGAGATGACAGTAGAATGCAACCAAGTTTCCCACTTGCCCACCATGTTGCAAACTGAGAAAGGACAAGCAGAGAATGATTACTTTTCTCAGCAGACCTAGGCTGTGCTTGAAGTCACAGCATCTCCTGCACTCCCCTCACACTGCAGGTCACCTGCTGGTCACTGCCCTTTCACAGCGGGCTGAAGTCACCCTCAAACCAGCCTGCAACACTTTATGTTGTTCAGACAGACTGCTGGAGCTGCATTTTTATAGAGAACTGTGTTTTCTGCCTTCTGCTTGTATTACTCTTACATGGCAGATAGTAGGGGACTGTTTGAGAGAGGAAAAAATCCAGATTTTAAGTTCCCATTTCACTCAAATCAGTAGCAAACTTCCTCTGACTCCAGACAATCCAGATATGCAGCTGGACTAAATGAAAGGATTAGCATTGATAACAATAATGTTATTCTAATTTAGTGAAGATCTGGGCCCAAGGTAATTTATTAATTGAATATGGAAGACACTGGTGAAGTTTAAAGGCTCTAATGACAATAGGATTATCTGCAGGGGAAACATTTGTCAGTGTTTTCTTTTTTGCTCTCTTTCAAGCCTGTGTGGGGGAGTGAATATGTTGCATTGGAAAGTATTCCCAATGACAGGCATAGAGAAGCAAGGAGATGAAGCAATTACAGTAGATGGGAGCCTGATGGGTGGGAATGGGGGAGGGGACTTTCACTCTAGGACTACAGTTACTGTAAGAGTTTAGGACAGTTTTCACATATTTATCCAAGATGGCCTTTGAAGCGTCTTGTGGGTTACAGTTGGAGGTCTGCTGTCACTGAGAGTGTCAGAGGACCCTGAAGATTTACAGCATAGCTTTCTCAGCAGAGGGTAGTTGCTGCTACAGGAGTGAGGCTGAAACAGATCTTTAAATTTTTAAGTTGGCAAAAGCCAATGTTAGCTTTTGCACTGCAGTAACAGTGATGGTTACACATTCCTTGCACTGTCTGGATGTGGTCTGTAAGCTACAGTTCACCTTCTCTAACTGCAAGTCTCTAGGAGACAAAATATTTTATCAGTGCTCAGGAACCAGCTTTAGTACCTCCCTTCCTGGCTCTACAGTCTAGACAGACACCTGAAGACACCTGAACTCAAGAAAACTCTGTAGAGACATTCTCTAAAAATCAGGTTTCCATCAGATACCTACCCTAGATCTATCTCTTTTAATCTGATTATGGACATTAGCCTCAAGAATGAACTCAGGGTTAAAATTGTCCATGTGTTAATTACCTAGAGGAGCACCCTCCAGGCTGGTTTAGAGGTGACTTGGATCCTGGTGGTCATACAGATGGATGGACTGTGATACAGTGTGCCATTTTCCCATCCACCCTTATGACTATTTAGTGTGTCAGACATCTCAAAGGTTCATTTCCCAAGCTTTCAGCAGCTGTCCCAGAAGGACCACGATGGTGATTTGTGAGCAATCACACTGATGTCCCTTTGCGCAGCTAGTCCTAAGTGTGGCCAGTTGTTCCTCAGCTTTTCTCCCAGCAGATGCAGAGATGGCATGCAGCTTCCCATTAAAAACTGTGTGAGATCAGGAGTGTAAGTAAGGCACAGCATCCCTCACACTTAACTTCTGAGCTCATTCATTCTTGTATGGTAAAAATCTGCCAGACTTTTCTTACTGAGTGATCTTCTTAAGCAAAATCTAGAAATCTTCTTCCACAGAGCAAGAGAGGGTCAAGCAGACCCCAAATATCAGAGTGAAGGATGAATTCTTTGGTTTGGTATGAGAGGAGGCAGTGCATGAAAAAAGGTGACAAGGGGTCAGTAGGGGAACACACAGGATAAAATACTTTCATCTATTGTACTGGGGTCAATAGGCTCCCATCAGGAAATCTTGAGCCCAAGATTAATTACTTGTTGCAGTAGGTATACCATTGTGCTCTGGAAGACACTGTGGTGACTTTAAGCATCTTGCAGATTTCTGGTTCACACAATGCAATCCCACATAAAAAAACAATAGTAGCTAAGAAACTAGTAGTGGGTGGTGGTGAGATGCCGTTTAGCTCATTCTAATCAAACCCTTTTCAAACATACCTCCAGCTTGGTTAGAAATTATGAGAAACTATTTGTTAAATATTATGAAAGAATTTTGTAGTAATTCAGAATTACATGTCATGGCTATTATGTTAGTTCACTTTGCAATTTATATGACAGAAAACATTCTTTAAAAAAACCTAATCCTAAATCTGTCTGTGCACATTCCATGAAAATGTATTTGAATTCCTTGTCAAAAACTTGGGAGACTCACAATTTGAAAATATGCTTCAATCATTTTTTTGTCAGCATGGAAAATATGGTTCCCTTTATAGCAATTAGACATTGATTGTTTTTGTGTTAAATTAACGTTAAAAAAAAATGGAGCCAATCCTGCAATCCTTGTTTAGGGTGAAATTTCTCATAAAATTTAAGATTATTAATACTTAAAATATTAAATAAAAGTGAAGTTCTGAGTGATATAGAATAGCAAGATTGAGGTTTTATAGTATGTTTCTCTTTTAATGAGCTGTTTACCAACATTTTAGGTGGAAACCACTTTCATCAACTGATTCTGACTTCTTGTGTTGAACTGCACTTCTGTGTTTTGTTGTGCTAGGACCTGCACCATAGCTGATAAAATACCAATGACATGCATGAAGACCAAAACCCTTACTTTTGTCCTTGTGACTGAGATTCACTATATTTGTAAAGAGTTTGCAAGTAGGAGCAACATATTTATTTTGTTATTGTGTTCCCTGGATGTATTTAAATATTTTAATATAATTTCCAGTAAGCATATCATCTAGTACTTAATCTACTTAGTCCATAACATGAATTAAGTATACTACAAAAATTTCAGTGAATCTTTCATGAAATATTAATAATTTACTAAATATGAACATTAGGAAAACAATAAGAAAAAGATAATCAAGTAGTAAAGAAAAAGAAATTAAAAAAGATCAAAATTCAAGATACTCTGCTGGTTATAGCTCATCATATTAACTCTTAAAGCTTAGGACTTCTTAAATACAATTAAAATAAAATAATCTATTCTACACGTGACTGTGAACAAGTTTTTATTTATATTCATCATCATGGCTAGGCTTCGCGAACGAAGATTTGGGAAGGGCTCTACCCACGTTTCTTGCAAGTGCGTTGGTGGCTAAAAAGGCCAATACGAGAAAGGCAAGTCCGCTTGCAAAAGACACAGCAGAAAGACTCCTTGGATGGTATATTCTGCAAGGCTCAATTCTTTCTGCGTTGTCTTTTCTCCTCAAGAGTGATCCTGCGTGCTTTCTCAAAAACATCACCAACGTTATAGATGGTGTGTCTCCAGGACTCCCGATTGGAGGCCAGAGTAGACCAGTTATGGTGATCAATATGGCCGAGGCTGAGATGTTGTTTCAGGGAGTCCTTGTATCTTTTCTTCGGGGCTCCTCTCTTGCAGCAGCCGGTGGCAAGTTCACCATAAAGCAGGATCTTAGGGAGGCGGTGGTCCTTCATCCTGGAGACGTGCCCTGCCCAGCACAGCTGCGTTCTCAGTAGCATGGCCTCAATACTTGTGATTGCTGCCTGTTCAAGAACAGATGTGTTGGTCACATAATCTGACCAGTGAATATTAAAAACTACAAACAAACAATAAAACACAGATAGCTCCATAAACTACTTACTCTTCTTGATTACTGGAGTATGATCTCCTATGGGGTTTATATCTTATTGCTTATTGCAAGCTGTCCTAGTTAGAGCAGCGAGGACCAGTTCATCACTCTGTGGGTGTAACCCAAACTTGTATTCTGCACCCTCTATGTCATTTCCCAGGAGCTGTTAACAACACATTTGCAGCAGTTGCCCAGAGCACACCTGACCCCTCAGGCTATAAGCTGTATGTTAAGAAGCCTGTGAGATAGGAGGATGTTCCTATCCTCACACCAATGACTCAGGTGTGATGACTCTACTCTGGGGAGTCATCAACACCTCCACATCCAGCCTGAGGGGTCATGTTTGCTAACAGGCCATCAAGGATTCCAAAGATATCTCACAACTCACAGTCACCCATTGTGGAACTCCCCGCCCTTGGGGAGGTGCTGGGCATTCCCACTCCAACCTGAGTTTATATAATCTCGGGGTTTTAGGACTTCTGGGCCCACTCATCGCATCCAGAGGACGACTAGAACCTTGACCGGACCTGCAACCAGCACTCTCACCAACAGGTGTTCCTCCCCTTTTACTTTGGACTCACGGGGACCACATGGGGCTCAGTGTAAGAGCCAACAAACACCATTCTCTTTGTTACCCAGGGTGCTGGGTTATACACCTGGGTTTTGTGGGTTAAAACCAATTGTTTGTCCATATAATTGTATTTATTGTATTATTGTTATTAAATTGTAACTCTGACTTGTGGTCTCTTTTGAGTTGGGTTTATTTCTCCTGCCAGTTTACCTTTAAACCAGCACACAAGCTGTGACTGAAATTTCTCAATGGCTGGACTCTCTAGGTTGGGTATATGGCATCTGCTGAATTATGAACTTCTACTGCTGTTTCTTCTGCCATCACAGCACTAAAAGGGACTTCTAGGTCTCTTTTGGACCCTGTTTTCCAGATGTTTTACACAGCTTTGTAAAACTTCTATTTCTCAATTGATTGACACTGTCCAGAGTGTTCAAAACTTATGGGAAAGACAAACAAAAATAAAGGTAGATTATTTGCTTATTTTTGAGAAAACCTGCCTAAAAATATCTCCATAAGACAGAATGTTTTGCTTGGTTTTACAATAAATTTTACACTTCCTTTCTCCTTAGGATGTGTTTTTTCCTGTGGGAAACATAATTCTTGCTATTGTGCTCAGTCTAGTGCAGGGATTAGATGAAGATGTAAAATGCCATCTATGTTAAAGGACAGATGTTGGTTTGCTGGACTCTCCATCATGTCACTGAATTTGAAACCCATCCGACGTCAGTTTGCACATAAATGATCTGGCCCCACCAGACCATTTAAAGTAACAGAGACACAGAGTTGTATCACTGGAAATGTGAGGAGCAATAATGGAAAAAAATCAGTAAAGACTTCATGGAGGTGTTAGTGGTTCTGGACATTCACAGAGCCTGGTAGTAAAAGGTACCTGATTATTTCCTATGGCACAGATGTGGCCACATATGTGGATCCAGAACATATAATACAGGCATTTCAACATGTGTAAACAATTAACTCTTTCCTATTACTCTGTTTGTTTGTCTCATTAACATTAGCCATGCACCCTTCCTTCAGCTATTTTCCGGCTGTGTGTGGCTATGGATCTACTGGGAAGCCCACTGGTTGACTTACAGCAAAGTTGAATTGTCCTACTTTACTATACCATTGCTGGTGATTGAGAAGCTGCTCTGGACTATCTGAGTTCAGTGGAAGTAATCCTATGCCCTTCATTAGCCTTTAAATAATACTTTTAAAGTTTTGGAGGCAAAGAGATATTATTAGATCAAAATGTTTTGTGTCAAGTCAACATTTGCCAGCTTTTGTTTGCTGCATAATCAAAGTTGTGATTGATATATAGCTTAACCCTCCTTTATGATTTTTAATCTTCTGTTATATATTAAATGTGTTCAAAAGAAAAAATCACATGCGTTTTTTGAACCACTGACTTTGATAACATTTTTTTACTTACAAGCTGTTATTTAGCATCTGTTGTGGGAAAGAACACACATTCCTAGATATTTTTCATGGTCTAAAGACTTTAGGATACAAGAAAGAGTGACTGTACTCATATTAATTTTTCTGTCCTAATGCAAATCAGGAATGATGTTTGCTGGCTGGAGCTGAACAAATAATCAGTAGAAAATAATGTATTCAGTGAATTCTGTCTCTCTCTGTTTCATATTGTTCATGGCCATATCATGGCTCTTTTCTGAAATAAATTAGTTATTCTGAATTATTTACTGCAGTCTACATTAGGTAGATTTTCGGCTGCATGCCCCGGGATGCACGTTTGCATATATGACTACAGAAGCTGTAAACTGTACAGGAAGGCCTGTAGAACTGTACCTTACAATAACTCTGTCATTAATGCTTATTTTGTAATAGCAGCTCTGTCTGAGTTTAGACACTGCCACACAAAGCACCTCAGAACCTAAACATTAGATAACACAAATTAGGGTAGAAACCAGAGGTGTAAATAAAGTTCTTAAAAATCCTTCACAGAGTTAAGTCAACACTGGCACATAGCAGGCACCTCACAGGAGGACATGAACAGTGTGGTGTCTAAGCCAGACAGCAAAAAGTCCTGAAGAAAATGAAAAATTAAAAAACCCTCTTCTGTGACACATTCCTGCAGCAAATGTCCTAATGAGCTTTAAGACCCTCAGCTGGAAGTTTGTCTCACTCTTCTCTGGTAAAATAGACACAGAGGGAGAAGAAAAGAAGAATAGTAGCACATGCCTGCTGTAAATTAAAATACTTATAAAAAAAGAAGGGCCTACTTCAGCACTAAGGTTTCAAATCCATCTTTCCCTCTCATATGCATCCATAAGAATAAAGGACACAGGTCTTTTGCAGAAAGTGTCAACTACTATGTCTTTATGCTGAAAGTAAATATCAACTCCTTGAATATAATGTAAACCAGTGGATTTAAATAGAAAAAATATCATCAGAAATATATGTAAACACTGACTAAAGACTGGTTGTAGAATTATTTCTATATTTATAGCCCTATTTAAAAACACCAAAACAAAACCAACAAAACACCAAAACCCAACAAAATTAAAAAAAAAAGCCTTTCCGTGTAAGAAAAGTCACATTTACATAGAAATCACTAACAAATACTCAGTGGCACAGAAACTGTCTTGTGACCTTATATCAGCCTAGCGAGCTGAGCTAACCTGGCAGCCTAAGGGAAGGTATAACAATGTCTAAGTGTGTGGGAGAAGCTAGTGAAGAGAAAAAGAGTAAGTGTAGAAGGTGAATCTGTCATTTTGCATTGGTATGAAAAAGTTTTCTGTCCTGTTGCTGCCCATTTAATACTGTAGTAAGTGTGGGGCAGAGATTTTTTCTCTGTCCATAGGCTGTTCTGGACAACAAATAATCCTGTGTTAAGTAGATGCTGATTTCCCTTTCCACCGAGAACCTGTGAAACGAAGTAATCTGTGGCAAAATGAAAACCTGTTTCCTCAGACTGACACTAGACCTTTTATATTTATTCAGCTGTCAGAATTTATCCTCATTCTTTAAAGTGGGGAAGGACTCTGGGAGCTTCTGAATTGTTAAAGCTGAAGGTCATGCTCTAAAGTCTTATGATTTTTATTATAAAAGGCATTTTTTATATTCAAAAGGGATTGACCAAAATCTTACTGGGTTAAGACACAGCTTGTATAGAGACTGTGAGGTCAGCTTCTGCTCCGAGTTATGCCAGTGTAAATTGGGGATAATTTCATTACAATCAGTGGAGTCAATCCAGGAATGTAATTATCCTGTTGTTTTGGGTTATGTGATGCCTATGGAAAACAACGGGAATTACGTGCATAAACAATATGATGACTAAGTTCTGAGCTAGTAACTGTTACCAGGACTTATATTTAGCCTAGCAATCATAAAAGACAAATATTATCACTAGATACAGAAATATAGATATAAAGCTATAGGAAAATATGAATCTTTGTATATGTATATAGCATACATCAGAAAAACAGAGCTATCCCGACACATTTCCAGTTTAATTGTTTTTTTGTTTTGTTTCCCATCAAACCCCTCAACTCGGAGTACAGCTGAAGATACTGAAAACATATTTTATTTCAGGTGGATGCCACATCTAAAGTGAGAAAGCCTTTATTGTTTGTGGAAAAAATCGTTATCTGTTTTCCCAAAATTATGATACTCTCCACTGGGACTACATTTTCAAAATTGTTCAAAGTCAGGGCAAGGAATCTTAGCCAAAACTTGAGATTTGGTTACCAGAGGATTACCAGAAGTTTACCAGAAGGAGGTCCCCTTCCATAGAGCATGTATGTAGTGTCTTAAACATACCTGCACATACCCTCCCAGGAGGTCATGGATTTGCTTAAAAATACATGTAAAGTGTTAATGTGAGCAATGGTATTAAGGAGTAAAGTATTAAGGAGAGCAAATATTCTCCATCACCAAATTCATGAGGCTCTATAATGAATAAATGGTAATAAAGTATCATAGACATAACTGGAATTTGAAAGTTTACATACTGTGCCCAGGATCTAGACACATAGCAGAGGCGCAAGACCTATTCGGCATGTCCCAGGCTTTAATAAGGGAGCAATTCAGATCATAATCATGTTTGTACTTGTGAACTCCACTAATATCTTATGATACAAATACCAGGGGCCATAGTTTTCTTGTGGTGCAGCTTCTATCAGTCTTGCCAAAGCTCTATCATCTGAACCAGATATGGACAAAGATTTGCTCTCTAACTCTTAAACCACAAAATGATCATTATTTGACAGAATTTTTCACACAGTGTTGGCCTGTGTTGGACACCACAGAAAGTTATATTCTTTATTTTTTGTCTATATTCTTGCATAGTATTAACGTTATAGCAAGTTAATAATGGTAAGAATAATTTCAGCTGGAAGTGACCCCTAGAAGTCTTTCAGCCTTCAATGGCCAGACTTGAAGTTACATTAGATTGCTTAGGGTCTTGACCTATAATTTCCTTCTTGTCAAGGAAATACTTAATGAATACAATACTTTGTTGACCTTGCTGTCCAATTTTGTGGTCCATACTTCATTAGTTTGTTAATGAGGACATGATGGGAGACAGTATCAAAAGCCTTCTTGAAGTCAAAATAAACATCCACTGCTCTCTCCTCATTTACCAAGCTATTCATCTAATCACAGAAAGCTAATAGGTTGCTGAAGCAAGATTCTCCCCTTTTAAATATATGACTACTTTTAGCCATATTCTAGTCCTTCATATGTTTAGAAATGATTTTCAGAATTATTTTCTCCATCACCTTTCCATGGACTGAGGTAAAGTTGATCTGCTTGTTGGACCTAAGAATGTTCTTTTTGTCTTTCTAGAAGATAAGAGGGACATTTACTTTCTTTCAGTCATCAAGAACCTCTCCAAAATGCCACAATCCTCATTATTTCTCATGAAACTGTAGAATACAGCTGTAGGAAATGCTTATCAGTTCTCAGTCAAATTCAATAGAAATGTGTTACTGTCTACTTAGAAGCATAAAAATAATCATTGTGAAAGTGTCAGTGTGGTCTGTTATCTCAGCTTAGAAAAAGACCTCTTCCACAAGGTCATCACTGGCTTGGAACTAGGTCTGGACTCATCAGTTTAAGCAAAAGCGTGCCCAAATTGACACCCTCGTTCCAGTCCTGAAGCAATTTCTTTAGATTGTCGACATAGTTTAGGCTGAGTCTTACATTTTTTTAAAGATATAGGACAGGTCTGCTTCATGGTGTGAGATTTTTAATGTCAGGGAGTGAGAAGCAGAAGTATAAGCATCGGAGCTACCAGAGATCCCAGGAATATACTATTTTAATAAATAACAACATCAGTGCACAGCCTAAAGTCTTGGACTCTTAGAATTCGACACTCCTTGACTATTAACTTGCTCCAGTATTGACTGATCCAAGCCTGCACAAGGTTTCAAAAATATGAAGAAGGTTTCTTAAATTAAAAGGTAATATGTATGAACCTGAACCAGATTTTTCTTATTGAAGAGTCGTGAGGTATTTTCTCAGTAAGCTTTGCAATCTCAAAGCAATCTTAGTCATCTCCTACATGCCTTATATGTTGCCCCAGTACAACACATATCCTAAGTTTCATGCCATGAAAATATAATTTTGGCAGCTACTACACACCTTTCCCATTACTTTGTACAGTTTGACCTAGAAAACACTCAAAATTTATAATTGTGTCTTAGTGTAAGAAAGATCACATGAATCACATGATCCAGTGGAGATACCAGGAGAAGTGTTATAGATGTGAAGGAGCTAGCTCTAGTCAATATAGACACACAATGAACACCACAGAGTCTTGGGATTAGGGATTTCTCCTGATCTCTCGTTTACAGAGCTAGCCAGTAAGGCCATGCTGGGGATAGACTTTGTAGCAAGGCCTGTAGTGATAAGACAAGGGGTAATGACTTTAAACTAAAAGAGGGTCAATTTACACAACTTCTACAATGAAGAAATTTTCTACCATGAAGGTGGTCAAATATTAGTACAGGCTGCCCAGAGAGGTGATGGATGCTCTATCCTAGGAAAAATTTGAGGCCGAGTTGGTCGAGGCTCTGAGCAACCTCATCTAGTTGAAGATGTCCCCGCTCATTGCAGGGTGGGCTTGGACTGTATGGACTCTAAATGTCCCTTCCAACCCAGACCTCTCTATGATTCTATGCTTCTTATATCAGGTCTCATATCAAGCTGTGTCACAGCTTGCAGGTTTAGGGAGGTGGAAAAGTACTGATGGAAAAATGATGATTAGCCCATTGCTTTATTCAAGTTCTTAAGTTATGACTCTCTATCCTTCATTTATGTATGTACATATGTGTATGTTTATATATATACACTATGCATACACACACCTCCTTCTACTTTAGATCACTTCAGCAAAACAATTTGAATGTGTTAAACTGCTGTCTATCACTAGTTCTATGTAGGGGCGTGTCTGAGGTACAAAGGGGATGTACCAGGGCAGAGACGCCCAGAGAGCATGCGCCGAGGTTTACAACCCCCATTGGATAAAGAGATCACATGGTTATGGGATATAAAAGGGAGCGGGAATTTCGAATAAAGCCTCTTTGTTTACCATCTCACAGGGAGCGTACGTGATTTCTTTATTATATAAAGGCAGCGTGCCACGTGCACGCTACAGTTCTATATTGTAAAATTGTCTTCTATTAATATTTCTAGCCTTTAATATGATTTCCTTCTGTGGAAGTTCTCAAAATAAGAAAAGGGCCCGCCATTGGCTTTTTATAGTTGGACTCCACATAGTTCCCCTCTTTGTCAAATGTTTCAGGAAATTTAAAGGGACCAGTGAGCAAAGAGCAGAAAGCACTGGAATGAGCATGAGAGAGATATGTTCTTTAGAATGAGGACCAAGTCTTTGTTTCTCAGTTGCTTGGTAGTTTGTCTGGTTGTCGTTTGCAAGATCTGTGTTTGATTAAAGTTTATATCATCTATCTGGGGGAAGTGTGTGGAGCTGGTGAGAAAAATTCCTGATGAAACAAAAGTTTTATAGAAATATGCTTGTTCACTGAACCTTAAGACTTTATGTCAAAATATCTCAGGTTTGACAGATTTTCCTTTGACGCAAGGAAGGGTTCTCATTACCACAGTTATGCTGCAGGGTCCCAAGGTAGGATTTGAATGGGAACAGATTTATTACTGTCAGCAGGATAAATATTACTAAGAAGTAAGTCATTATGAAATTTTACTTCACAGATAAAGGTTAGAAAACATATTCTACTAATGACAGTGTAATCACAAAAGCCAAGACAGAATTTTGCCAAAGATTAATGGAATCTTGAAAAAAAATTATATTATCTTTCCATTAGTAGTAGTCCAATAATGTAGAAAATAATTCTAGGTAAAGTCATCATGAACTTATTTAAGTTACATGACCAGATAAACAAAATCAAGTAACTAGTTAACATTTTCAGTTTTAGAACAGAACACTCAGGAATAAAGCTTAGAACTTATAACATTTACTACTAAATTAATGACTGTAATATGAAGAGGAGGTCAGATATCCTTAAAGGGTCAGAACTGATCTTAATGTTTCATCCTAAGCAAAATAAATAACTACCAAAGAAAAACCTACCAGTCAATGGATAAATGAACCCTCTCTTCCAAAAAGAACGTGTGGATTAAGCAGAGAAAAAATAAAGAACAAAAATAATTAACAAATAAGCAAACAAACCTTATGACCCAGAAATAAGTAAAAGCAAGATATTCAACTTAAAAGATCAGTTAAACCTCACAACTACTGAAACAGTTGTTCAGCTGTAAAAGTACCTTAGAAAGAAGAAACAAAAATTGTTCTGCTCAGGATGAGAATGTCGTCAAGGATTATAAAACAATCTTCAAAATAATATGATTTTTTTGCCTTAGTCTTAAAAATCATGAAGAAGTTGAATGTGGGGAAAAGGCCCTCATCTAATGCAAACAAGATGGAAACAATCACACCTCAGATGTGAGAAAAAGTCAAAGATCTCATTATGTTCGAATAAAAGAACAGAATAAGCACCAGGACAACCTCCAGACTCAGTGTGATGTCTCTGTAGAAAAGAAAAATGAGAACAGATGCATTTGATGGCTTATTTCCAGCTGAAATAAATAATAAACTAAAATAATTTTACAAGGAATTAGAGAACATTTAACTGTACCTTTTTTAAAATCTGTGTTCAAGAAAGGCTAATTTAAAGTGGAACAGACACAGAAGGTAGATTAGATACATGTAGTAGACCCAAAAACTTTCATTGGCATTGCTCACTGAAACAAAGACATGAGAGAATATATAGTAGCTTTCCACAAGGATGTAATGGAGGTTAGCAGCAGGGAAGTAAAATGACTATTTAACATAAATGACAAACTTGTCACAAAAACAAGTAAAGACAGAATAGTCAAGTATAAATTTAGGCTGGAAG
Organism: Neopelma chrysocephalum; assembly: GCF_003984885.1. Taxonomy (NCBI): domain Eukaryota; kingdom Metazoa; phylum Chordata; class Aves; order Passeriformes; family Pipridae; genus Neopelma; species Neopelma chrysocephalum. The sequence continues at coordinate 3,208,486 of NW_020897742.1, read as the reverse complement.
CTGGAAGCAACTTTGTAAGAACCAGAGAAGTAAAGTTATTTGACTTAATCATTCAATAAAAGCACAGGAACAAATATCCTCTCGTACAGATGAATATTTAGAAAGGGATTTTGTAATGTGTGTGTGATTTGCCTTTACTGGGGTCTTAGTATCATGAAAGTGCTCTTCTGATTTTATATTCCTACTTTTCTTCTAGAACTTGTCATCATACAAGTTCTTACTACTGTGTGTCTAATTATTTCATACCACAGTTGCAAAAATAACAGCTTCTTTCAGATTCCTGAAAAACATGTATTGCACATGTAAATAAGCAAAACCTGATATACACAGAAGCCTTTTGATATCTGAAAACTAGGAGTTGATCTGGATTTTGTGCCTGAAAGAAGTTGCTATTCAAGTTGGTAACCTCATATACTGGAAAAGTAAAGATGTTTGCTGGCTGTGCATCCTCGGTAACTAGTTGCTCTAATCATGTGAGGGAGATTCATGCCTTTAGATTCCTATAATCTCTTCTATATCTTATAAGTCTCTAGGTTCACTTTACAGACAATGAGAAGAAATAAACACCATCAGAGCTTGATTCATTTGACTTGTTTTACATGACTATAGTTGGAAATGTAGGATGAATTGCACTCAAAACATCTATTTCTTCTTTATTAAAAAATCTCACGGAAGCTGCACACCTCCTTGAGTATGTTCTGTGGTACTGGTACTCAGTGATCTAGACCAGGAAATTGTCAGAATGGTCTCTGTCCTGATTTTTGACCTCAGCCAGCTAGCACTCTCCCCCAGAATTCCTGGGATTTAATATGGGCATAAACTGTTCCCAATGGGCTATTTGGTTGCTAGTGGAATTTATTGCTGTATATACAGACTGCTCTGTGCCAGTTGGCCTTCACAACTGAGAACATCCCTGGGTACATTTTGTTTAGTAGGATGGTGTGACTGTATTAGACAGAACCAATCTGTAGTGTCTCCTCTTTAGGAAATCAATGCAGTGTCGAGCAGCATAATTTTGGGAATTATATTAATTGTGCTTACTTAAATACACTGGTATTTCAGTGTCTTCGAACGATCTTAATAAAGACAACCAACACCTGAGGGCAAAGTAGGATCCACTGCTCAAAGGTAAGAGAATATTATAGTTCAGTGAAGTGTGGCTGTACTGAAGCTGACACTCTTTGACCTTAAAATTCAGGTTTTAAAAAAAAATTGTCAATTTTAGTTTAAAAATAGCTCATGTTGCCAATCTAGATCTTCTTTAGCTATTTCTTCTCTAGGTCATATACACAAAGCTACAACTGTAGCATTTTTTTTTTCTTTACCTAGTTTTGCTGAGTCAAACATTTAGAATAGACAGTTTTAATATCCTCCTAAAGTGAGAATGGATTTGATGTTTGAGAACTACTGTCTTCATATGTCTTCAGAATCAGAAGCAAAGAAAAATTTTAGTGATGTCACAAGCTCAGTTTTTTTATTTCAGACATCTGATGTTGTTTTGTTTGCCCATCACCACTCACAGTCATTTGGACTGAATGGAACTAAAAGATACTCAAAGCTAAAGCATGCAGAAAAAGTGTAACATAGTATTAATCATGGGAAGCCTTTTGTCCCACTTTGAAAAAAAGCATTTGCATTACAGTTGTGATTCCTGATGCAGAAGTCATGACTGATGGCAGGCCTGAATGAAAATAATTTCTTTATGCTATTTTATGGGGGGGGAGTGTGTACACAGCAGGAAAACAATGTGCACAGTCCTGGCCAGAAGTAGGACTTAAACTGGAAAACATGGTTTGAAGTCACAAAAATTAAGACCAATTTTAACAGGCATTGGGTATGTTGTCTGCACCATCCTTCCCTCTTCAAAGGCAGTTGACAGAGAAAAGACAGAGGGAAATTATATATTCAAGATCTCAGATGAGCAAAAATCAAATGCAAATAAATCCTATCTCTCATGACTCTTTGGCCAGTAGTGAATTTATTTCTTTAGATTTCTTAAGAAACCAAAGCTACAAGCTGTCTACCAGCACAGAATTAGGATATGAAGATGTATAAGGTATATAATAATGCAGATCATGTGGATATACTTACTTAAGTTTTAATGATCTACTGTGATCACCATCATCATCATCATCATCATGGCCAGGCTTCGCGAACAAAGATTTGGGAAGGGCTCTACCCACGTTTGTTACAAGCGCGTTGGTGGCTAAAAAGGCCAACACGAGATAGACACGTCCGCTTGCAAAAGGCACAGCAGAAAGACTCCTTAGATGATCACCAATCTGTCTGTAATAACACAGAGCTTCAGAAAGATGCAATATTTACTTTAGAAATGGGATGAAAATTTAGGTACTTCATGTCTAGTCAGTTTTGCATTGCTGTTACCACTTGGTGGTAATACCTGAATTAGCTCAGCTGCACATGCAAACACTGTGATATCTGTAGTACTAACAGATGTAGAAAAAGTGGACTCTAGTGAAGAGCTTATATAAAAATTATATAATTTTTTTAAATAATTCCTCAACATTTCAGTTTATTAATGTACATTTTAATTTTTACTCTGCTTTCCTGGGAAACAGACTGGAGAATCACTGTCAATAACAGCATCATGCATGGTGGATTAAGTCATGCACTATGACACCTTTGTTAGGCTTTCTACAGAGCCATTTATAGCCCCTGTAAGTGCATTTCCTTATGCTGTTGTTCTGCACTCTCAGAAAAGTAACTTGCCAGCACAATAAAGGGATGGTTACTGGACGTAGGCCAGCTGTGGTTTCTCTTGAGAACTTTATAACAGCTAGGATGGAAGAAGCTAGATTCCTCCAGTCCTGAAGTCAGGAAAGCCTAAGGGCATATATCACCTCATGTGTGGCTTGTTCTGTTTGCTTTTACACTTGGCAGGGTCCTAAGACTCAGGAATGCACATCCTTGAATAAAAACTATCTATGCAGTGTGAGCAATCGTTACATCTGATTAGGAAGCATGAAAAGAAACACACATGTGGTTGACTCTGTTCATCTGATGTCTGTGGCTTTTTGCTGACAGGAAGGAAATCCTTTTAAAAACTTATTTTTTTAAGAGTTCAAATAGATTTCCAACTATGTGAGCCAAAATTTGCTCTCAGCTACACCCATGCATTCCTATTGACTAGACTATGAGAGTAAAGGCTTCTCTACATAGAGAACCATGTTTGTTTTATTTCTCTGAAGCATTTTTTAATCTACATCAAACGTACAACAAAATGTCCAGACTAAGTTTCCACAAACAATATCCACCCCATCCCTTCTCCCCCAACCCCTTGTTAAGTATAAATCCCAGCTGAATGAGCTGTACAGGGATGTTCACTGATATAAAGCTCAAGGATCTATCATGATCTTTTCTGTAGATTGGATTTGTGTTGACTGTTTCTTTGAGCTAGCTCTAGAGCTGTTCCATCATGTAGGAAAGTGCAGAAAACACACATAGGAAAGCACCTCCTCATCACTATATATCATTTGCAAGTGAAGAAAAGTGCCACCTGTGCTATGGGTAAGGCTGTGCAACCTCTGCACATCTCAGCAAGTACAACACTGCAGCATGCAGCATTAAAATCATAGAATTAGTCATGCAAGTTGGAAAAGAGCTCTAAGATCATCAAGTCCAACTGCTAACCCAGAGCAGCCAAGTCCACCACTAAAACCATGTCCCTAATGTGTAATTACAACCTTGTACATATTAATTCATGAGTCTGTTTATGATCTTACATCACTGAAATCCTCTTTGGAGTCATACACGTAGGTAAACATGTCCAATGTCTTAAAAGTGCCTGCTGTGCTTCCTCTATGGGACTTGAATGAGTTTAGACAGAATGCTAGCATGGGAGTTCAGAAGCACAGTTCAAAAATGCACCTAAATCACTTAGGCAACTAACGAGGCCACAAGATTTCTAAAATTCAGCTTCCATAGATGCACTTGGACCTATTCCACGCGAATTTAAGCACTTTATCAAGATACCTGGGAAAGATCTCCAGTTTGATCAAAATCTTTTTTATTCTGGAAATGCCAATTTCTCTCCATTAGCTACAGAGGAAATGCACAGTGATTTTGCTCCTGGGTTAGGTGTTTCAATTAAGTGCTTAGACTTGGAGCTGAGGCCAAAGTTGGATCTGGCCTCTTTTCTTTCTCTTTTAAACTGCCTCCAAAATCCAGTTTTGGTGCTGAAAGGCTATTAAAAAAAATATTATGGCATAACCAGTGATAAATTGCATTCTTTTCTGCAGAACTGGAACCTCATCCATTAAATATTCCCTCACCTGTATTTATGCAGTTGATTATTTTCCCAAAAGTATGTCATCTTGCACTTGTCTCTGTTAGGTAGCATCCTGAGTTTTATCTGGATTAACCTGCTTGGGAGTGTGGGCAATTTTCCATTAAACACTATTTCCATAGTGTTTTTTAATAACATGAACATCTGTCTTGGGTTAGAGCTAGAAACAACAAAATAGATGAGAGGTTGGTTTTGTACTGATTTTCTGTCCATTTAATTTAGAAATTGCAGCAAGTTTTGTCCATTGATTGTGTCAAGATTTGGCATACAGGAATAGTAGGAAATTGCTCATTAATATTTAGGTTCAGTAGCCATAATTACCAAGTCTAGCACCTACTTAAGGTGATGCAACTATAGCTAGAAGTAGCTTGCTGATGTCAAGAAAGGAATCCAGATTTTAGGAGAAAAAATGCTTCATCTATCCTTTCATTTCATCTGATTTTTGCAATCAATAAATGTGTTTGTGATGAGTGTCTAAAGATTTGTCTCAACACAGGCAAAAAAAACCAAAATATTTTTCTCATTGTGTTGCACAATTATTTAGTACTTACATAATCTGAAACAGAAATTATCAAACTTAAACAGATCTCACTGAATTACACTGCTTACATTACAGATATACACTGTTAGCACAATACATCATATACAGCATATACTGGTCTAATATTAGTAGAAACTTCTTTCACTATAAGAATAAAGGCAACCAAAACTGTTAACACATAATTAGCCTTAGAATTTCACACACAGGTCTACATTTTTGCTGGATTACTCATTCTGTTAAACATGTTTCACTAAGTACTTAAAGGAAATGTCCATTTTTGCACTAAAAACATGTGCAATCCCTGGGCATTTGTGATTTTCATGTGAAAATGATTACCTTTTAAAAAATATCTATATTCCTTCACTTCACTCTTAAGAAGACTGGATTTTTCTTCTTAATTTTCTCACTTTCACTCTCAAGATTGTCTTTGCATTAAAAGAAACATCCCTAAGTAAAAATTTTCATGAAACAATACCCATTTTGGGGTTCACAATGAGAACCCAAAAGCTGTGTGATTTGAGCCAATTTGCAAGTTACTGCAAATATTTTGCACCTGGCTTACCTCCTCCTGCAGTCATGCTGCTTCTTGATTTCTAAGGAAAGAGGAGAATAGTGAATGACACAAAACAACAGCCTGATTCCGCTATGTCCTGTTATCCACCCAAGAGCTTGGTTTGGGCACACAATAAAAGGCACCATACGCTGTGACTAGTCAGTAAGTATCTGTGACAGAGCAAACTGATGATGCATTTCCTACCCTCACTGCAATTTTACTGGCCTTGATGACTATGTAGTCCTCATTATTAACATATCATACCCTACTGTTGAGTCTCAGAAAGATGCTAAGCAGCTGGAAGCTTGTGCTGAGTGCCAGAAGGGAAACAGGCTCCCACGCACAGAGTTTAATGTAACAGCTATCCCTACTTATTGGCAAGGGAGGGTGTGTGTGTCTGTGTGTCTGTGTGTGTGTGTGTGTGTGTGTGTGTCTGTGTGTGTCTGTGTGTGTGTGTCTGTGTGTCTGTGATAGAAGTTTAAGAAACTATAAATCTTTCTCATCCTGTGTCAAAAACATCACTCAGGCTGAAGGCAAGGAGGCAGTTCCAGTGCCAGCCCCTGACTTCTGGGGACTTGATTTGGCAAAAGGACCACACTCTTTGCATGTCCTTTCTCTCCTTCTTCATGCTGTGCATCATTTCAGCTGACAGATTTACACAGGAAAGCTGGCTCAGCAAGGCCTGCCGTAGTTGGTGGCAAACAAGAATATGAGGGAATTAACTTCTGGCCTGCTGACAGTGGCTAAATCTGCCAAAGCAGAGCTGGGTAATTTGGTTTCTTTCTTTTGTTGATTTTGTGCCAGCCCACAAGAGAGGATTAAGCAGCTAAATTCTGCATGGAGAACTCTACCCCTTTCGCTCAAATCCTATTGTCTTGATAGAATGACAGTAGCTAGTTGTGCCAATCTCTAACATCTTGCTGGCATTTCCCCAGAACATATCAGCTTTTGGTCCCTGAAAAGAGGGATTTGTTAAAGAACTAATGTTAAGAAATAAAAAAGGACAGAAGAGGATGAGAAGCCATGGAGTAAAAGTTTTGCCTTGTATTAATTAAAGGAACAAAGTTCTCTAATCCTGATGGAGACTCTGCAATAAAATGTGGGTAAGTCTCTAGCTCTTCTGTCGTTGTAGCACATTAAGAGCGCTCATTCCCTCTTATCCACAGTATTTGTTTAATGGAGGAGCTATTCCCTATTGAGTTCTGAGAAGCTTTGCATTCATTTCACTCATTAACTTTGGGGAGAGAACCCCCAAAATAAGGTCTTGATATCTCTATTTGTAAAGTGTATTTACATGACAAATAAACTAAGGATGAAACTTTTTCCCCCAAAGCATCAAACCTTCTCTGAAAGTCAGATAAGCTTAAGTGCTAAGGAGAATGGATGGCGAGGACAGTGAGGTTTTGGATTTTCTGTCTCAAAGCCAACATTCTCTAAGAAGACTTAGGTCTAACATGCTTTCAAACTGAAACCATCATGACTGTTAAGATCGTCTCATCTGACTTCCTGTGTCACAGAGCCTGAGGACTTCATCAAGAGATTCCTGCCAAAGGCCTTTCAGGGAGTAGAGAAAACCTTCCAGAAAGACAGGCCTGGATGGGATGTGGCCTTCAAAGGGCAGAAGAGTCTTGCATTCAGGACTAGATTATCCTTCTGAAGGGTAGGAAGGACTGGATTTGTACATATTGCAGTCCAGCAATTTGCACACTTGAACATGAAGAAGCTTGAAAACAAGTTTATGCACTAATGTAAAATTCTTATGCTTTTGCAACTTAGTTTTAAAAGTGCCACATATCTTCTGAATGAAGGCTCCAATGTGAGAAGTAAGGAATCTAATGATACTTTCAATTGGATTAAGTAACATCTATGTCAAAAAAAAAATCGCTGCAGTGTTTCTTTGCATAAAATTCTCAGTGTGCCTTCTATAGGGCATGAGAGGGTCCATAAAATTTAGTCTTATATTTCATTGACTGCACACAAAAATTAAGAAAATTATGGGGTTACTTCCAGACTAGCTCTTCTACTGAATGCTATATTTAAGATGAGACTACTATAAACCAAAGCATTATCTTTAGAACAGAAAATTGCTAATTTGACATCTAGACAAGAAGATGTAATTTGATTAAAGCACACAAATAAAAATAATTCATAGGTCCTAAAATTGATATTTTCTTCTATTTAATTTCCTGTTCTTATTTAATGTATTGCTATTTGCTTATCAATTCTAACACAAAAATTTGGATGACAGTAAAGAAAGGAGATTCAAAGTTAGATTGATTTAAAACTAACTTCATCTTCTCTGTTTTATAAGGGTATATCTTATTCTGTAATTATATAAATGTATATATTCACATGCACATTTAAATAATTCAGATTTCTAATATTAATTTCACAGAATTTCACAGAACAGTTAAGCTTGGAAAGGACTACCAGTGTGTCATCTGGTTCCACCTCCCTGCCCAAGCAGGGTCATCCTAGAGCCCTTTACACAGGATTGCATCTAGACAGTTCCTGAATATCTCCAGCGAGGGAGACTCCACAACCTCCCTGGGCAATTTGCTCCAGGCTCGGTCACTCACACTATAAAGAAGTTCTTCCTCATATTCAGGGGACACTTCCTGTGCATCAATTTCTGCCCCTTACCTCTTGTCCTATTGCTGGGCACCACTGACAAGAGCCTGGCTCCATCCTCTAGACACCCTCCCTTCAAATACTTATGGACATCGATGAAATTCCCCTCAGTCTTTTCCTCTCCAGGCTAAACAGGGCCAGTCCCCTCAGCCTTTCCTCACAAATGAGGTGCTTCAACCCCTACTCATTTTTGTTGTCCTCTGTTGGACTCGTTCTGGGAATTCCATGTCCCTCTTGTATCAAGGAGCCCAGAGCTGGACACAGCATTCCAGATGTGGCTTCTCCAAGGTTGAGTAGAGATGCATGATCATCTTTCCCAGCTTGCTGACAGTACTCTTCCCATGTTTGAGAAATCCCACTCCACTTAAAGACAAAATTCTTGTTTTCTTCAGTTTGGTCACTGTTTCCCAGCAGTCTTGATAAATATTTCTTTTGGATTTATATTATTTCCAATATTAACCAATACTAGAGCCTCAAGAAAAGGGGAAAAGATTATGGCAAAGCAGACTATTAATACTGTAATCAAACTTTCTTTGTGAAAACTTGAACATTTTTACCAATCTTTTTCCCTAAATTATCAACCTTCATTAGTATCTCAGGAGAAGCACATACAGCATACTTCAGTCATGATGGCACTTTGGTACATTTTCAAGTTGTTATCTGGGTCTGACATCTTACTTTTATTGAAAACAATAAGTCACAGGTTGAATTAAGTTCTGCTGAGCCAACACTTAGGTGTGAAGGATGCCTTTCTGACCAGAGTTCCAAAATAATTCAACTGTTAAGTACAGGCCTTTAACACATTTTTAAAAAACCTTTCATACATATTGACTAGAAAGTAACTCTATTTTTAATTTCAGCACTGTCAAATTTGAGTGCAATGTAATTTTTTTTCTTGAAAATAAGGTCATTACTCTTAGTGTATCTTCGTCTGGTTTTTTATACTCATGAAATGCTATTATATTACTCATGTGAAATAGATCAGATATTATAACAATTTAAAAATATGTAACAACCTATGTAAAATAATGTATTTCAGTATTTTCAAAGTTATTGCACACAATCTTATAATTTTTTGCTGATAGATAAAATTGAGTGAATATTTATTAAGCATATTTCAGCTGAAGGTCATTTACACAAAAACATTCACTTAAACTTAAGAGGTAAAAGTTTTACAGAGAAAAAAGTCTTTCTTTTTCCACATAGGAAAACTACATTCTGGCAGTCTGTCTGCAATTATTGCAATCGTACCAATTCCACTCAGTATGATATGTTAAACCTTTTGGAAATTGTCATCAGATTTTGGAAACTATATTCACCTGGTCCTGTACTTGAACATATATAAGTTAAGGTAATTATAAAATAAATATCACGACCTGTAGGAAGCAGGTTATCCTGCCACATAATAGGTGCAAATCCAACAGGATGGAGGGATTGTGCAGTTACTATAAATTAGCAGGAGACCCAAGGATGTCATCTAGAAGTCTTGTTTCACTCTTTTTTTGGTAGTTTCTAATCTGGTAGGTTTGTTTGATTTTTGTGGAAGCCAACCCGGATAAAACAGAGCAGAATAATCAAGGCAGTTGCAGCCAGCCAACAGACTGACTTTGTGAGGATGGTATGAGCATGAGCTGAGTTTGCAAAGTGGCACAGAAAGGAGCAGTAGAAGACAGCAGAAGGCTCAGTATCCTTTATCTTGCAAACCAGTGCAAACAGTGGAAGATCCGAGAGGTCCTAGGTATAGCAAGCACCACAGGATGAAGGTAATGGCAGTAACTTACTGCCTCACTTATCACTGAGTTGAGCACACATGTTAAGATTTAGGAACAGCTGATGATTCTCCATATTGGTCTTTATGTCTTACTCCACAATGTATTTATCACTTTAAGCCTTGGTATCCTGAGACAACTAAAAAAACCCAACCAAACAAAGTTCGTAAAGTCAACAATCCCCACAATTTTAGATGTTATTTGACTCTGAAAACATAAGAGCAAAAATCTCGTCTTTTCTTACTCTTAGCTCAATCTGCATTGGAGAAATTAGACTGTATTGCATATAAAGCTTGTCTTGCCTATAAAAAAGATAAATTCTGGCAACACTACTGTGGTATATTACCTTATCAGGATATGGGTGGAAATTCAATTGCTTTGAAGAATTAAATGGACCATTAAACTAACCGTTATGGAGACATGGATGGATTGACACTCCGCAATGGCATTTGAATTAGCCACTTTGCTGTCTCTGGCAAATGTTTCCAGTTTTTTTTCCTGACCTAGCCTTAGGCTGATAAGAAAAGATAACATGAACTTAAGAGCCATGGCAAATTAGTTTATCAGCACTACTAACACTATCCTCAAACACTCCAGGAAGCCTTCCAGCAAGGATTAACAGTATAATAAAGTTGCATCTAACATTTCTTGTGTTCATTTATCTAGAATGTTTTCTGGCAATGTTGAGTGTATTTTATTAAAGATATCTGCACAATTACCTTGAAGGAATAAACCTTAAGCCTATTAAATTACTAAACATCCAAGTACCATGGTGAACTTAAGAGGCTTGTTTGTGTTTGGGGGGATACAGGCATGGATTACCAGGTGCATAGATTATAAACTCACTATTGCTCATTCATGCAAATTCCGGTTTGAATAATCATGCCTAACTTCAAAACTTATCAGAAACTCTCTTTATCTGAGAATGTGAACAAGAAGCCTGGGAGTATAGTATCCAGAGGGCTTCCTGTCACAGCTGAACTGATAATATTGTAAAGAAAAGGAGTTTCATCATTCCATTTCTTCATGAAAGAGTAACATTTTACAACAAATTACATCACCTAGATTTGGATGGGTTTTGTGCTGTCACTTCATCTTTTTATTAATCCATATTTTCTGTGATCCTCATATATCATTTTACGTACAGTTCTCTGAACACAAACACACAATTGGCATCTGCATTTAGAGAAAGAGATTATGAGGTAGTGCTATCAAATGACGATTTCAAGGCATTTCAAGGAAATTCCAGAGACATGAGACTCTTGTTTAAGCTTTGCACTTCTTTTCTTTTATATACTGCAACTGACCTTGTGGTTTATAGCATTATAAGGAAAATTTTCTTTTGCACAAAATATTTTCTTGTTCATGTCAAAAAAACTTGTTGAAAGACTACTACTTTATCACGTGTGGACACTCTGGACATGATCCTGGGAGAGCTGAGATTCCTAATAACTGTTGATCTCAGTTCTTGGAATTAAGATTTATTTCAGTAGAAACAATATGTAATCAATCCTTTGCCAACTCAAATCACCACCTCTTTTTTTCCATTCATCCTCTACCATTAACTGTCATTAAAAGTCCAAAGAAAATGTTTTGTTTATCCCTTAGAGGAAACAAAAAAAACTGAAGAAGTATTAATAACCAAGTAGACATAATTTAAAGGAGTATTAGGAGAGAAACAGTGGAGCCAATAATAACATCAGAAAACCGGTATCTCTGTACTGTTTATGAAACTTCTCTCTAGGTTAACAGGCCAGTTGACAAAGGTGCTCATGTCCCCTTTTTTTCTGATGTAGCCACTCTTTCTCTCTGGCAATCCTCACTTCTTAAAGAGGATATATTCTAAATTGAAAGGGCTCAGGTCAGATGGACAAACCATGTATTCCATAGTCTGGTAATTCAGTTTGGATAGCTCTAAAATTAACGTATTGTTTAACTATTTGATTGTCTTTGGGGTTTTAGTCTTAACCACTATGCAAACAGAATATTTTCATTCTAATGTAAAAAGAGACAATTTTAAATACGTGTTATTACTATTTACAGCTAGAAAACTTTCCATCTTACCTTCCTGAATACTAGATACTGTAAAACAAACTAATATTTTTTCTGCAGTTATTCCTGCTGCCTTCAACATATACAATTATTAAGACAGAATAAGTTTGGAATTTTCAGCATAGAATGGGACAATGTCCTACAAACACACTTCTCTCTGCAGTTTTCCACAGTACACCCCAGATTCTCAAATATCTAAATTCTATATTTTACTCAATTTCATAGGAAAAGCATCTAGACAGCTTGGTAGTTGCACTAGTCTTATAACAGTGGAGTATCATGGAGTATTGCCCTTGAGTGTTCCATGCCCTCGTGTCCATGAATATATCTTCAATTTATGAGTCAGATCAGATTGGCAAATGGAAGACTCCTTCCTAAGAAATATTCAAAGGACATTTTGGCAGGGTTGCATTTCCATTTTCACTTAGAAATGCTAGCATCTGAAAGTCTGGTCCATTTGCAATAATCTTTGGGAACTTCCTTTCCTTTCATGCAGGTAAATCAGGGATAATTTAAAAGCAAAGTACCTTTAGAAAATGCAAGTCAGATGCTTTCATCTTCATGACCTCATAATTAACTTTCCATTGTGAAATCTTCTTGGGTTATGGCTACTGATTAAAAGGTGAAAGGTTGAGGAGAAAGTGAATGGCAGGGAATTACATGCTCCCTTTCCTTTTAAAGACACTTCCTTTACAGCAGTTATGATAAATACCAACCTTTATTCATGTTACAGGTCTGAATTGGTGCCATATGATGATGAATTCCTATACAAAGACAAAGCAGGACCTGATTAAGAGTTAAAAAAAGTATGAACACAGATGGAGAGAAAGAACTTGAAATTGGAAGATGGCAGGGACAGCTGACAGCATTATGTTTCCAATGAAGAGGGAAAAATGTCTGGGGGGGGCGAAGAGAGAAAACTGTTCTTTTAGCCCCCTGACGCCCACATTTCAATCTGGAAAAAAATGAAAACTTGTTTTTATCCAGTTCTATGTAATGTAACAGAGATGGATGAATCACATGCAGGAAACCGTTTTGACTTCCAGCACATCAAAATAGATTTCATTCTTTCACTATTCAGAAGAGATATAAGCTGCAAGCTCTATGTATGTGCATGTATCTCCTTCTCAAAATCTATTCTATAGAAACTCCTACGAACTTGTAAGAGAGCTTCCTGAGGTAAATTCTAAGGGTATGAATCTAGTATTTTCTGAAACCCATGTGAAGCTGCTAACAAACTCAGATTTGCTCAGACACAGCCTTAAGCAAGGATTACTGTAGAAGTTCTCCTAGCCCAAAGGTAATCCAGATTTTACCAAAGCCCCAAGACTCATCCTTGCAATGTAACACCTTTCCTAGTTTTTTTTTGTTTGTTTGTTTTGGTCGTTGTTGTTGTTATAATTTCTTACAACTGTTGTATAGTTTCTTATTACTGTTGTAATGCTGATAAAATCAGAATATTAGAATTTCTGTCATGCCCTCAAAATTGTCTCCTAACTGGACAGTAGGGAGATAGAGCAAAGGGCCTCCCCAAGACTAAAACAAATGAGCTAACTTTAAAAAAAAAGGTATTAAACAAAAGAAGTGAACACTTGGGCATCTTCTGCCTTTGTGAAACTAAGTCCAGAGTCAGGGCAATCTTTATAGAATAACTCAGGAACTTTTCAAGTGATATACAACCAAGTGTTTTTAGTCAGATGGGTAGTCTACTGAATTATTTCAGATATGCTAAGTAATTAGTTTAAAAAAAAACCAAAGAAGTATTTGGGCACCATTCAGTTTGGTAACTGAAAAAAAGTGGAGCAGAAGTCTATCTTTCAATTACACTAGTTAACCTCATTCAGTCTTTCAATTACTATTTATTTGTTTTGTATCATTAAGAAAAATCCTCATGTATATGAATTTTCACCTAAATTATATTAATCTTGATTTTGCTGAAATATATTTTATATAAAAGTTTATCGAGGCATCTAGACAAGTGATTGAATTGGCTGCCTGGTGCATCAAAATTCTTCAGAGACAGCATTTTGAAAGAATTATTCCATTTCAAAGGTTTCTTAGTTTTATTTGGTTAGTTTTGCTTTTTCCAATAGTCCTTTGTCATTTCATTCCCTGCTGTTTCATACTGTGGTACTGTAATCAATAGACATGAATAAAAGAACAACCATAAAGATGATTAATGTTATTGATTCAGGGACTGAATATGCAGCTGATGACAATATTGAAAAGGCTGTAACACTGATAGCAAACAGTAGGGTTTGTTTGTAGAAATACAAGAGCAGTGACATGACTGCAGCATCCATTGTGAATGACAAAAAACCTCCCACACTTTAACAGCAGTTCTGATAACACAGGAGTTACTACAGGTGCGGTTTTTATTATCCCAGTACTGTGATATCTTTCATTTATGTCTCATTCTTTGTATAATATTTATGCCTCAAAAGGGATGCAACAGAGAATACTTGTGAATGGATTTAAAAATCCATTATAAAAATGAAATTATTCTTTATAAATTTTGTCTTGGAGTTCTAGGCCCTGTTTTTGAGGAAGTCTGGCAGCTTTACTGTAATTAGACTGTTCTGAATTCAATCATATTTTAATTTATTTGGAAGTAGTCCAATGAATTCACCACCAGTAGTTGGTGAATTAGGCTAGAGAATTAGGCACTTTCTTTCACTTGTTTCAACCTTGTTTGCAATTCTGATACTCTAAATCAACACAGTGAATAAAATTAATCTGATTATGGTTTAGCATACAGTGATTGTTTTGCACCTATAGCTTGTTTTTGCTGTAAAAGTGGTTCTTAAAATCCTATTTTCTATTTTAGCCCTGTACGCAGTTCATGGGTCCTGTCAGACTGGAATGCCAGCACTGAGTTTCCATTGCCAGGGATAGCATCATCTCCTCATCTGTTTTGATTGACACAGAAGACACCATGTGAAACAGTGGTTGTAGCTTAGAGGGAAGCAGGGAATCTAAATTCTGTTGCTTCTGTTAGCAATTTTTTGTGAGCATAACATGAGAAAGAAGTTTAAAATAATGTCTCTTTTCATAAAAAATTTCACAATAAGAGACAACTAAATTTTTAAAAAAATAAAAGGTAAGTTTTATACAAGTAAGCCAAGGGAAAGCATAACTCAATTATATTATAGGTTTGACACAGTGTCGCTTGGGAAAGATAAGTTATATATTCTCTCACAGAGAGCAATGAATAGGAATCAAAGCTAGAAAAAAAAGTATGTTTACATATATATGTAGATACAGAGCTAGAGAGAGAAAGAGAAAGATATCTGTCAGATTTCACAGGAACTGACTGCTGTATTATTTGGAAAGGTCTATTTTAGATTTCCATGGAATGTCTCATTTAAACTTACACACATATATACACCACACTGCCTGTTGCCTTAGATATGTTGTCATGCAATTGGGCACTTAAAATTCACTTTTAAAACTTCTCTTGTGTTATATTTAGAAGACAAAAAAGCTCACATAGCGTCCAAAAAAAAATCTCCACCAGTCTTAGAGAGGAGCTACAATTTTCTGAAGGCTGCAATGTCTAAATAGACTGCTTCAGGAATGAACATTTTTTTGGCATCTACCTAATTAAGTTAAAAGTTAATAAATTCCCTTGGTTGTTCCTTTCTTCAGGAAGCATGCAAAAAATGCATTGAAGTAAGGAAGTTCAAGGTTTCAGTATCTGCTGCCCTTGGTCTTTCTCAGGAATTCTTTAGCTGATTACATGCTTCTCCTTTCAACAACATAAGCTTTGTATCCCATGTTTTGTAAAGGATCATTTCCCCTACTACCCTCTCTAAGGCCACTCTTGGTCAGTTAGAAAAGTTAGCATCTGGATGTGAGTATTTCTACCACATACATTTAAAATACCCAAGGGAATGAATTTTCCTTTGATTTTTTTTTTAACAAAAGTAATCTTTATAAACATCCTTATGATTTACAAATGTTTTTTCTTATGCACAAGATTTGAAATTCTTTCATATTTCAGTGCTTCCTTTGTAATATTTGCTTTATTTTCTGAAACAATACATTTTCCCTTTTTGTTAGTAATGACAATCAATGAATAACAAACATTTCATGTAACTGAACAATAGTTACCTATAAGATGGGTTCACTTCGGCATATTTGGAATACCATACTTCATAATAAGATACAAGATCTGGATTTATCCTTGTGTCAGCTCTACACTGGTGCAAATCCATTAATTTTGATTAAATTATTCCTTATGCCTAATTTATGTCAGTGTAATTGAGGAGGATTAGGGCTTAATTATAATTATACATAATTATCCATGATTATAATAAATGCCAACATTAAGTCAAAATAGTAAGGCTAAACTGTTGGAGATCCAAACTGAGATGATGAGTCGCAGTACTTAAGAGATGTCAAGCACCTGCAATACATATTGAGGATAGAATGAAAACCCGAAATGCTGCTCTTTGGAATCTCAAAATTAAAAGTTCAAAACTGGTGCAAATTTTTTTACAGTGCAAAGACCACAAAACTATTTCTTCATTAATAACTTGTGCACTCAAAAGGTACAAAGGGTTAGAGTAGGTTTATGAAGCCCTAGCAGGGGTGGGAGCATTTATTAAATGCTTCCTAAACTGAAGCTTCTGAACACTTTCCTACAATTTTTCATTATCCTTCGCTTTTGTCTCATTTGAAAACTATTCCAAAGCTATTTCCTATTTTCTCTGCCTAAGAATCTTCATCCTGACTTGATACCAAACTTACAAATACTTAGTTTTTCTTTTATATTTTATACTCTTAATTGTGTTTTGAAAATAATAGGCCTATGCAAATGCTTATTATTAATCTTGTGATTAAAGGACAGAATATTTCATTTCTTTTCACCACTATTTTAAAATATTTTAAGAAGAATGATTAAAACCAAGTCTGACCTAAAGAATAAAAATTTTTCGGAGATGCAGCCAACAGGTTATTTACATTATAGTAAGAACTGGAGGATAAAGAGAAGGTGAAAGTATACAGACTGAGAACGCAAGACAAATCAATGGAATGACTGAAGTTCAGTGGTTTGTTATAATTTTCATAAAAATTCTCAACTTTCTTCTTTTACCATTGAGACAGAATATGACACACAATGGAGATTTTCCTAGAAAATATTTTTTTTTGATTTAAGAATTCATATTATACCCGGGTGTGTTAAGATCACATTTTTAGAACACTGCAAGTTTAATTTTCTATCTGGAACAGCCACCAAGGTTTTCTTGTTCTTTGGTGTTTCATGCCATTACATTAATTCCTTCACTTTATAGCTGAACTTGCTTAATATGCCACATAATTACTGCTGGTCTGAATTATCTTTTTTTCTCTTGCATGTCTGCTTCACTATATTTTAAATGTTTTCATATGTTCTTCTTCCTAATATTCTGCATTGTTATATATATTTTGAGAAAGGCAAAATATAGATATTCCTCCCAGACTTCTTCTGAATTAGGGCAGTTCCATCCCTCCCTTCCATCACTACAGTGCCTGCAGAGTTAATATTAATTTAGGATATTTATCCCTAGACTGATCCTTTGTGGTAGGAGATATCCAGAGAGTCCCACATTTGAGTTAAATATGCCCTTTACACACCACTTTCCTTTTCTTACTACAGGAAATTGCAATGATGATCAGTTGCTGTTTGTATTACCTGTGTAAATTAGCAATAGCTGGGGTACACCTAATGAATGTGGTCCTTCTGGAGACTTTTATTTCTTGTCAGCCTCTTCAAAGTCCTTAATTGTAACTTAGGACCAATTCTTCTCCTGGAACAGCACTTCCTATGGAGTATGTATCCACCTGCCATATTACCTTAAGGCAGTCCTTGCTCCAGTCCTTTCTGTGTGCTCTAAAACAGAAGTACTAATTGCTTGTGTAGGCTTCTAGGGGGGAACTGGTACTGTCTGAGACAGAGATTTAACTGCTTCCTTGAATTTAGGACAGGTGAACATGGAACAAACTATGTGGGCAAAAGCCACAAAAATAGCTTGTAATGGAACCAAACGCTCAACCTCAATCTTCCAACCACTAAACAAATGCCCTCATTTTTGGGTTCTCCATCCTGATTCAATTTTTTTTTTAAATTTTTACCTTGGATATAGAATGTAGCTTAAAAGAAACTAACTTTTGCAATTTTTTCAACAAACAATTCTGCTTTTTTTTCCCTGACTTTTGTGATAATTTCAACCTGGAAAATTTCAGTATGTTTGCATTTAAAACATACTGAAATACAATATTCTATGCACCTAACATTTAAAAGTTATTTGGAGCAAAATCTCCATATAAAGTTTTAGTTTAAAAGAAAATGCTTTTTTTAATAGGAATATATTCCCTTGGAAAATTCAAGGTCAATCCATCTTAAATATTTTCTTAATTAATATGTGACATTGACATTCCTTCCGTGGCCTTGGAAGCTCTATCTCCATGAAATATTTTATCTATGAAGGCCTGGTACCTCTTTTCATGTAAACCCATTTGCATTTGAATGTTCTTTGGAGGGAAAAATGCTGCTGAGTTGCTGAATTTTTATTTATTTAGTTAGTTTTAGTCTCATTTACTGTTACAGAGCTATATAAACAGCAACAAGTTTAATTTGTCACCCTGGCCATTTCATAAAAAAGAAATAGTTAATTTCTAGCAGTAGTGAAAAGGTTAACCTTCCAGTACATTAGATGGATAACAAGGGAAGCCGATTAGCAAAAAGAGGAGCTCAGTCACTGACCTTACAATGCTTCTTTATCTTTTACATTCATCTCTCAGCCTCAGTCCAACACTGCAACATAAAGCCAAAGCTATGGTACAAGTATTGTATTCCCAAAGGAACAGCGTATTACTTGTATATGCTTGGTTGCTTTTTTGCTGCGAGCTCCTGAATCATATAGGAACGAGTTTATTCATACATTTACCCTTTATTTAACATGCTTATTGAATGGGCAGGAATCGTCTCAAAGGATAGAAGTATTAAGATGTAGCTGACACAGGAAACAGATGAAAATCTTAGTATTATTATTTTCTAAAGAAATGGTCAAACATATTGAATGACAACAGAAAACAAGCGCAAGATACACATTTTAATAGCTTTGAGAATTGATACAGCATCATACTAAAAATATGAAGTGGAATATTCTTAAATAATCTGGTTTATACCACTATGATTTAGGAAGATGACAATATTGTATAAGTGGGATTCTGAACTTGTTACAAGAAAGTCACATCCTGATGGGATATTTGTCCTTGTTTTACTCTTACTACCCTGATTTCTTTATAACTATTTTAATGTATTGTATTGAGACATGTCAGTAAAGCCATCTGCATTTTGAATCTGCTACTTTGGGATGGAAAACTAATTTTTTCAGTGACAAAAATATTTCACCCAGCAGTTTGTTATGCATTTTTTCCCCCAGAAAAAAAAAGTTTGCTTTGGTAGACAGAATAAAGGACCTGTTGCCACTTGCTCTCTACGTTATTGAGCTATAACCTGCACTTGTTTCTCCCTTCTCAAAAAGTATTATTTAAAATTGTACTTATGATCTGATCCTCTCATCAACTCTGTTTATTGTGTCATTTACATTTTACTAACTGGTAGTTAGCCCAGTGGGAAGCAAATAAACCATTGCAGTCAGAAGCCGAACACTGTTTCATGCAGGCTCAAGAGTTGTTGTTCTCCTGCACAGTTATTATTGTTCTTTATTTAGGAGAAAACTGAAATAAAAAAGAGCAAATATTTTGGGGAAATTCTAAGGTCAGCTTCTGTTTTATAGTCTGTCTTCATGGTAGATGGTCCTTTTTTGCTTCTTGTTCCCTTGATTTATCTCCTATTAAAGTCAAAAGTTTTTTTAAACAAAACAAACAAACAAAAAAACCCCCAAAAAACAAACCCAAAAACCCCCTTTCGGATTCTTCATTAACATTATGTTTCTCTTCCTCTCAGTTCTCCTGCTTTACATTCTACAATGCATACTTAGATTTGTACTTTAGAACATGAATGGAGCATTGCTTTTTGTTGTATAGGGTCCTATGCCTGAGTGGGATCTCTGAACAATACTGTAACATTAATTAACAGTAATGAAAATCGTAATAAATACAGTGATCCTTAGTCAGCAGGAATTACATTTGACCAACATTCTCAGGCCATTAATGATCAGAATTGTCATAATAAAATAATCTCTGTAATACATCAAAGCAGGACATAAGTATAAGCCTATACTGAAGCCCTAAACCATGAAATTGCATATGAAACTAATGAAATAAAATGTTTCTTGCCAGAATTGTGGTGATTTTTCAGTTCCTCTGAGGTAGCTAACATTGTGGCTTCCTATTGTAGCTGGGCAACACTGGCATGAGGTGAATTCAATTTAACAATATTTGCCAAATATATGTTCAATCCAGACCTTGCACATGGTGTTCCCAGTGTGCATTTGATGTAACCCATGAAGACCTGGGCTAGAAACCAACACTATCTGTGTACAAAGATCAGCACCAAGTTATCTTTTCAGAAGATATCTCAATCAGCAGGGGACTCCACTAACTTTTTTTTTTCCACAATGTGCCCTCACTGCCTGTGTGTTTGAATAATCAGACGTTTGAGTGATCCTTTCATCTCTTCTAGGGGGTTTTCAGGGACCCTCTGAACTAGGATGACAGGATTTGGAACCTGAGAGTTGGTGCTCTTTGTTTGTTGTGGCCTATCATCAGTCAAATCCAGTGTGTAGGTTAATAAGGCTTAAACTTTAAGGGAACGGTGAGCACCTGATTGACAAGCCTGTGAATAAAAGTGCAGTGGGAAGTTTTGCATTTGTGGAGTTAGTATGCAGGGAGACACAACTGAAGTTTAGAATGAATTGCAACGTTATATAAACGCAGGGAATCTCGTTTGATGACTTAACATCAGTTTCTGGACTTCAAATAAAATTCCGAAGTACTTCATAAAGTTCTGATAAAATTCTAAAACATGGTTCAGATAGTTGGTTGTCTTTGGGGTTTTTTTGTTTTTATTTTGAGACACAGGTGTAAAACAGAAATCCCAAAGCCAGCAAGAACAGCATGTAATAGTATTGAAATTCCTACTATCTATAAGGATTAAAAAAAGAAAATATTGTCTTACAGCTACTTAGAAGTTAAAGACAGTGTACAGTGCTTCAAGTTTTCCTAAACATGTGTCTCCAACACTTTTTATTTTTAAGAAGTAATAGACAGTGAGTGCATACTGTGCTTGAGACACTCTTTCAGGGCTTTCAAAGAATCCTCTGGGACATGGTACCCAAATTGCAGTAGCTTTCAATAGGATCCATATGCTTTTCATTTTCACTAATGCTTTGAAAATCACAGCCTCAGTTGTCTTTTCCTTTATGTATAATTCTAAAGCTGATTGAAAGTTTTTGAGCTACACTGCCTTCCACCAGAAAATGAAGTTCAACAAAAACCAAATAATTTGTCAGGAATCTGGCAATGCTGGAATTTATTTATTTATTAATTATTTTTCTAAAATAAGAAAGTCCTTTGATCTGGATTTGACAATATTAATGGAGTATCACAAGTATAAAGTAAACTGTTTTGTGTAAAAACAAACATTAAATGTTCAATACTTAATATTTAATATTATATGAATTCAATGTCATTGAAGCAATAATTTTGGTAAGCTTTTTCAGAATTTCTGTTCTAAAAATGTTTGATTTTTTGTTTTGCATCAAAATTATGAAAAAAACCTATAGAATAGAATGATTCAAGGGACATTTCCTCTTGAAAGTATATTCCTACTGTAACTCAAAATAATACTTTTAAAATTTGAATTAAAAAATCCAATGCTCCATATATTAGAGAATATAAAAGGTCTCTGTAAGTAATTGAAAGGGCAAGTTGGGAAATTCCTACTAAGACAGTTGTCAGAAAATGAATTCCTGTATGTGCCATTTTGACAACACTTTCAACCAGGCAGGTTTCTCAGAGTTGTAATGGCATTTATTGTCAAAACCAGAAGAAAAAAATCTACTCAGTTCATATGGAACACCAAGTTCCAGAGCCAAAAAAAGAGAAAGGAGTCTGATTTCAAAGCATTTTCTTGTCTCTACTCACTATATGGTGTGTATGTAACTGCAGGACAAATGGGGAGCTGCTTCTGAATGTTTAACGAGAATGATGTTTTCTCTATTCTTAATGGGCACCACTGAGTTCAAGAAACCCTACAGACAAACTGAGTTAGAAAACTAGAGCACAGCAGATGTTGTGAACAGCATCTTCTTGCATATGATGGCTTCTGGGAGAGAGAAGCAGAGGAGAAGGAGAACAGGATGCTTTCTGCTCTCTAGGATTGGAGAGTTCATTAAATACAGTGTCTCTGTATACTCACCAATTTCAAACTGTGATGCAGAGATGGAATCTAAACATGCTGTCTTACTGAATTTCAGGTTTCTCTTACAGACCATTTTAATAATGATTTGGATTGTGCTCTGTGTTTGTGCTGTCAAGTGCATATGCATCCTTCTCTATCCAGGACACAGAAATAAAGCAGTATTATTCTTGAACTTAGACACTTGCCTGTTGTCTTACTCTTAAGAAAGGCCTGCTGATGTTCAATCCAAAAGTTTCTGTCATATAGGAGTTATGGATTAAAACTTCAGATGAAGGTGGAGTCAGGTCTTCCACTTTTTGAATAAGTAGTCTAAGCAGTTTGCTGTTATGAAAAGGGTTAAGGAAACACTGATTAGATGGTATTAGATGCCACTAACACAAAGTTCCTTGTCCTACCGTTTGGAATCCATCATTTGAACCAGATATTGGTTATGATGTGAAGTCAGGCAATCAGTTTTCCCATAGGGACTTCTGCCTGCAAGAGTTGTTGGGAGAGGAAGACAGTTGTTTCAGAAAGGTAAAGAACAGCTATTGCAATGAACAACTTATCATTTTATGTATGAAAAAGTTAAATTATTAAGCTCCTTGTATTTGTCTGAGGCTATAAAGCTATGTTCACACTCCTCTTTAGAATCACAAAACCATTATGCAAAACTTGTGCAGCGACATTGTCTTTTAGCTACCTTTTTAAGAGAATGAGAAACTTTTGATTACACCCCTCTGAGCAGAAGAGGGTTCTACATTTTCTTCCTGCCTGAACACATAATTTTCAGCCCAATCCAGGCATTTCATTGAGAGCGACAGCTCAGACGTCACCCCGCTTAGAGTTTAATCTAATGCTGCCTCCAGCTCCATTCTGCATATAGGATAGATGATGATTTTCCATGGGTGTCTTATTGTCTCCATTCTATCTAATGTTTTGCCTTAGTCAGCCTAACCTAAGCAGTTTGAATCACCCTATTAGTGAGTGTCGAGTGTCAGGTTCTTACGACTGAAGATGGCACAGAATTATCCAATAGCCCTCATACTGGACAAAATCTTCTTCTGGTCACTTGCCACACAAGCATTTGTGTTGTGCTTGATCCACTTGCAAAGCACGTGATTCAATATCCACAGTTGCTTCTTCCAGTGCTGCATTCCCCCATCCCCTTGTGTTTTAGAACAAATCACATTAGGTAAAACCAGTTTTTGGTAGAAAATGGTGCAAAAATTTTTCTGCTTTTTCTTGTTTGGGAAATGAGTCCACATCATTACCCTAATTTCTTCCCTTAATATCTATAAATGAAAAGAAGACTCTCAAGGCTATGGGATACTTAAAATTGATTATGTTGCGTTTCTTTGAATCCACAGGATTTCTCTCACCCTAAATTGGCACGGACTGTGTTATCTGCCCGAATGCTGGCACTTGTGCTTGAGAGTCAGCGCCTTTGATTCATGAAGCTTTGGCTTTGATACAAGCATCCCTGTTACCTCTTGCACTGAGGATCTGGCACAACCCCTGTTGGTACTTCCATGAGGACATACAATGTTCCAAGCCTCCCCCACTGCGTAGACAATTCCTTAGCGGAGCAGGCTTTCCAAACACATTGTTTCAAAGAAATGAATCACTCATTCGTGAAAAATGGAAAAAAAAGAGCACAAATACCATCAAAGCAAATTCAGGGGTTTGCCGCCCACATCACTGACATCATGCTGCCAGCCAGAGAGCCCTGAATAGGACTCCTTACAGAGTCCATCAATGCCACTCTTTAAATGGCAATTGCCTGAAGGGGCTGCTGATTTGTGATATGAGGTACTTCTTCCTTAGCAGGAGAAAGGCAGCAAAGGCTGGGATTTCAGTGCAAGTCCCCTCAAATGGCAACAAAACACACGGTTGCTTGCCTTGCCAGGATGTCTCTTTTTCAAATGAGTCTCCTCTGGTTTTGGAGGGCAATTAATTTATATTAGGATGATTTTTTTTTTTAAAGGAAAAGACCCATCTAATCATCAGAAAAAACTTCCATTATTAAACTGGAGATTAGTTGGATAAGGGAAGCAATGAGGACTCCTCATCACTTATGGACCAATTAAAGCAAACTCAAGTGAGGTCTCTCCAAGTTAATCCCAGAGCTGGTGTGCTGGGGCGTGTGATACAGGGATGCACTGAGCTGCCTGGACCTGAGCCAGTTCACATCTGTTGCACTGTTCCCACATCAGACAGTGCTGTGCCCAAGCTAATAAGCCCTGCTGAGAAAATACAGTGACAGGTCACTTGGGCACAGTGCTGTGTTATATATACAGTCTGGCCTTAATGGTATGAGTTCCCGCTAGTTGTGGCATTTCTACCACTTGTCCATTTTATGGCATAGTCAAATTTCCAGTAATTCTGCAAATGTTTTTACATGCTCTTCTGTCCCATTTGACATTGACTTTCTACTTCTTTTCCTGTGATACTCTGTCTTGCTTGCTTCTCAGACACATGACTCAAGTTTTCCTGTGGTGGTTCTTGTTTCTGGAACATCCCTTCTGTGTTTGTTCATAGGAAGCTGCTTCTCACACCAGGTCTGCTGGAGTGCTTGTGAAGCTTTAGCCAGGTAAGGTGACCTGGTAAGCAAACGAAGATAGTTGGATTATAATAAAAGAACAGAGAGTGAAGCCACAAAGCTTAAGAATTTGTAGCCTTTGCATATAGTGTGGTGTCACCTTGGCCTCAGTTCCTACTTGCCTCTGATTACAGCTGCACATTAGCAGCTCTGCATTTTCAAAGCAAGCAACACTTAACCTGATGTGTAACACACAGAACAAGGGGAGGCTGACTTGCCTGGGGATTTGGGGCACTACAGCAATGAAAATAATTAAGAACCAGAAATTGAGATTGGCAAGAATGATCTTTCACTGACCCAGAGTGGATAGATAAAACGATCAATGATGTCTTTCCCTTCTGTAATGTCTGCCAGACAGACCAAATTTATAATCAGCATAGGAAAACAGCTGCATATCATAACCATATGGCACTGAGAATACATATTATTGTACAGTAGCACTGCACTAATTCAAGGTCTGTCACCACTTCTATTATGGAACTCTGTTTCCAGCAATATGAAATTCTCACACAAGCACCCCAAGCTATACATGGTCTCTGTTAGTAAAGATCTTAGATCTCTAGATGCTTTAAATAATATTTAATGTAAATAATTTGGCTATTTTGTCATTATGCAAGTTAAAGTCAGGTTTCAGTTTCCCCCATCATTGTTCAAAATTCATTTTATTTAAGACTATAAAACTCCATGATTTTGGGAAGGGTTAGGCATATTCCACCTGATATGGGCTACTTTTCAGATTGGAAGCAGTCATTAAGCATCTGGTAAATTTAAAAGCTACTGTATAACTATATATATATATATTTAGAGAGAGAGTTATATTTACATTGAAAAAACATCACCAAAAATGAAGCCATATCTATTTCTGTGTGAAATTAAAGTTTTCATGAAGTTACTCTACATAAGGTAGGTCAGACCACATGACCTTGTCAGAAGAAAGAAAACACTATTTATTTTTCATCTGTATCAAATTTTGCATACTTTTTTTGCACATCTTAGCTTTCCCAATCAGGAGAACTGGTAGGTTTCCAAACTGGAAGCAGCCTTCTGTCACTGTAAATTCAGGGGAAAATCTACAGCGATAGACATTATGCATAGTGCAAAGGTGGCATCTCCTGTGGAAAAGGGATTTCCATTTTGGATAATCTCTTCATGGCCGACATAAGCATATCTCACCCACATATAATCACAGGTTGCATGCTGATGTGAGAGTAGCCATCACTCAGAAAGGTCATGCCGAGGATAAATAGATCCCAATGTATAATGAGTTGTTAGAAAATTCTCTCCTGAAAGTTCAGGGCACCAAATCCTCAGAGGATGCCACAGCTGAACCCAGGAGCTGCACAGGCACCTCCCTGGAAAGCACTGGGAGGAGGAAGGTGTTCCATCCTAAGCCCATCTCATGTAAAGGGATTGAAGCTGATCTTGGAGAACTACCTCCTTTATCTGCCCCAGAGCAGTCTGAGAGCAAATCTATCTGACCATCTCCATGGACTTGCAGTGTCTCTGCTTTAATCCATACAGGATTTTAACATCCAGAGTTATTCCTTTGCTGTGAAATACATCACAGTTCTGTTAACAGTTAGTATGAGTGTTGGCCCATGACTTCAATGTGCCTTAGCAATGCAAACAACAATGGCATTACTCGGCAGTAATTTTCCATGTCCCTGAGATGATTTGCTCTGATGGTCAGGGTCATTTTCCTCACAGTCAAAACTGTATTCCCATGAGGCAGCTGCCTGATTCTCAGTGACTGTTTTCCCACCAAAAAAAAAAAAAAGAAGAATCACATCAAGTTGGGATGTCTTTTTTATCAGAGAACACAGGGGAATTGGCCATATGACCCCTCGCTCATACAGAGGTACCCCTGAGCTATATCCACATGAGCAACTACAGCAGATCAATAGGAATGAATCTGTAGGAGAGAAACACTTGGGACTGAGGCTCTACATGCTGACCCTGCAGAACCTCAGAGAGCAAGAGAGGAAGGGAGGGATCCTGTGTCATGACTGTGCCTCAATGCAGCAGTGCACAGGGTAAGCTGCTGGAGCACATCGACCCATTTACTGTCATCCAGCACCTGCTCTCCAAGACTGAAACACAGAGCAAGGTGCAGAAAATGAGGGCAATCCAGGTATTTGGTTCAAAAGCTCATTTACAGTCCTGAATAATGCAGACACATCCAGGCAGACCAGGGAGCAGCATGACTGAGGGAGTCTAAACAGGCAGACAGGGCACCCACGCTGCCTTACCTGAGCCAAATCACCGGGATCCAGCTCTCTATGTCTGCACAATACCTACCTCCACTGCACACACACACATGATGTCACAGCAGCTCTGCTCTCCTTCTCTTCTGCTGTTAAAGAAGGTCATTGCACCACCTCAGCTGGCAAAGTCCTGCAGAGTTTCATCAAAGTCAACAGTGTCTACCTCAGAGCTGAATATCTGGGCTTCTATTCAACAAAAGGAAAGAACAGAAAGTTTCTTAGTTAAAATTATGCAAAATGTTACAAGAAGAAAGATTTCTTCAAGGAAAAACATCGTGGGATGTTTGATGGGATTTTTTTGTTTCATGTTGTTGATTGTTCTGATGAAATAGAAGAGTTAAGGAAGCAGGAGAGTTTAATAAAACCAGCAACAAAGAAATACAGAGAGAGAACTTAAAGCTTCCACCAAAAGACCTCGTCTTACATCATCACAACCATGGGCTTTCAATATACCAGGAAGTAAATTCTATGCTTCGTTTTGCCTCTGCTGAACACTACCCAAAGCACAGTCGTGATTTAATCTCCTCTACTGTTTCGTTTTAAAAAGTGAATCAAACAGCATAAGTTATCAAAGATGCAAACCTGACCCCCTGCGACTACATTACAATGCAGCACCACCTTCTGGCTATGGGGAAACTATAGTGGCTACCATACCTTTCCATTCTTCATGGGCATCTGTTTCTTAATTCATTTGTTGCAATTTAAAGTGAAAATATGGTGATTAGTTTTCACGGCTGCAGCTATTATAGCTATAGATGTTTTTAATAACAGCTGCTATTTTTCAAATAGAAGAGAGATTTCTAACATGGAGCAGTTGGAACTTTGCATCTCAGCCTTTATTGAAGGAGTAATGTGTATGTTCATTTTTTATGATCTGTAATCACATGCTGGTCCTGGGAAACATGCCACAAGGGTCCACATATGTAAGTAGCGACAGCTGAAAGTGCATAATTCATGAAGGAAACATCAGGATTGGAGGAAATGGCATAAATAGCTGATTGACTTGACACATCTTATATTTTTTCCAGGATTTATTTCCTTTTAAAGATGTGAGTTGTCTTTTAAAAAAGAAATGTGTAGACTGCCAAGTCATAAGGTTCTCTAGGTCACTTACTTGTTTCTCTGAAAGCAAAGGCATTCTTCTGTTTTCATTCTGATTTAATTAGAATGGCTTTTTTACAGTATGTGGTCTTTGTTCTTTCAGGTCTCTACTCCTCCACAGTTTTATTCAACCCTATTGTAGGTCCACTTTGAAACAGAAAGGGCAGTCGAAACAACTTCATCTCAGAAGAAAATCCTATAAAT
The DNA here is from genome assembly GCF_003984885.1 of Neopelma chrysocephalum. Taxonomy (NCBI): domain Eukaryota; kingdom Metazoa; phylum Chordata; class Aves; order Passeriformes; family Pipridae; genus Neopelma; species Neopelma chrysocephalum. The sequence continues at coordinate 3,180,109 of NW_020897742.1, read as the reverse complement.
ACTGTAATTGCTGTGGAGTTTAATCTGGTTTCTTAACCTCTGATTCAGTTTGGATAGGTCTTAGGGCACAAAAGAAACAAATCAGCTATTTCAGCTAAAGGCTTCATTTGGCACAAATCTGGACAAGGCTTAACGATAAAAGAAATGTTTAAAATGAAAAGACATTAGATGCTGCCCAAATTTCAGCTGGAAGAAAGAAAAAAAGCCCCACAATTATAAAGGCAAATTTAGTCACATCCAGTATCCAAGAACATTTTTTAGAAATATCACAAACAACAATGTTCTCAGGGTATTTCTACTGGAAATAATGTGAGAAAGAACATTCTCACATTACTTCCAGTCAAAATGCCATAAAAATGCACAGCTGATAGCAAGCATTCTCAGAGCATTTTAACAGGAAAGACCTCAAGAAAACATTTTCTCATGACATTTCCTCTGGAAGTGGGTGGAGCTGGAGAGCTCTGCCCTCCTCCACTCCCACCAGCATGGGAATGTCTCAGGGGTGAGCTCTCTAGTGAGAGCAGCAGGGTAAGGATTGCAGAGGACATGTAGAGGCAGGAAATCTGATGGAGTTCCCTCTGCAATGAGAGCACTTGCAAGAGAGGAAAAACTCCTCCATCTAAAAGAAAGAAAGAAGGTCACAGATAATTCATAGCTCAGAGTAACTCAAGGATGAAATTATTTACATAGTAAATTTTCAATTTAATACTCTCCATTGAAGTACGTATATGAGATGGAAAGTAAAAGGGGGAAGGAAAGACACTGATTTGTTGAGTTGGGAGGTTTTTTGAGGGTTTTGTGTGCAGACTCTCCATGTGAGGTTTTCATGAAAATTTTGACATGGAATCAAGTTCTCTGCACAAAGTCACATTGACAGTCCAAAAGTAATTAAATCTCAGTTTATTCAGAGATGAGAGAAAGCCATAGTCCCTACTTAGCCAATGGGAGAAGTCACAGAACACCCAAGCTAATTGTCTGCTCCAATTTGTTCTTTGTACATCATTCTGGTGATGCAAAAAATCCCCCTTTCAGGAGTGTTCTGGTTCTCTGGGGTTTTATAAAGTCAGATTGGACAGGGGTCTGAGCAACCTGGTCTAATTGTAGATGTCCCTGCCCATTGCAGGGACCTTTAATGGTCCCTTCTTAAACAAACTATTCTGTGAAAGTTAGTGATCTTAATCTCAGATGTCTCTGAGATATATGTCAGTAAGCAAAACAGGCAGCAATAATTTCAGCTTATTTCTCCCTCCCAGCTACTGTATCTCAGCTGCCAGATGGAAACAAAGAGCCCAAGAAAGGACAGGACAGCTTGGTCTTCTTGAACTTTTCCGTCTATCTTGAGAGACTCACCTGTTTGACACACAAGAACAGAAAAGATTGCTTCCCCTGGAGGAGAAGAATAGTGTCATCAGTTGAAAACCAGGATCCCCCTTTTGTTCACAGATGCAGGTATATATCTCCTTTCTAGAATGAATTGTTTGTTAGTCTCTTTCTACCTATCTTACTGAGAGGATAAGTTTATCATTATACTTGGTGGATCGAATAAGATGTCAGAAGAACTTAACCCTTTTTGAATAATTTTCACAAAGATCACACTTTTTGCCAGGATTAAGTGCAGCTGAGGAACAGCTGAAACACTTCCTATTTAGTTTCTAATGCTATAAGGTGCTTTCAGGTATCCATCCATCAATCAAACTGTTTTCAGATTATAGCTTCTCTCAGTTTCCAAAATCTGTGATTTGATTGGCATGACTATTCCTCCTAGGTTTGACGCTCCATTATTTCTTCTGCAGCAAGACAAATGCTTATTTTCATTTTGCTTTCATTCCTCCTGTCCTGTAGATTTTTCCTGAGTTTATTACTAAACTGACTCTTTCATAGACCAAAAAAAGAGAAAATAGAAATGAGACATTGCTGTGTGAATTTTCTCTAAATTTTCTCTTTGTCTTACATGTGAATTTTTACCATGCGAATTTTATCTCTCTATGTCTTACATTGTGTGCAAAGTCAGTACATCAAGGGTTCTTTCTTTAACTCAAGCTTTTTCATAGGTTCCATAGTTTTCCTAAATTGTTTGTTTGGGGTTTTTTCTTTGTTGTTTCACTCTTCTTAAACCACTGTGTGTGTAGTGAGTAAAGGGCAGTGTCTGTTGCCTGGATGTGAGGTGTGGAGGTGAAAACACTCCCTTAGCAAGTCCACATTGTCCTTGAACAGGAGCAGAATAGACTGAGTTGGCTGAATACTGGCCTCTGTGAGTGTCAGATCTGGTCACTGAGGTAGTAAAGTGTGGTGTAGGGGGGCATCACAAACTTATTTACTTACCCTGCTAGATACTTTCTACTTGCTTAAAGTCAATATAAAAAAAACATTTTTCCAACTTAAAATTCTCCTAATACAACAAGGTGGTAGATACATCTACTCAAATTATCCTAACTCTGACATTAGCCACTGATGCATTCTTCAGATGAAAGTAAGGAGCTCCTGTAGCTGACAGACACAAATGATTTGCTCTGAGTAAAGTCTTATACTGATGCCGAAGATTAAAGATTGTCTGAAATAAAAGCAGGAAGAAGAGGAATTCTATGAAGTAGATGGATCACCTTTCTGGATGAAAAGACCTTTGAGATGGAAAATGAAAGATTTATTCACATACTGACGCACATACATATATCAACTGGTACTTCTGCTGATACCATACTCTATCTTTATGATGAATAAACCATTAATAACATAATAGTGATTTAAAATGTTGGCACATGACATATACATATCATATTGATTTTCAGTTTTGCATTATCTTTGCTTAGGTTTCAGAGAAAAAAAATGCAATGTAAGAATTTGCAGATGTGTTTAACAGGCAACACAGCATCTCTTTAAATTTGAAATAAATGGCATTTAGAGTTATTCATAGAATGATAGAATGGTTTGGGTTGGAAGGCATCTTAAAAACCATCTTAATCCAATCCCTCTTGCCATAGGCAGGGACAACTTCCACTAGATGAGGTTACTTCAAGCCCCATCCAACCTGGCCTTGAACACTTCCAGAGATGGGAAACTTCCACTTCCGTGGGAAACCAGTCCCTCACAACCCTCACAGTAAAGAATTTCTTACTATTACTATTAATAACACAGAATTTATCCCATTGCCATGTATCTAGTAACCACATCACTACTGGAAATTACATTTCTTTGTTTTAATATTTCAGATGTTTAACTGCTAAAAATTATTGGTCAGGTCAAGTTCTTTTAGAGATTATAATATTTAGCTTGTTTGCTGCATACAAGAAACTAAACTGAGAGTAAAAGTTCATCATGTTAATACTGTGTAAAGGATGGGGCAGTCCCTAGCCACTCAGATTTACAGTCCAGGCTGTAAATAGTGACTGCCAAATCAAACTTCACTGGTCTAGTTTTATAGCTGGGGGGAAAAATATAGACAACAGCATAGTGCTGAGATATCTTATTAAATCTAATGGAGATTCGTAGATCTGAAGTTTGTCTTGCAGAGAAGTGGGCCAACAGTAGTCTTCCTTCCCAGTAAGTGGTTTCTTTCAGTGGGTGCGTCTCAAAAAAAAAAAAGTGTGGGAGTACACATAGCATTCAATGACTTGAAGTGTTCTTTATTTGAGGCCTCAGCAAAATTGTATAAACAAACAAACAGAAGAAAACCCTCTTGCCTCAATGGTCTGTTTGATTTAGGTAATTCTTTCATACTCACATAGTCAAGTATGAACAAACTAGCAGGAATCTTTCTCTCTTTGCGAAAAGAGTACGGGAGCCAAATCTTTCCTAAGTTTTCAAAACTGTTTTTGAAGCCTGAGTTCGTTTATTTACTTGTTTGTTTTAAGCAAATCTCCCTGTAATTCCATGATGGTTTTTCCTGCTCCATGAAGAGAGAGATTTAAAAAAAGAAAACCAAACCAAACCAAACCAAACTGTTCCTGACAGTTTTCCACCTTTGACACGGTAACAGCCAGTGTGTCATTTACACGGGGCTTGGGGTAAAATCCTTCAATTTATAATTAAAGCTGGTGGTAGGCAATAAAAGTACATGTGTCTAAAGACAAGGGTATATACCTCTTCTACAGTACTTCAACACAAAGTTCTCTGTCTTTCTAATAAGGTAATAAACCCTATGACTTTTCCAGAATCTCCTTCGACTTTAGTGAGGCTTTTGTACTGTACTATCTGCATGGACTTTTAGGGATGAAGTCCTAAAATCATCTACAAGGTGTGTGAGAAACCCCTACTTCATTTTGAAAGTCTGACATCATTCCCATTCAATTCACTCACATATCATTAAAGGAAAACCACTTCCAGAATTGCGATTACTAAAATATGAGTCCATTCTTCAGTAATTCTTCAGTAAGCTCTCAAATTTAAAGCCCCAGATGTAGCTTGATATTGTCAATACTAAATATCTGGAAGCCCACAGAAGTTTCTATTTGGCTTGACAGTGTAAGGGTAGTTCATGGAAGAGTCAGTCTTGTTCTGTAATGCTACTTAAGCTGCTGCTCCACCGAATGGCTGGTAATTTGAAATCATTAAAAAGCTGAGATAAAAAAAGAACCTTTGTGAGAGAACATAATCATATTAATAAGAAATAGAAAGACATCAGGAAGCTGTTTGGAATTTAAACCAAAGTTCTTGAATGCTACTTCTGCAGTATTTGATGAGCTCTGATTAACTGTATAAAATTATCAAATGGAAAAAATCCAGCTGGAAATGATGACTGTGAACTTAGTGATGAATCTCTCAAGAATACATTGCCTCCATCTTTCCAGGCATAGAAAAGACATGGACTGTGCAGCCGGTGATCTATGTCTTCAGGAATTCTCTATCCCTTTTTTAATTACCTAGATCATTTAACCACAGTATTTAATATTTCAAGTGCTGCTTTTCATATCTTTCTTTTGCTATCACTGAGAAAGTCTTTTGAGCAACATCCTATGTTGCTTTCCTATTGGACTTATAACTGTAGTGAGGATAATTCTTCATGAAATTTTTGACAGGACTAAATTTTCATTACCTCATTACCCCACTGACAGCAGAGGGACAGTTCATGGGAACGTTTTCTCAGCAGTGTGAGGGAAGGCTCTGTATCCTGGCAGTGCAGATCACTTGTCAGGATGCGGCTGCTCTGACATGATTAATCCAAGCTCATGTTGCTGAGCAACCTTAATGAAGCTGAGGATAATCAACCTGCTGCTTGCACAGATCTCTGGACTTGTACTTCCCCATGTGTTTTCTGTCATCCAAATCCTACGCTGTATGAAGGTACCTGAATTAGCCCTGGAATGTGACATAAAGGAGCCAACAGAGAAAGTTGGAGAAACAGATTAAAGGATTTAAGATTTCAAAGGCATGATCCATCTGGATTGGTTGTTGAAGAGGGTGAGGGTGTCCAGAGATGGCAAAAGAAGGATCCCCGACCCTTCTGACCCTTTAGTGAAAAGAAGGGATGAGAAGGCAAATGTTGTGTTCATTTGTTTATTTTTCTTTGTGTGATTTAGACAAGGAGAAGGGAATAGAGCTCTCTGGGTGGTCCTGAAGCTAGTTTCCTCATGAAACTGGGAGAAGCTTCCCCTTTTAAGCACAGTTGTGAATGGGGGATGGGGAAAAGAATTAGAGAATAAAGTTTTTCTCTCTTTCAAAACAAACAGTTTTCCTCTACCTTTCTTCATGGATGCTCCATGGTTCTGTTAAAACAGCTTCACATAGTTCAGGAATGAGCTTGCTGGAAAAAGCTCCCACTTCCATATTTGATGAGGATCAGAGACCTATCACTGAAAGACAAGGAAGAGTTGTAACTACTGGTCTTTTATCATTTTTCCCAGGTATGCTTGAGGTGAAGTGACATAATATCATCTCAATCCTGCTAAAAAGTCTTACATTATATTGACTAACAAAAAAGAAAAAAAAAAGAAAAAAAGAAAAAAGGTTCACAGAATTAATTTCCCTTTCCTGGGAATTTTTATTCCATTCATGAAATGCCTGCAGCATGCCTTTACCTCACTCACCAGACAATGAGATATGCAGTAGTGTCCCCCCATCCCATTTTTGCCTGGTATCCTTTCCAGGGTCACCTGAGCTATCCTTTTTTAATATTTTTCCATTTCATGGCACTCAGGAAATCAAGTGCTTCTTGCAGTACAAGTAGATTGGCATCTTCCCCAGGCAAGAGCACTGCTGGGAGTCTGGCAGTTCAGGGGGACAAGGACAGCCTGGTGGACACACTATGCAGAAGGACTAGAAAGGATGCCTGCCTCTCTTAGGTGAAGCCAATAACTGCGCATGTTAGTGGATGGCAAATGGAGCATGCTCATCCCTCTGATTACCCAGTGAGTGCCCTGTACATATAAATGTTGCAGGGCCTGGCTCAGACCTGGCAGATTTTCAAGGACAAAGATATCTCCCATTAAACCTGTGGGAAAATAGCCATGTGAATGAATGCTTTGATTCCCAGGGGCTCTCACTGTAAATATTCCAGATCTTTGAGAAGGAGATTTTGGTCCAAATGTGGATGTGTGATAGATACAGTGGCATGTTTCCTTAGGAAACAGTGCTGCCATCCCAAGGAGACAGCTAAGCGGCCCCATGTATTCTGTTTCTTCTTGGGCTTCGGCTTCTTCTGCTAAACGCTGGGAAAAGAAAACATTCTGTATAACTTCAGCTTTCAAAGGTTTTGATGTGGGAAACCACAATATGCCATGAATTCTTTTTTGTATATGTGCATATTATGTATCCTGCACTCAGTGTTTGTATTGTGACATGGGACATTTTGTGGTGAAACATGCTTGTTGAAATTTGAACTTTGAAATTTGATGTCTCAGATCTTTTCCTGGGGTGTCCTTCGAAACCAATTTGGGATTACACAGAATTCAAAACACTCATCATGTGCCATGGTGGTAGTAGTCTGAGGCACATTAGGATACATTCATCATTTTTTTAATCCCACGTGAATCCATTGACTTTAGTAAAATATCAGCAATTTACAGAAGGAAAAATTTTGACCATCTGCTATAAAAGGTTACAAAATGGCAAGTAAATAATTTCATGAGGAACCATTGTGCTTGGGGTTGTATAAGCACATGATATCTACAAATCACTGTATAAAGTACAGTAAAAATCTTGAGCATATAGATCATTATGACACTCTGTGAAACAGCAGAACTGCTGTTGCTGTCTTGGTAGATGAGTCAATGTTGAGTTTTTCATTCCCTCCTGCTGCTGGCTGGAATATTTTCCTGTAATATAAATACCAAATGGCTGAAGATTATGAAATGCAAAAATCTGTGAGTTACTCTGTTTAACATGAAAGAAAGATTTTGAAATGCACCCTTAGACCATAAAGGACTCTATCACTACTTTTTGATGAAATTAAGTTATTTCACTGTAAAATGAGGGTGAATCTTTCATATGTCCTTCTCTCTGGGCAATGGAACCCAAACATCTCGTTTAGGGTCAGGGAGCATTCGAACAGCATTGCTGATAAAGGAGTATAGGTACCACAGTTCCCTGTCACCTCAGCAATCAATATAGAGGGCAGTCTGCTGCACAGTGTTGCACAGAAACTGAGAACACATTTGTGAGTTTTGTTTAATTGCAGCTCAAATGAGTCATGGACACTTGGTCCTCACTTCCTAATTCTGGAAGCAAAAAATAGGCACTTGTTTGAGGCCACTCTTGAAAAGTAGCCTCAAACATAGTAACCATAGCTAATTGTAAATGGTTTTTATTTATTGACAGTTTGCATAGTTCAGAGAGGAATTACTAATATATCACAGACATTTTAACCAGAAATAAGCATGCTCAAGGCAGACAGCTGTTTTTGGTGTCAGCTGGGAAAAATGCCCCAACCACTCTTGTTTGATGAATAAACATACTTTCTTGATTGTCTACACTCATACCCATCTGTTGGGATGGCATGATGCCCAGGCAGAAGCTGGCCAAAACTTTTGCCTTGGGCATTAACAGTGAGTAACAATAGGTTTAGATGAGTGGTATGCGTAACACTGCATATAAAATGTCCTAAGCTTCTATTTGTGCCAAGCATGGCACAGAATCTTGGAAAAAAATGTCTCTTCATATATCATTTGAGATTACTGAGTCCCCAAAAGTGAATATTACTGAAAAAGATTTATGTTCTGGGATCACCAGCACATCATATATGAATTGGTGTTCAGCTCAAAGTGCCTTGTTGGAGGAGACTATGGTGGCTGATGCACACTGTGTGACAAGATGGTGATAGCCACTGCTTGCATGGACAAATGCTAACTACACAGCAGGGAAATCCACTTTAGAAACATAAAGCCAGCTGCTGTCTCAAGCAAATGGTCTTCATTTCCTGGAAAACATGCAGTCCACAGAAGCATAAGAACCTGGTTAGCCAGCAGCTGAAGGGATGTGAAAGTAAGGAGAGGCAGTAACATGAAATTTAGAGCATGAGAAATAGCTAGAAAACAAACGAAGAAGAGAACTTTTAGAATCACAGAATCATTTAGTTTGGAAAAGACCTTTAAGGTCATCAAGTCCAACCATTAACCCAGCACTGCCAAGGCTTTGTCCCACTGCATAGATTCTCTTCGTAGATAGCTTTGAAAGGAGTGAGTTAAAAGCACTAATCGATAAGAAGAGCATATGTAGATCTGATGCCAGTGTTTTTAGCTGAAACTGCAAAGCCTTTTTCTCTTTCAATAAACCTTACAGGGCAGAGCTATTAAATTTTAAAACTAGTTTTAACAAAATCTAGAAGTAGATACTTTCAAAACATATGGACTCTCACAAGGTAAGGCAGGGTGAGCTCTTTCCTGTGATAGTGCTCTGTTTCTACTGGCATTTAACTTTGATACAGCAAACTCTACAGAGAAGAGCTTTAGCTCTATCCTCCTTGCCACCACCTCCTCCATGCCTGGCTGTCTGCATGTTGTTCTCAGCAGTGTCTTAATCTCCTCTCAAACACTGGGCTCTTTGCAAGCTGTCACTGGCTTTATTCCTAGCACCTCTTACTCTCTAGAAGTTTGTTCTAGGTTGTGCTAATAAGATCCAGCTTTAATAGTCTATATACACCTTATCACTCACAAAGGAGACATAATCTTTTGCTTGCTCCACAGAGTAGGAAAAAAACCTCTAGAGCAGCCATGAAAAGAGTAATGATTCAGGACAACTCAGAACATTCATAAATAGTAAGCAAATAAAGAAAAGAGATTGAACTCTAACATATTTACACAGCTCTAAATAATTTAAGTTAACGAGGTACCTTTATTCATGTAGTTCTGACATCTGTTCAGTACATGGGAAGGGAAAGTTAATCTGTGCCATATTTCCAGGAGAGGCAAAAGAAAAAGTGCTGGAAAATTTCTAAAAATGAGTGCTGTGATTCTGAGTCCAAATTTTTTGGCTATATTTTTACTTGACTTATTTAACTTCTCCAAGGTGTATACGTAATCTTTCACAGCATACATATGGAAATATTACCCCTATTCTGAACTTCCAAAAGTCTCCAGTTTCAGTTTTAAAGAAATAAATGAGGACTTTCTATGTGTAAATGCATTTGGTTGCTAGGTTGCCCATCAACTTGATTTGTTTGAAGAAATGTTAAGAAAAAACTTGAAGAGAAACATGTTCACCATACTGTTTTGAAAACGATTGTTTCATCTCAGTAAGAATTTTTTGTGGATTTCTGGGATCCTGATTTCATATGGTGAGAGGCACAACATAATGTTTTCAATATTATCTTAAGAAGTTATTAAGTATTCTACTTCATCATGTACATATTCTTATATTACAGTTCAGTTTGTATCATATCTCAGTGCTTCCTGTCTGTACTGCATTACACAATGTAATAATATTGGCACCATGCAATTCTTTCATCCTGTCACAAAAAGGAGTGTCACATGCATAATCACTGATTCATTCTGATATATAATGTTTTTTTATTACTTTTGTATACACGTCTGTAGACATCTGTGTAGTTATATGTAAATATTGCTCTTTGGACTGTACAGAGATGACTAGTTCAAATAAATAAGTAAGCTTTGCATTTGAAGGCAACTGTGAAATTAGCACTGACCTGTACTTAAAAAGCTGTAGTAATTTTGTTTGTTTCACAGATTTGGTTGCTCAAAATTTTATTTCTGTGGTTTCTGTGGCAATATATTCTATCAAAAACAAAAAAAATGGTCTGAGCAGCCTTTAACAAAAGTCACAGAACAACAGTTTGTCTGCACCTTGATAAGAAGTCTCTGCTAGGTTCTGTTAGGCATGAGCAGTGATGCTCTTGGAGAGCTGTAGACAAAGAGATGAGCCCAGAACCTCTTGGCCTTGAACTTCAGTTGATACAAAATAGGAGTCCACTATACAATGCAGTGCCTTCTGCAATGTAGGCTCTTCTGAGCCTGCAGGAACAGCTCTGAATCTTTCCAAGGAGACTTGTGAACAGGCTCTTTGGGAGTGGTGTGTACAGAGGCAGAATGCTCAACTTGTTGAGGATACTGGGTGCTGAGAGAAACCAGTTCATCTTTCTTTGGTGAAGATCTAATTTACAACAATCTACTTGAGCTTAGATGTTCTTGTGAATTTTTGCATAGTGCAAAGTTGAATAACGGGGCCAAGTTCACTCTGATTCTATGAAACTTCAGTTTTCTAGAATTCAGGAAATTTAGCCTTCTTCTATCAAAGCTGAAACATACATTTCTGCAAAGATATTGTTGTAAATTTTCTGTCATTCCTGACTTCTGCAATAAGTTAACTCATCTTTTACCATTATGTAATACATATATATGTAGAAAAGAGGTAATTTGAATATAGATAAAGTCAATAATGGGCCTTATGAGCCTCTCTTAGGCAGAGGTATCCTTTAACTTGGTATCCTTCAGCCTCAGTCTTTGGGCTTACAGTAGTAAAATCTTCTTAAGAACTTATTGGCTTCCTTTTCAAATAAATTAATTGTGTGGACACTCAGGTTTCTTTATATGGACATGTAAAAAGAAGGCACTTTGGTTAAATTGAAGTATGTCTTCGGAGAATATTTGGTTTCAGAATTGTTGGGCAAAATGATGAGTTAATAGTGGTTGCTCAGTGTAGAAGACAATAGAATAATTTTGGTTAAAGCATGTATTTATTAATATAGAAATAAATCATGTTCCATAGCTGTAGAAATAAACAAAAAAGTGTTATCTCTTGAAATTACACCACCAACTACTAGTCTTCCTGTAGCAACAGCAGGCCTATTTCAGAGGCTATTAAGAAGAGATGCTCATGAATCTCTGTGATTTACTGTATTTTTCACTGCATAAAAACCTTTCCTTTTCTAAAAAAATATGAATTTGTGACACATAGATGCCAGCTGCAGCTCTGAATGGTGGATTTGGATCTGCAGATCTGAAAGCCAGATCAGACAGCCCCAGGCAGCTTCACATCCCAGCCCTGGACCTTTCCTTTTCCCCCTCCATGTAGCTCCAGCTGCAGTAGTCAGTGTTCAGCTTAACTCTTTCAAGGTTCCCAATTCTCCACAGGGTTTGTACCTGAAAGTAAATAGTCCAAAGAGCTCTTTTGAGATTTTGAATCTAGAATTCTGCTTATTGAGATGCAGTTGGATGTTAGGATTTCAGGAGAAAGAAGTTGACTTTTGAGTTTTGCACTGGATGTAATCGAAATATTAATTATTAGTATCATCATTAATGCAATTTAGTTGCAGAAAAAACAACTGTGTATTTTAAAACTATAACAACATAAAGCCAGCTAGGCAATTAAAATAAAACATAAATGAAAACTGTAGCTAACTGCATTTAAAAAAAAAATAACCCAACCCCTCTTCAGTGTGTGTGCGCGCGCATGTGTGCATGCACAGAGATGACACCATACCTCACACAGGATTGTCATTGTCTATTCATTCATTAGAGGTAATTATTTTTAATTTTTGTCCCCATTGACCTGTAGGCAGATGGTTAGCATGAATGCCATTTTTATCTGGACACCAGATCTGGCCAGACCACAATCTGTTGGGTTTGATCACTAAACTGGCAGCTGCATTACAGACCTGCTCTTTTCTCTTATTGTCTCTAGGGACTGCAGATTGGATGCACTGAATGTGAACTTCTGCAAAACATGGGGCTTTTTGTCATTTTCACTTTGCTTTCTTTTTATGACCATCCGGTAAATGTCAGTACAGTTAAAAGCTGATTGAATCAAACCGTAACAAAAAAGATATTTTAGCCTCTAAATTATTTTTTCCTTAAATAAATAGCAAGAAATCAAATGAGGCTTTAAAGATCAAATATACATGTGCATGCCAATGTGAAAAGGTAATTCAATGAATTCTAAGTTGGAATTTAAAAAATCTATATATGTACACTATTTTTATCTAAAAACAGAGGAGAGTGTGTTGTGAAAAGGACCAAAGGACACAGACATTTTTCAGTTGTATGGTTTGCACATGGAAAACTCATGTGAACAGTAATGCCAAGCATTTCTATATGACATAATTGCATGACATGCAGAAGTAGACAGAGATTTTTGTCTCAACCTTTTGTCCTTGCTCTAAGACTTGAGAATGTCCATAACTTTAAACATATGAGCATTAGCCTTATGTGAAAGACATTGTATACACTATGGTTACTACATTTTTTCTAAGCATGTGTGCAAAGCTCAGCTGTACCAGAGTTATTTTTACTCTCTTTTGCTAGTCCTTAATCTAGAAAAATGATTTAAAGCGTAATGGAAGTTCTGCCTTAGTAAAGACTGAAATATCTTCTTTGGCTGCTGTTTACTTAGATGAAATAAAAGAAAAATTCTGGTTTAAATATACTGATTACTCTGTTACATTAAAAACCATCAGAACAACTTAAATAATTTTAGCTTAATGTAAAAAGTATCTATTGATCACAGCGAGCAGTTGTCCTCCCTTTATAAGATGCAGTGCTGTCAAATCCAGATTTGCTCTACAGTGGCTGTGTAATATTTATCATAGGGCAGGGATACATATAAATACTTCTTGAAATACAAGAAATTTCACTTGTTATCAGCAGACTGTACCACAAGCAGAATTCAGAGACAGGGTCTATAATGTTACAGATTTGGTTATATTTAGACAACATTTAACTTTTTTGAAGCTGTCATTTACTTGTGTTCTGTATGCACTTAGGGAGACAAAATTAAATAAAATTACATGTAGTTAAATGCCATTAGAAAGAATAACTTCCCAGGAACTTTTTTTGATCGCCACACTAGTGCATATTTCACTGTGGGCCCAGCAGACTATTATGATTCCTCTAGCTTGACTCAAGAAAAGGAGAGGGAATCTTGTCTTGTTTAACGGAGTCCTTGTGCATTTCAATATCATAAATTACAATGTATAAGCAGGATAAGGAATAGCACCCTACAAAGTATTTTTTGTGTATTACAGTCAGATGCACTTTCACTTAGTGATCCCCCCAATGCTTTTTTGGCCAGCTGTACAGTAGGGGGGGCAGCGAAGATGCCAAATCCAGGTCTTGCACTTCCCAGGTAATCACTGAACTTCTTAGAGAAAAGATTATTTTTCCTCCTCTTAGACATCTGCTTCCGATGGGGAATCAGTTTGACATAAGCTGGTGGTAAGCACCTAACAAGAAAACAGTGAATACAGGTACCTACTTAGTGAGCTTACCAACCTCAATTTGTTCTCCTGGCTCTCTCTTAGTCTACTATTTGCATCATATTTAGAAAACTTAGTATCCAGAATTACTTCTTTTTACTCCAAATAGAAAGAAAGAGTTCATTTTGGAAGATGGTTTATATCCCTTGACTCTCCACTGTGCAAATCCAGCTCTCTGGTCTTATTCCATATGAAAGAATTAAAGACTCAGTGGTGAGATTTCCCCACCCTCACTAATAATCCAGTGCAGATTGCTGTGTTGCATTGCAAAAGTGTATGTGAAATAAGACAGGCAAAAATAGATGGCACAATGGAATTTAAGGCTACATTAAGCTTCAGTCACTGGGATGATTACACAAGGGAACGTGTGCAACAATGATTAATCCTAATGAAAATATTCTTCCTGTAGTGGTAAAAATAGGTCCATATGAAAGGTTACTCACAGACCAGGCAAGAGAGCACATACTTGTTATGTCCTGGACAACTGAACTAGTCCTCTGATTTCAAAACTGTTGTTAAGGTCAGCAGTCAGCTTTAACAATGTTTCAAGTGCTGGAAATATCCAAGGTGACCGGTTATGAAAGGAGTATATTTTATGTCTTTAAGGATGGACTTGAATGCCAATAGCTTGTGCAGGTGGTGTCAGAGTAACATGTCTGGGCTCTCCCAGCCAGGTGAGTGGTGCACATGGGCCCAGCAAAAGATGCAAAGACACATACTGCCAAACACGTTACAGTCACACATATACTCCTTACATGCTTTGGCATTGAGAGTCAGCAATCTTTTCCAATGTTTCAGCAAATCTATCATACTTGCCAACTTTTAAAATTCAGAAGTGGACCCTGCCTCTCCAGCTGCCATTTTCTAGGCAAAAAGAAATATCTACTAGATAAATCCGATAATTACCAGTGACTCTGAAACAAACACAAATCATGTTGGATTTGCTGTGCAAGTGCAGATATGGTGGCTGATGTGTGGACTGCATATTCAAATGCACCCTGACGTATCAGAGTCACTGCACACATGAGACAGGATTGCTCTTTGCTTGCACACCAGCCTTACACCCAGTACTCAGAGATGTTCAGTATGTAGGGAGAAAACATGCAAATGCGAAAGTGTTGGCAAGAATAGAGTCATGTAGCAGATCACAAAGCAGAAGCTTTCCAAATATTTCTGGAAGCAGGAATTTTTCTTCTCCTTTTTCAGGGGAGGAAACGACATTTTTTCAAAATAAAAACTTTCATTGTCATATAAGATCATCAATTCTTTAACTCTTTTTGACCCTTCAATATATGTGACAGAATGAAATGCACCTAAGACACAACCTTTTTGGAGGTTTTCAACCTGAGAAGCCATATTTTCACAGAGTTCGAAGTCATTTCAGACAAGGAGAGAGAAGACAAAACTGTATTCAACCTTAGGTAGAGCAGCAACAGTTGCTACTCTTGTACTATAGTAATAAGCCATCTCATTATTTGTTCCAGGACATTTCACAAGATGCAAAAATATTAGTGGGACATCCCTGCTGGTATCAGGGTGAGAGTTAATGTCATTTGTACCACACACCTCAGCAGACTGACAAGCAGTGACTTCCAAGCAGACGTACAAAATTGAGGGCTGCCCTGACCCACTCTCTCAGAACCCCCCTGCCAGGAGCACCCATCATTGACCCTCCTGGCTCTACAATCTTTCTCACAGCTCCTATTTTGCAACAGCTGCTAAAGTTCAACTTGCTGTCACATGAAAGGGAGAGAGCGGCCAAGAACAAGGGCAGGAAAACTGAAATGTGGGGGTGTTCAGGAAAAAGGGGGGAAATAAAAAGGAAATTCATTAAATGAAAATCTGGTTGCTGCAAAATCTCTTGGTACATTAACCCAGCATGGGGTCTGAATCTCTGGTGCAAGGCCCCGACTGTCCACTGTTACTCCATTACTATTTTATTGATTTCAGAGGGGAATATAAATCCAAGGCAGTCTGCCTGCCTTAGCAAAACACAGGGCTGACAAAGTTAATGTGCTAAAAGGAGGGAAATTTTGGAATCAGAGCAAAAATGAGTTCATAATGCAATGTAGTTTGTCTAAAAGGCAAAAAAGGCTCATTTCCATTCTAACTTACGGTATGCTATCATTTTTGCCTTCTCCAAAGGACCTAAACAACATGGGACAATATAAAACTTCCTTTAAAGAGAGAAAACAGTACCTTGAAGCCAAAGTGATCGCACAGTTTCCCTAAAAAAACAAACTAACAAACCAACTAACCAAACAAACAAAAAACACAAGGGGAGTTTGTTCTAATTACGAAAATCAAATATTAGTAGAGATCTAGCACAGAGATCCTCCCAATAAGAAGTATTATAAATTCATGTTATTGGTTTTGTTTTATGAACTAATATTATAAATTGGACCACTCAGAGGCTCACTGCCCATTTTGGGAGATGCAGTTAAAAGAAGTGTTTCTGCCAGTTTATCACCTTTGCACCCCTGGGACTGCTGAGTTCCCACTTCAAACAGAGAACCAAATTGCTCTGCCACTCACTAAGCAGCCCATCATCCTTGTGGCAGCTTAGCTGATCCTACATACACAAAAAAACCTTTACATCCAGATTGCTACAAGAAAGTGAAGGAGGTCTGGCATTTTGACACCAAACGCTGATAGTTTTGCAAACATGTGTGTGAGTTTTTCTGTGGAAAGGAATGCAGAAGTAGAGGGGTCCTTGTGTCTACTGAACTGGAGGTAAGGATGGTATTTTCTATCAGTCGTTAACCTCTTTACCCTCTGCCTTTGCTCCAGATGTTTCCTTTCCTTCCTCAAACTTCTTACTGAACCAGCAGCATGTGAGAAACTCTGCAATAGGAGAAACTAGAGGAATCCAAAGTACAAACAAGATTGTGTTATGTTGGGGCCAGTGCTCCCATCTCAGCAAATACAAGTACATGAAATTTTATGTATTTATTTAGAAATGGAGCACAGGCACAGTGCCAGCCCCAGCTGGTTATGGCAGTGCACCTTTTCCATCAGGACTGAAACTGTTGGTACATAAGATTTAGCAGAATTCTGTACCAAGTGCACCTGGAATAAAACAGCCCTAGCAACATCTTGGTTTGTCTTCTAACAGGTTTAAGACCTGAATGTTTAAAAAGCCCTTGGAATTATTTATTTTTCTTAATTGAGGCCTTGGCAGTCTTATAAATGCACATTCATTTTTTAACCTGGCCAAGAGCTTGCTCTCATCTACTTTCTATGTTCCACTGTTTAATCACAAAGCTGCATGGAAAAACATTCTGGTGATTCTGTTTTGAATTTCCCATCTTTTGTACATTGTTGTTCTTATTCCAGGAAATAGAAGTTCCTGTTCATATTCCCTGGACTTTTGTTTTTCAGATCATTTCAATTTTCAGATCATTTCAATTTTCAGATCATGTAATTTCAGCATGTTTCCCTTGACTTGTGTCTATTTAAAATATCTACACTTTTTTATTACTTTTGGTAAGAAATATTTTTTTAGGTTCTTGACCATTACTATTGATTTTCCTTAGACTCTCTTGATTTTGCAGTAACATTTTGAGGGCAGAGAAGAAGGAGAGAAAGAAAAGAGAATCATACTTTTGAATTGCTCCCTAGAGGACTCTCTTTCACTGTCCCCTATGTAGGAAACCATACTGAAATCTTATGAGATTTCTTCCATATGACTGTACTCGAACAGGGGTTTGTATTTGTAAAATGATGCCCAAAAAACCCTAAAGTCAAAAGATAAAAAAAATAAAAGCCTTCCAAAAGTGACAGGCTGAATTAACTAAGCCCTAACAAGAGTTATATATCAACTAGCTCCAAAAAAAAGTAATTACAAGTACCTACATAAATTTGTTATTGCATATTTTAATTTTAAAAACAATTAAAGAAAATAAAACAATGCAGAATGTATGCATTAATAAAACATAATTTAATTCTAAAAGTCTGTAAAAATTAATGCCTAAATTTTAAAATACATGAAAATAACATAGCAAGTAGTAAAATAATTTAGCAAATAATTATGTTTCCACAGAAATCCAACATGAAATTGAAAGTACAAATTAGCATAGGTCTTTAACTATTGTTTTGGTCCTCATTAATGCATCATGTGATATGACAAAATATAGAGAATTTAATTGATTTTTGTCCATAAAAATATACTTATAGTACGTTTAATCCAGCTATTCCTCTATTATCTATTAATTTCCTCCATATCCACTGTATATAAAAATACAAGTAGGGATGGTAGTAAAAAATGTAAAGAGAATGTAAACTTTTTAAAATTTCAGAAAAGTTTAGAAGCTAAAAAGTCTGCAGAAAGATGTCCTCTGAATATATATCCCTATTCTTTCTTTAAATCATATTCATTTTCTTAACCTTTTTTTTTCCCCCAGGAAAAAAACCCCAAGATCTGGGTTTTTCAAAGACCATCACAAAAGAGACAACTCTACTACTAATGAAATAAATAATTGTTTTTGAAAATGTCATTCTAAAAATCAGATTGCAAATCTTAGATTCATTAATACATACACACATCTGAGAAAACAAAAAGTCACTGGAAGCCCAAAGGAATTTGGATGTTGATTTTTATTCTTGAGAACTCAAATTACCAATTAGCTGAGTGCAGAAATGGAAATGTTTTCAAATATGCATATTTTTTTCCTTAAATATGTATTTCACTTGTTTAAAACACACAGAGTTGTGTTCATTAAGTTCTGATCTTTTTCCTATATATAAAAATGTGAGCATTTATTGTTACTGTTGTTAATGAAACCTTGGTGAGACCTCTGGCCAGGGTCAGCTGCAAGTATAAAAATTCTGTTTCTAAAGGCTGTATATGCTCAACAAGATCTATTTCCTGGCTAATTATATGGAAAACTGCACACAATGGCGCTCTCCTGTGTAACTCACACAACACTGCAATCCATCATCATGGACATTGGCCACTTATTTGACACTTTCCGGCATGAACCTTGGGATCTGAGACCTAAGAGAGGCAGAGACTGAATGTGGAATTAAAACAAACAAAATGGAGCTGCTCCCCCAACTCACATCAAGCTGTGAGTGCAGAGCAGGCTATGATCAAACACTAAAAGTCAGTGCACTGAAGTACATATGATCCCAATAAGGAGAAGGACATTCCATATATTTTCTGTGAGTTTTCTCCTTCTTTTCCACTGGGAATCATTTCAGCAACTCAAGTCCTAGAGTGAAGCCTATAAACCACTGGTTTTTAGTGACCATCTGCACCAGTTGTTCCATCATCTGTGGCTGGAGATTGATTTTCCTTTTCCTTGTATGTTCACTTACCCTAATGCCCCAGAGTCTGCAATGGAGCCAGTAGCATATAAAGCAAAGACAGCTTTTAAGGCATCAAAAGTGAAAGCATCAGGAGTATCATTATATTCTGAATCTTTTGTAGTAGCTTTTTGTCTAATCCTATTGTAACAGGAATCCACTGATGGTGGGCAGGCCCCTCCTTTATGAGGCTTAAGTGCAGAGCTCAGAAGAGCTCTGCTTTCCTCTGAGGAAGGTGTAAAGGTCTGCCCTATATGGCTCTGTTATGAACAGGGACCAATATCATGTACATCAATTTGATGCAGGACCAGTAGCTCAGCAGGCCACGGAGGACTCTCATTCAGACTTGGGGGCTGTAAAACAGCAGAAGGCTATCCAAAAGAGTTCCAGACCTCAACAAATATTTTTAATGATATGAATAGTGCATTCAATGTTGGGTCAAGTAGTAATGCTGTTCCTAAGCCCTTGTCAGTGATTACTGTAATTCCTCTTAGGAAATGTTTCTTTTCTCCTTCATTGACATGTCTAAGGCCCACACAAATACCAGGGGAAATGAACTCCTTAATTGACCATATAGGAGCAGAAATTAAACTAGTGGGGCACAAAGACCAGGTTCTGAAAAGGGCTTGGCATGCAGCAGCTGCCATTGTTCCCAGCAAGCTGGTCTTAGTGGGACCTGCTGGATGCAAAGATTTTTAAGAATCTGGCCACTTATTTAGGTACCTAAATGGGTTTTGAAGCCTACAAATCTGTCTCTTTGTATCTAGTCAGTTTAATTATTTAGATGTTTCCTCTTTTTTCACCCCCAAGAAAACCCCTCAAGGCAAAACCATGTGAATAGAAGAGGAGTCTGGCCTTTTAAAACCTTAGACAATGGTCCCCTTAAGACCTCATAAGAAAGCAAGTCTCTCTCCAGTCTATGCCAGAGCAGAATTAGAAAGTACCTCCTACAAACCTGAGACTCTCAAATTGCTTCTTATCACTTCTGAGACTATAAAGATACCTGTGTGCCTGTAAAGACTATGCATGAAAAAATACACAAGTAAACAGATATAATTATTATGCCATTAATCATACTGTACATTCAGAATGCACTCATCATCCATGGTCTCCTGCTCTATAACAGAATCACACATTGGAATTATACATAACTGTACCTTTATACTATCTCTATGCGGTCATAATATGCGTATTATGTATTATAATATTCCCATCTAATGATGGAAATTATAAATATTGCTGGAAAAATTTGACATTTGAAGTATAAATAAGAGTTACAAATATTAATGCATTCATAAGTCAGGACCTTCATCCACAAAATTATGTAGGAATGCAACTCATATTTAAATGTTATTTTCTGCATTTACATACAAAATATAGGCTCTCATAATACACTCTCTGAAGTTGCCAAGGCAGTACACACTAAAGGACTGAAGGAACTTCTTTTTTTTTTTTTTAATTTCTGAGGTGCCTAAAAATCTATTTTTGCATTTATTCTATAAACATATCCATATTAGCACTGAGTGATTGATGCCCCAAGTCTTAGAGATTTTTGCATTCCATGTTCTCTTTGAAATCATGGCTATTGCTCTGTTAAGTGTCTTTTAAGATGTTGCAGAGTAATGGCCCATCTTCGCGAACGAAGATTTGGGGAAAGGTCTTTTACCTTTCCAGCCTGCGCAATGGATTTTTTAGGTGAGACACAGCATGCGCTGAACTGAGCCCACCCTTTAATCCTAAGGTTCATCTGCCGGGGCCAAGCAAGCTTGGACAATGGCAGTGAGGTCCTCAGGACGTAGGTTTGTTTAGAGTGTCCTTCTCATAGATGGATGGCCTCACAGGGCTAACGGGTTCCATCTGCCCGGGAGGGACTGGGAATTGAACCTGGGTTGCAGCGGTGAGAGTCCACTAGGCCACCAGGGGTTGCAGAGTCTATAACAGACTGAGATTCATAATTAGGTTTTCTTCAAGTTTTCTCTTCACAAGGTGACCTAGTCATGCTCTCAGAGAACAGGAAATCTAAACTCAATTCATTCCTCCATCTCTGAGGTTTAGAAAGTGCTTTTTTGCATAACCTTCCTGCTTTAACATTTGGTACCAAAGGACATTGCTGTCTGCACTTTAAGTTTATATCATTGGGCCAGACAGAACAGGAATGATCAGTGTACAAAATAGCCAAAAAAGTAAGTGGGAACCAGTGCTTTTGGTCCAGTAATGGCTAAAGCCTCCTAAATCAGAAAAAAAGGTTAAATCAAACCCAGATCTACCACTATTGACTTTGTGAGCAGTGTATTTTCTCAATGTATTTACTACATCTTAAGAACAAAAAGGAAATGCACTTAAATTGAAAGACGGCATTTTTTTGGTTGATAAAAAGGAAATATGTTTGTTTCAGCATATATGAATTATCTGTGGAACTCATTGCCACATGTTAAAATTGGGTACATAGTGGGATTTTTAAGGAGTTTAAACATTTGAATGATGACTAGGAATTTCACAGATGCGTCAGGCAAGATATGTAATATACAAGGTAAAAGAGCAAGTTACTGAGTGTATGTTATCTACTAACTAATAAGAATTAGAGGGGAAAAAAATCTTTCACTCTTGGAGAGTTGTGGCATAATTGACCATTGATTTTCTTGTACCTTTGTCTGAAGCATTAAGTATTCGCCACTGTCAGAGAAGAGATGCTGGGCTAAGTAGACCTCATTTAGTTTGATCATTAGTTTGGCAATAAAATACAGCAAATAAAGTAAAACATATTTTTTTTTAAATAGATTCTTCTATAGCAAAGAAAAATAGTAGTTACACAATGCCCAAGTCAACAAAATGAAACTCTATAGGCTTGTGAAATAAAATATTTTTGTTTTGCCATTAAATTTTTCTGACAGGTAAAGGACAGAAATATTTTTCATTTATTGAGCTTGCAATTTCTTTCCTGGTTTTGAAATAGAAAAAATCAAGAACTTTCAAATATTTAGCTTGACTGGGAGCAGATATTTAAAATTAGATCCCCAATATCTTTCATGAGAGCACTAAGTACAATCCCAATTTCTTATGTTAGAGCTCTTCTCCTTCCATAAATATTTAAACACTAGCATATACCAGTGAAATATTTATGATAAATTTCAGTGAAAAAAACATTAAACCACCCTGTAATTAAATAAGGGATCACTTATTTTTATAAATATATTTAGTGTTCATTATCTACTGATTATGAGTTTATTAATTTACATTTTAATCACATACCATTATTTTCCTATTTTTTTCCCTTTTCATGTCCATTGAAATTTGTACTATTCTACAACACAACATTTATTGTAAAAACATTTTATCCCTTCAGAAAAGGCCTAAAAAACTGTATCCTCACACATCCTTTATAGAAATCATCTGTGGAATTTAGCCCATAAAAGAGAAACAGGAATCTTTTATTCCTTCTGTTCAAATCCTGATTTCATACATTCATTTATTTTTAAGAATATCGGAAGGAAATGAAAGAAGGTAGGTTTAGATTAGATATTAGGAAGAGATTCTTTACTGTGAGGGTGGTGAGACACTAGAATAGGTTGCCCAGAGAAGCTGTGGATGTCCCACCCCAGGAATTGTTCAAGACTAGACAGGACAGGGCGCTGAGCAATGTGGTCTAGTGAAAGGTGTCCCTACCCACAACATAGAGATTGCAACTAGATGATCTTGAAGTTCCCTTCCAACCCAGGCCTTTCCATGGATCTAGTAAAATAATATTTTCTACTTAACACTGTAGAGACCAATAACTTGTATCCGAACATAGCACAACATTTGTCAATTCTTATAGCCCTTATTTGATAAGCCCAGGAATAAGGATAAGGAAACACAGAATCCACTAACAGTCTGTTCCAATGCTTAACCATTCTGTCAGAAATGCACCTTCTTTGTCATGTGAAAAGTATTAACACATGCAGAAGAGCTGAGAGAGCCTATTACTATGGCAAACTCCAAAACTCATTGACTTAGAAAATGGGATTTTTGGGTGTGTAAAGAAATTAAATCTGAATTTTTAAAACATAGAACACATGAGAAGAAGTGGTGTAGAAAGGTTTTTTTTTCCCTATGAAACATTTTTTTACACTAGAAATTGATTAGTGAATTAATAGCAAGCAAATGGCTCTTGTGGCTAACGAGGTCTCAGGAATGCAAGTAACACTGACTGACTCGTACATATCTACTGTCTACATTTTCAGCACTATAGACATTGATAAACAGACAGTGTGAACTTACCTAATAGAGATTCTCACCCATATGTGTGGTTCATAGGCATTCATTAGCATGGGGTAAGTGCCATACACGTTTCACACTGGATCCTTTCTCAAACACAAGACCCTGAGAAATGGAGTGCTTACCCTAACCAGCCTACCAGAAGGATTCATCCTTTTGTCATTGCAAAAAAAAAAAAAGAAATGGATGTGAAAACAATTAATTCTCAAGTAGTTATGACAAGAGTGTTAATACAATTGCTTGGCTCTTATTGTCATTTACACCTAGTAATAAGAAGGAACATTGATGAGAGCAAGGTTAGCTGCATTTGCTCTCAGGTCTCTCCCCCTTCCCAGACCGCAGTGAAGTTGCCATAACGTAGGTGTCAGTTGTGTGGTTTGATTTCATAACCTGCTGCCCACACACAACCACATCAAAATAAATATGCATGCTGTGGAGAACAGCACTTCGCCCTTTGTGAATTCCACAAATGCTGCTTGGCTGGTCTTGCAACCCTGTGGCTGTATATTTTTTTGCAGATTAGGAGGAAAGTGTTCCTGATCCTCTCATGGTTTCCCCTTACACTTACATCTGACTGACTAGGGACACCTTGACTCAATCATCCACTTAGATCACAGAGATTTTACAGTAACTTGGCAAGCTGTCCTTCATCCCAGCAGATTACAGTGCATGGCGCTCTTGCATTTCACAGGCCCCCCCCCATTCTTTGTTGTAAATACCTTTGCTGTGCCAGCTATGATTTATAAAGTGGTGTGCAAGCAGCTGACTGGTTATATACACATGGACTAAAATTGATCCAGAACAATTTACTATGTGCCTTATGACTTTGGCCTCCAAACCGGAAGCAAACATGGACGAGATACAGTGGCTACTGATGTTACCCAGGGAAGGATCATTCTGCATTGGGATGGCAGTAGCCCAGGGAAGAATCATTATGCACTGATGGTAAATGGATGGCAATAGGCAGGGCAGCTAGAGAATAGGACATGTCTGTGCTGACAAAGTGTCCTTCACTACAATTCAGTGAGTAATTGCAAGTTCAACATTACATGTGGATCATAACTAACTAAACCAGAGTCCATGCAACAAGTACTCCCACAGTTCTGCAAGTACAGAGATCTGCTCAAGGCAAGAGTAAAAATTTGATTCATGCAGAATGTCTGTAAGCCTAAAGAAGAGAAAGATCCCTTTTTCTTTTAAGACCATGTGTTTCTACAGCTTCTCTGGGGAACACACAGCTGTTTGGCTATGCTGTCATTTTGCCTGATGAGCCTTCAATTGCCCGTCAGAACCTGTGGGCTGAGGCCAACTCTGCTGCTCACACTAGTGTTTACTGTATCCTTTCTAAACTCCTTTTATGAACTATTTTACTGTGTATCCAATAATACTCTGTTTTGCTTGAAAGATTCCAGGAGCTTTATTTTGCCTCCCCATCCTCCTAATATAAGGAATGCTGGTAGTAAAGGTCACACAGCCTTTCCCCTTTAATCTCCAGATGAATAAAATGTAGAAAAAAACAGGAGAGGTAAGGAAACAAGAAGACAAAAAGAAAAAGCTGCAAAGGAGAAAAAAAATCCTAAAAATAAATAAATATGGAAAGGAAAGAAAGAAGGCAAAAGAAAACCTAAGGAAAAAAGTTTAAATACAGTTGTTTGTCTGTTTAAATTCTAAAATTACTCCGCAGCCTCATAATAGGATTAATAAGATTCAAAGGACTAATAATCACTAGCATGACTGAATGCCTTTTAACTGGCTCTGCTTAGTCAACCTAGGAGGACTTTCTGCTCCCCTGATTGCCATACACACGATCCCTTTCTTTGTGAGCTGTAACCTTTCAAGGATCATTTTTCTTCATGCCTTTCTCTTTGCTTTCCTTCTCTGTACACTAAGGCTTCTCTTTTCCTCCATGCACTGGTCTCTTTCCCTCACTTTCTGCTCCAATTCCCCCTTCTCTCTGATATAGAGACATAAACGTGGTGCCTGAGCAATTTATTAGGGTACTCCTCTGAACTTCACTATGGAAATGGCAGCATTCTGCTAGTTCCATGACCAAATATTGCAATTTTCTCCACTGCAGCCCAGTATTCCTCACTGAGATGCTGGCCTTTCATGCCACTGTTAGTCATTTGCCTTTGGCACAAATTTTAATTAGCTGGATGAGGCAGAGAAATTCTTCTCTTACTCAAATCCTGCTGCCTCACAATCGAATATGAGGCCTCATTAAATTCTTCTTACAACACTGGGTTTGGTAGCTTCCTTATCTCCAGTGACCAGGCATTTCTCACAGTTGTTATTAAGTTCACTGACAACCATTGGTAAGAAATGCTGAAGTCAAATTGCATACTTTATATGCAAGAAGTCACATACTGAGCTCAGTTCTGTCCATAAGGAAATGCTGTATTCCTAAGCAAACTTTGCTGATTGCACAAAACTCTTCCCTTTTCTGGCATTCATTCATTTTCCCAAAGCCTGAGCAACCATCTAAATGCTTGAAGACCAACCTGCACAGGCATGAAAATAAAAGGGGCATGGGACAACCACTTCAGAACCAGCATTCAAAAGCGTGCATATCTTAACAGGAGAAGAAGCAGATATAGCCCACCATCTACTCAATTGAATTGAGTGTCAGAACCTTTTTGTTTTTCTTTCCCAACTCATCAAACTTTCAAAATAATTTTAATTTTGTAGGTGTGGTGCTTGCATAACAACAAGAAGCATTCAGATGCAGATAAAACCTCAAGGCTTCAAGTGCTTGCACTCTTTTTTTGTTGCAATTTGTTTGTTTAGTTCTTCATGGTCTTTGCAGACTATGAACTGATCTACCATTCTCCTTTTGTCAGTCTTAAGACTCGTTAAAAACTAATATATGAGGTTCATTGAGATTCCCCAGGAAGAAGGTAGATTCACGAAGTGTCAATTTACACAATTCTGCTTCATGTGATGTGAAGTTAAGCACAGGACACTGAAATTAGCAGCTCACAGGGACTCAGAACTGAGCCACATAGTTCTTCATGTGAGGAATGAGCTGTCACAGCCCTACATCCAGCTCAGGAAGACTGTCAGCCTCAGGTTGTGGAGGCTTGGAGCATATGCAAATGACAAATTACTCTGCCCTGCCCAGTCCTTGTATTATTCCTACTGTAACAGGAAGACTACTGAGCTAAATGAACTTTTGATCTGAACCATTACAAACCGCTTTATATTCTGAAGCTTTGTATTCCCCTGGACTCCTCTACACGCTCAGAATCCTCACCTGTCTTTCAACTAGTTCCCAGGTGCTTTACATTGGCCAGGATGTTCAGGGAGGTTGGAAAGTATTTGAATTAGCTTCCTAGTGTTGATTGTACAGATCTATGTACAGGTCTTAAGTGGACTTTCTAAGAATATTTGCTAATAAGCAAGTTGTTTCATTGACTGAAATGCCATGAGACTGCCCTAGTAACCTAGTAAATTGGATTTGTTTGAGCAATTAAAAAAGTGGAGATAAATGTCTCTGAGAATAATTCTGATGTACATTAGAGATCCTTTAGACCAAACTGATTTCTAATATTAGATGTAAGACACTAATATAGCCCACCTTAACTGACGGTCTGACAGTATTCGTTCCTCCATATTTACTTGCTTTCCTTACCTTGTGTAATAGAGTAGTACTTTATCTTCTCTTTTTTAAAAGAACTGACAAATTTCTGAGTGAACTTAAACTAAAATGATTTCTGAGCAACTTAATTCTTTTTCTATCTGAACAAGCTAAGAATATGTGCAGGAGCTGTAGCAAAAAATAATTAAAATAAAATAAAAATTCAATATGTTTCTCTTAACGAGAGAGGTATTTCTGTGCCTTTCTGTGTTTCATTCCTGTCCCGTCCAAACCCAAAAGGGCACTTCTATATAAAAGCACAAACACCATTACAAAATAAAGGGGTTTGATGCATACAGAAATGATAAATCTATCCTAGAAGCAGTCAAAAGTCTCAAAGATCACTGATAAAAAGAAGGCATTAAAGGCAGCACATCCTTGCCATACACCAACAAGATTTTCCCTGCTGGGTGACCTACCTCAACTAACCGTCAAAAAGAATTAGTCTCAAGGGAATGTTTTGCTTATAGATTTATAAATGTTGACAATAATCCTAAATGGATGTTAGGGGAATTGACAAATCTCAGCATTTTTCTTGATGTATGTGTGCCTGGGGGAACTTTGGAGGCCCCAGCATTCATTAAAAAGAAGCAAGCCATTGACAGCTGACAGGGAAAGACAGGTAGCATAGCTAGAAAAGTAGAAGCTATTTGTTGACATAAAATTGTGAAGTATAACCTAATAATCTAGCATTTTCTTCCACTGTTGTTTCTAGGCTCACTCAAAGTGTACAGATCATACAACACAGTGTGCTCAGTGCAACAATAAATCTGCTTATTCTATAAATGGCCTTATTGTTGAAGTTTGAATGCTCAGGAAAATAATGTTGGCCAGATTAAAGTTGGAATTACTGCTTTAATAAGAATCTGGGGGGCAGCTGAGGGATGTATTTTGGATTTCTCTGTGTGTACATATGGGGTTTTTTTTCCCCCGGAGGTTGAAATACCTGTTAAAACAGTATCCTCCGAAAGAAAATAGTTCTGAGTTTTGCTCTGTCTTCTTATCTTGGCAGAAGTGAAAGAAGGGAAAAGACAACAAACAAGGAAGCTCAGAAGTTTGATTCTAGGTTTATGTTTAATTGTGGGCTAAATCGTTGCCAGACAATGCTACATAGAAATCTATAACATGATCCTAGACGGTGAAATTGCAGAATTTATCCAGGAGTATGAAGAGCAGCTTTGATTAGTTTTGCTTGATAGTGTATTAATTACAACTAGCTTTTCTACCTTCTAGCAGTCTTCCACTTAAATATTATTTGATAGCAAGTGAAAACCAGACAAAATATGACAACCTGAGCTGCATTTATGTATTTCTTTTGATAGTGAAATGAAAAAATATGTTGAAAACCAGAATAACATTTATATCTGTCCTGTTGAGAAATAATACTTCCTAACGTCTTTAAAAAACACCTGCATAGATTGCTTGCTTGCACTGTGTAATCCAGATCACTGTGAGTGTACTTGCACCTGTGTGTTCGAAAAGAGTGAAATACTCACATGGTTATGCATAACATCCCTAGGATGGAAATGTCAACACATGACTCGTCTTCTATTTCCTACTGCCAGAGAGCACTTAACAGCAAATTTTGCAGTATTTTATTGAATCCAGTTTTAAACAAAGGTAGAAACAAGTCCTTCAGCACCCCTGAGGACCACAAGAACACATTCATTTCCTCTCTTCTATGTTATTCCTTAAGGATAGTGATTAGGTAGTAGGAGAAGTCATAGCTGTAATATAGGTCCCATTATAGGAAGCAACATCCACAGAGACTGATCATACTTGTAATTTTAGCAGGCAAAATGAAAGACAACCACATAGTTATTTACAGGAAGTTGAGAAAAACAAATTTGGTGATTCTAGACAATATCATATAGAAAGTCTATGCAAATCAGGGAAAAAACTCAGATCACCTCTGAGTTTCTTCTTCGACACCATCTCCTTGTGCTGCTCCATTCTCTTTTATCCTTTTACTCCACCCTACATTGCATTGCTGACAAATATTAGTAGAGTTCCTGTGTCCACTCCCCTTCACCAGGGTTAATACTCTACCTAGGCTGACCAGAGGTCTTGCAGCTGATATTCAGTGGGGCTTTCACAATTAATGTGCAGCTGAAGGAAACTACATACTGTGTTTCTTTTTTATTTTCTGATAGTTTATCCTCTATCACAATAATTTCTGCAAAGTTTTCCTGCTTTTATCTGTTAACTATGTGTCAATAACTAAAACCAGTATTTGAGGAAAAGCCCTACCAAATCTTGACCATTTTTTGGCGAGGTAATAACATGGTTTTGAATGGAGCCCCAGATGGCAGTCTTTATAGGATGCACTGTAAACTTATGTTTAATTTCCTCTCTGCTACCAGCCTTAGTCCATCAGTATTGCCCTTACTTTCACAGACTCATATATATAATGGAATATTTGTATTTTGGATTACTTTCCCCAAAAAGTAATATCTTCCGTTTTACAAGCTGACACTCAACATACTGCAATACATATTTGTAACTTTTAAATTTTTTCTGTGTTATTTTTCTGGTTTCAGGAATGCTTTTTTTCCTTCATTGTGAGTGTACATATGGAGTCTGGTTGTAAAGAAATGGTCGTATGAAGTAAAATCCCAAGTTTCTAAGAGCTGGGTGAAGTACTTTACTTCTGACACCACTGAACTATCTATCCCTATATCCTGTTTTCAGAGACAGAGTTCAGAGCCACCCAGGTACAATCTGTTTCAGCTGGCCATTCAGTTTAAAGGAACTTAATGAGTTCTCAAACTGATGCATTTTCATGAGACTCCTGACCTTAGGAGGAAAATGCAGTTTTTAAGGGAAAAAAAAAAGTAGGTAGTGAAAAGGTTTAGTATGTGTATATATTGGAGGATTCATAATGAGACTTTATGCTTCACCTATCATGTTAAGTTGGTAAGCTCTCACTGACTTTTATATTTTAGTTACTGCATCTGA
The DNA here is from genome assembly GCF_003984885.1 of Neopelma chrysocephalum. NCBI lineage: Eukaryota > Metazoa > Chordata > Aves > Passeriformes > Pipridae > Neopelma > Neopelma chrysocephalum. The sequence continues at coordinate 3,150,317 of NW_020897742.1, read as the reverse complement.
CACCTTTCGTTCATGAGAATTTTACCTCTTCTACAAGATGGCACTTATCTCACCCTTTGAAATTAGGATAATTCAAGATAGCCATGTAGGTTTACTTCATCATTTGTAGAGGACAAGACATATGTCCATTTGAAAATGCCTTTAAAATTAGTGGGATGAACTGAGGTGTCTGCCAGCCCCCACTAACTGACCATTTCCTCCTCCATCAGAAGCCTGACTTAAATCAGCCACAACAGTGTGAGGATGTCTCCCACCAAACGGAGTGTTTGCTCTTGTTCTTAAGCAAAACATTTTTTCATGTCACCCAACACTTTGAGCTTTGATGCTATTTTGATTTGCTATCAAAACAGAGAACAGCTAACAGTTGCTGGGGTCCAGCTCATGAAGCACAATGTGAGTAACTTCCTTTCTCCCACAAAATTCATTTCAGGTTCTGTGCAGCTAAATGACGTAAGAAATCATCTTCATTATGGGTGTAACTCATTATGAGTGGTCTAACACAAAGATCTCTGTGTCCTTTCAAGTCTCCCATGGGCCAGTAGGGCAGGGCTTCACCTGGAGTGAAGAGATGTCTGAATATCTGTGTTAGAACCAGGCAGCACCTGTGTATGAAGCAGTGAAACTGCAGCAACCTCCAAGCCCCATGTATCTGGGATCTTAGAGGAAGACCTTTGGCTCTTCTTTCACTGCCAGGAAAACTTGGACATATAAACATGGAGTCCCATTCTTAAAATAAAAAAAGGTAGTCAATGACAAAAGTAGCTTTTTTGAGGAGAGCAGCACATTGCAGAGAAAAATCATTTGCAGCTCTATGATCCAGCTTTTAATTCCTTTCTCTCATTTTCTACTATGATGTCTTGGCAACCCTTTCTTTACCAGGACTTAAGTTGTTCTCCCTCTCACACTGCCTCTGAAGTCTCTCAAACCTGCTGGGAAATGAGCAGCAACTGCCTCAGGGCAGCTCCCACATGCCCTGCCCTGGAGATGCAGGGCACCCCGGGCCAGGGGGGAAGGAATGCATTCCAGGAGATTTCCTGGTGATTACCAAAGGTGAGTGATGGAAATGAGGGAACATTAGAAACGATTGCAGGAAACAGATATCACTATCTTTCCTAGTTTCTCACAACAACAACGGTTACCTGGGACACACCAGACATTTTACTTCATGTAGCAGCTAATTATCAGAGAGCAGTGGTACAAATTTCAGTGTTCCTGATACTGACAGCAGCTGCAGCTTATGCAGAGATCAGTCCTGGCTTGTGTTCTTTCCACCCACTATCTCTCTTCAAGACCTGGTTTGTAGTTCAGGTTATATCACTTCAAAGAGTTTGACTTTCCCCTCTGTCATCCAGCAGCAACACACTGAAGCAAAAGCAATGGATTTACATTGAAGTGGAAGAGAAATCGGTTCAGAGTTTTGAATGTTGAAAGAAATAGTTTTTTCTTCTTAGAAAATCCTTCCCTATCTATTGCTGAAGGGTGCTGCCTGGAAGCACAGATGATCCATTTCTTCTACATATATAAAAGCACGGTTTAGAGGATGCACAAGAGATAATTTTTACATGTTCAGCAAAATTACTCTCAGGTTAACATACTAGATATCTATTGCTACTGAAAACTAAAAAGAGCAGTGTTAGTGTTTTGGATTTTAACTGATTAAAACACTGCACTAACAGAAACAGTGCCACAAATTCCCGATTTCTGGGAATCACATGGTGAAGAACTTGCATGAAAGTTTGAAGAAGCAACACAACCTGCAGAAAAAGGACAATGGAGGCATCACGAAAACACCTTGTGGGAGAGCAGAGAGGATGAATGCTGAAGTCTCTATCTATGGCGTCCTTAATACAGAATTTCATTTAAATAAACTATTTTTACCATTACTTTTTTTGCTATATAACCCAACACATAAATGACACAACTACATGAGCCTTCCCAATATCTCCTGCTGAGTTGCCGAAATCTGCCAATACCCTCCTGAAAGCTCTGACAGAAGAGTGAAACTTTCCTTAATGTGCAATTCCAGCACACAGAAATAGGAGTATTGATGTGTATCTAACACAGAGACTCTTGAACTGCTGCCTGTGGGCTGGTGGTGATCCACGACATCACCTCTGACCTGTACACACACGTCACATACATGGTGTTTAAGCTGAATGCTAAAGGTGTACCTTGATTTGTGCTGATGACTGACTGGTTCAGAGTCCTAACAATTTGGGAATAACTGCTTGAAAGCTGCCAGTAATCAGCTGTGAGCAAGATGCTTCACCTCTCTGTGCCTTTGTTTTCCTTCCAGCACCATCTGTTTAACTTAATTAAAGCGAAAGCTCCTCCCTGTAAAGACCTTCCCTTCACAGGTATTTGTGAAATGCTTTTCACAGTGCACCTCTGAATTCATTCAGGACATAGAGCTGCCAAGCTAACATTGATTACTACTATTAACAATATCTGTTTTAACTTGTCAGCTATGACAGCAGTATTACTAACAGCATAGGAGACTAGAATCCTGAGAAGCAAAAAACCAACCGAAATTTAACATGAGCAACGATTCTGTGTGTTGTTTGGGGCTTTGCCTTTTCAATCTTATTTCAAAAATATGAAAAGAATCCTTGCATCCAAATGTGTATGCTAAACTATCATGATCTGCAGATTGCTGTGGAGTGTAGCAACCTCTGTGTGTGTGGGATGCTTCAAAGCACTCCGCTTCTCAAAGCACCATTTTTCATACAATCATTTGCATGCAGTTTTGCAGCCTTGTTTTTCATGGATTTTTCAAAATGCTAATTTTTGCCTACTCTGCTATAATCTACTTAGAGTTTGGGTGGGATCTTACACAAGGGATGCAAGGGATAATATCAAGAAGAAATCAAAGGCAAAGGCTGTTGCCTAGTTTTAGCTGCAGAAATAAAACTGTTTCAACGCAACCCTAATTACAGTTTTGTGGTGCTTTGTCGAGCCCTGCTGATAAGTTTCACTGGTAAACAGCTCTTTATTGTTCTTTCACATTCAGTCACCATGGAAACTAGCATTTTAGGGTTTGATCCTGAGAGATGCCAAGCACCTGTTTCTGTGGCAGCATCTATGGGAAAGGAGGATTTGAGACATCTTGTAAGATCAGTTCTTTCAATGACAACAGATTTACGACAGGAAAGAAAAAGATAGATATGAAGAATAAAAGGCTTTTGATGTGCTTATTTGGAAGGAATTGAGAAAAAAATCACAGGTAAAAACAAATCATAGGTAAAACCTGGCCCCAGTTATACCTTGCAAACATACACAGCATCTGACACTGCTGCTCATGGGTGTAGTGCAATACAAAACAAAACAACATAAAAATTAGCTCATTGAAACAAGCAAAAAACCCCAAACCAACCAAACAACCCCCCCAAAAACAAACAAACAAACAAACAAAAAAAAAAAGGGGGGGAAAGAAGAAGCCTAACGAGCCTAAGGATCTAACTCCAAAGGAAATCCAAGTCAGAAACAGAGCCCCAGAGTGTCACTAACAAAATGTCGGGAAGATGAATTCCCTTTCATTCACTGCCAAATCCTTCATTGCCTTCTTATTGTAAAAAGAGATATTGCTTGGGAGGTCAAACCCAGGTGATAAACAGCTGAGGAAATTTTCTATTTTAGCTTCTGAATAATCCCTGAGGGACTCTCTTTTGTCTTTCCTGCTTACGTTGACCTCAAGCTGTTGGTCAGAGCCTAGAGGAATCACTCAATTTAGCAAAGAGTGGGGTGGTTTTTTTCCGTACAGCTCCATTTCCTCTGAATTTATCTTGATGTCTCAGTAGGAAGATAGAAGGTTTGTGTCAGCAGTTAGCAGATAGTTTGAACGTAAGCAGGTGTGAACATACCGATTGCTTCCTTTTCTGATGCTGCCCGAACACGTTGGACCTGAGCAGAGAATCACTTTCCTGCCCTCTGGTCCCTCGCCAGCTGTGCGCTCCCGCTGCCTCCTCTGACAACCCCCTTCACCTGCCAAGGCTGCAGAAGTCAGCTGCTGTACGATCCACCCAGCCCAATTCTGCTGCCATGTGCAGCATTTGCTAACCAGGGGAGTGTCATCAGCTTGAGGGGAATGCTTTTGTTTTCTCTGCTTCAAAACACTGGCCCGGGGTTACTCTGTGTAAATGCAGACCCCCATCTGAGGGCACAGTCACCTGCACCTGCCTTAGCATGGTAGGAGCGAGGCAGCACTTCTTTAGTTGATATCTTAAGAGGGATGAACTACCTTTTAGGCTTTTCATTTTTTGTTAAATAAAAAGACAGAATGCTATGTCTCTATCTGCAAGTTAGGCACCTTCATCAGTGGCCTAGCTAACTAGAAGGGGGAAGCATTAATGCATGCACAACACTGCAAATTTAGGCATTTTGTCTTCAATTAGCCTTCAGACTAAAAGAAAAAATAATAAGATCATGCTGCCTAGAAAGAAGTATATATATGCTTGCAAGCATATTTCTTGTTGATCTCTGCAAATATGCACAAAAGAAGAAATTAAATCTTCAGATGATCTTAGCTTCAGTCTTGGCATTGCTATTAGTGGTAAGGTTATGATGAGGTTCAAGTTTTTTTACTTGGATTTTAATAGATTTTTCTCAGGACAGTAATTTTTTTTTTATTTCTTCTGGCTTGCATAGCCCAGGTGTAACAGCAACTGAAATGAAAATAAAGATTAAGCAACAGCAAAGTTGAAACGAAGCAATATAGGTCACATACAAATCATGAGATATGGTTTAGTGATGGGCTTGGCAGTCTTAAATAATTCCATGATATCTTCTGATCTGTGCCTACCAGCAATGAATATTAGAAACTGTGTCACCTTTAAAAATTAGTGAGGGTGAGAAGTCACACAGCTAACTACTAGTGAACATGGCTGTGGAATTTTATTAGGAAAGAGTATCTCCACACTTAACATTTAAGGCACAGGTAGATCTTGGTCCTATAAAAGGAGCTATGTATAAAAGACTAGCAAAGAATACATGATGGAATATCTGTAGTCATCCAGGGTTACCATTAGGGGACAGAGTTAAGATTCTTTGAAATATATGGAAAGACCAGCTTCATGACTTTTAGATCAGGAAAATATCACAGGAAATGAGCTGGCAAAAAGTCTAATGATCTGGAGTCGATTCCCTTTTCTGTCATCTACCTCACAGTAAAGTAACATGTGTCACTATTTAAACAGTGTTTGTAAAGCACAACCCTGAAAGAGATGAAATCCTGTAGTAAAGATGATGATGAAATTAGCTACCCTAAGGTAGGAAGGCTAGGTTGGTAGCGAAAAAGCCTGTACTATTTTACATGTCACTAGCTTGCTGGTGGGCTGATGATGTTCAAGTTCTTCCCTCTTCATTAATCCTATTATAGACTGAAGTATTCATATGTTGTGATGTGTCAACTCAATGACTGAAAAAGCTAGAAACACACTGTACACAGAGCAAAATTACACATTAGATTGTTACTATTAAATACAAAATAAGATATGACTTAAAATAACTTTTTAGCTCATCTTCAGGTAAAGAAATCCTTCTGCACAGAACAGGATCCCCCACATTATTAATCCTCATGCAGTAGTGCAGCTCTGCTCGAGAGGGTGCCACCAGATACATTAATTCAGCTGCAGCACTGTTCTAGGAAGAGAGAGAGAGGGATAGAGATTCATCCATCTACACTCAAGACAGTCACTTCAGGCTCCCTTTCTATCAATAAAGAGAAATAAGCACTTCAGGGTCCAATATATTTTCTCCTTAAGCAGACATCTAAAACAGGTCTCAGGAATGTCCAGAAGTGTCCATTTGATTCAAAGAGGAGCCTAGAATATCCAGAAATTTATGCACTAAAGTTAAGTGAAACGATTTTTACCCTGAATGTCCAGTCAAGACACTTTATGGTTTGGAACTAAAATTTTCGTTGTATTTTGAATTTCTGCAGTATCTAGTAGATTTTAGCTCCAGACTTAACCCAGGACTGGTGCTTCAACTCCCTTGAGCAAAACAGTATTTGAAATTCAGTACTGTTACTTGTCCAGTAGATTGAGGTGGACTTTTGCCTCAGTGCAAAGTTACACTAGGACAATTTGGTAAACAGATATAGTCAGCCAGTAGCACACCTGATAAACTCCTTTCCAACCAAAACTGGTCTTACTTTCTCCCTTCATGAATGTTATTGATCTGCAAACATTGTCTCTAGAAGGCTGCAGCAGCAATCAGTATATTTACTTCTATTTAGGATGTTACTTTTTCTCTGTCCAGGCCATAGGCACAGCTAAATGAAGCTACCAGGATTATACCCAAAGAATATAAAGAAAAATGGTTGTAACACAGTAAATATCAGATTATTTAAATGTAGTCTGAAAGTTCGTAGTTGTAAGGGTTGCTCAAATTCTTGTGAAGTTTTTTCATGCTGCTTACTTACACTTTTCTTTTGCATCCATTTACCCCTTCCAGCTGCCTGTAGTCTTAGACAAGGTAGAATCATCATGTCAGCACTATATATGTAAGCTTGTGTGTGCACATTTCTTTTTCTCCCACTTTCTATCTAAATATATGTTTATCTCTATGCCTAGCTATGCATCTGTGTCTATATGTCCAGGGTGTGTGTTTGTAGAGGCCAATTTGCTGGTTATAACAAGTAAATGGCTAACGTTTCCATCCCTACCCAATAGTTAGCAGAGCTATATACTGAATCTTTTGGCAACTTTCATGATCAAACTGTAGCAGTAGATTAAGTTCTAAGAAGTATCTCATCTTTACTCTGTGTAAATTAAACACCAGCTGGATGTGTGAGATACTGAGTGACATCCTCCTCTTCAAGAATACGACCCAGCACTTGGAGAGGAAAAGAAAGATAAAAAGGAAAGGAGACAGAGCTGTCATGCTGCTCTGTACACAGGGGGAACCTCACACAGCAGGTTGCAATCTGAACTGTCCCATTTCATTATGTCACTGAGGCTGATTCCTGCAGTGCATTAAGGTTTTAAAATCATTTAGGAAATATGAAGATACATTGTTATTAAATCATTTCATTACACTTCAAAAACAATTTTCTGATGTACAATTTTTAACATAATAAAGATTGTCTTTCACCAGCGGGGACTGGCAAGTGTATATAGACTGAGTTTCTGTAATAATGTGATTAGTATGGAAATTGAAATGGACAGTAAATAATACTTAGGATGATATTTTATTCAGCCACATCAAGGAATCACTCAAAAACTTGCTCAGGATGATTCCACGAGGTACAAAAAACAGGCAAAATTTTATATAGAGGTTTTCACTATATGCATGATCAGTTTAAAGTTATTCCTACAGAAGGTTTATTCATAGCCTACTTTCAAATTATTTGGTTATTTTTTTGTTGAAATAAAGTGAAAACCTTGAAGACACATGTGGAAATAAATGTTTATCAGATAAATATTATCTGATTAGTGTCACACAATCTTCACTTTGCAGAAAAAGGTATAAATCAATCATGGCTAGGCTTCGCGAATGAAGATTTGGGAAGGGCTCTACCCACGTTTGTTACAAGCGCGTTGGTGGCTAAAAAGGCCAATATGAGATAGAAGGTATAAATATATATATATGGCAAAATCAATGTGAGTCATATATACATGCTCATACAGCACTGCAAAAGTGCATGAAGGCCTTGATCAAGAATTCATAATTCAAAAATCTACGTATGGAAATTTCTTTTTCATTTCAAAAAACAAAAACTGAAAAGGGAAAGAAAGACTTTCTTACTTTGCCTTGAAAGCTGGGATTAATTTCTTTATAATTATTTTAAAAAATAGTCCAACAATAGATGACCACTTAAATTTTTCATAAAGTTTATTTGCTTTTATGGCAAAAGGTATATGCTGTTGACACTAATCAACACATTTTTATTAAAGAACATATGGGAACTTTGTTTAATTCCTTACCATTGAGCTTCACTTATCTACATTTCTTTTTTATAAGTTAGATATAAATTGAAAATGTCTCTATGTGTGAAGATAAGTCAGGACCCTCAACATATACTATTAAAAGATTGATGTAAAATATAGAAGTGTCACTGGAACTTCATTTGTGTTTACACCAAGAAACTTTGAAGAAAAGTTGCTGGAAAAAGGAAGCTCCTGAGGAGTTATGTACTCCCATCACCTCATGTTTCCAAGATACTGTAGAATATAAAAGATCTGTATTTAGACCACCTTATGACTAGATGTATTCTGAATTTCAAACAGCTGGAACTTTGTCAATGTTTTCCTCTATCATAAGTGGTTTAGAAGAATTAAAAGCTGGGCCCCTGTAGGGGAGCCACATGTGCGGTGAATTCTTATGAATTACACACATTCATTTTTATTTAGGAACAAAGAAACAGACTTTCAAGAACTTCAATAAGAAGAAGCTGAGTTCATCTTCCCATTCTCTTCTTTCTCTTCTGTGTACACAAGACATTTACAGCATTCAACAGAACCATTAAGGTTCTCCTTGGACTAGGCCTGACATTTCCTTGAGACAATGTGTGAGGCAAGTTAAATTCCGTGGCTGTTATGGGTGTGTCAATGCTGAATGGGCACTGCTAGGAGCCTTTTCAAGGCCAAAGTCTTCACATCGAAAGTCTGTCCTTCAGGGACTCTTTTATCTGGCTTTAACCACTATCCTGAACTGTAAATAAAAAATTAAGAGTAATAATATTATGTCATTTCTCTTCTTCACATAAAAATTTAAGGAAGAAAGAAAGAAAAGCAAGTATGTTGGGAAAGGAGGTTGGAAAAAAAAAAGGAAAAAACATGAAAGAAACAAAATTAACAGATGTAAAATGAAACTCTTAGAAAACCGACTTTTTAAAGGTTTCAGGTTTATTATTTTTGAAGCATTTCGTTGTATCTACTAAGAAGAAAAATATTCAGTTAATTGCATTAACTAGGGGTTGTTACTACTGGAGGGAAAACACAAGAAACAGAATACACATAGGTCTTATTTTGTCAGTAATGTCATTCCAGTTAGGAACTATCATTTCCAAACACATTACAAAATAAATGAAAACAGTAAAACTACCCTAAAACTTGAATGGCTACGGAGGTATTGCTATGGAAGTGCCTTACATTGAAGCTGATTATTGTTCCTCCTTATGGAATATGGATGCCTTAAATAAACTAATATCACTGCAGTTAGATTTGCTTTTGATGATAGAGGGCTATATCAACTTGCCTAGCTCAGGGGTTTTTTTGTTTGTTTGTTTGTTTGTTTGTTGTTTTGTTTTTTGGTTGGTTGGTTGGTTTTTTGTTTTGTTTTGTTTTATTTTTTGTTTTGGTTTTTTTTTGGTTGGTTGGGTTTTTTTGTGCAGATAAAGGTTAAGAATATGTGGAGAAAAATAAAACAAGAAAAGTACCTGAAAAACCTACTTTCATTTGGTGGGATTGTTTCGGCAGTTTGTAGAGTGCATGGATTTAGATACTATGGTTTGGAAACTAGTAGAGTTTCTCTTGGAGACTAGTGAACTGCTACATATATCATTTTTCATTCAAGCATTTTATGATTATCTAAGTAGGGACCGTCTTCTGCAGAAACTCTTCTCAACATGTTAATTGCGAGATCTTAGTGTTCAATAAAGGTCTCAGATCTTTGACTTTACTTTTGCAGTGGTCTTTGGCCTTTGTTATACCTTAGCTGTTTTACGTGTAATTAAACTTTGATGTTAACTACCTTTCAGCGGATGTTATCTTTCTTCTTCAGCCACTGACGATTTAAAGCAAGGTGAGGTGAGTCCAGTCCCTTGTGTCATTAAAGAGAAGACATTTCCTTCATCTATTTCTCCTTTTTTTCCCCATTCCATTTTAATATTGCAGCAAACATTTGCTGTATTTCAACCAGTTGTGCAGCTGTGAAATAGGTATTAAAATAAATGATACATGTATTTTCTAAACGTCAGAATAAAAGCTGTCACTGAAAGATGGAGAGATATGGTCCTGACAGTAGGGAATATTAAAATATAAAAAGTAGAGACAGATATTATGCACAGGAAAAAAATATCATGTATCTAAAAAGATTTTTGACAAAAAGAAGGAACAAAGCATCTTCTATGCTTATCTCAAAGGGATGTTAATGGTTTTTTGTTTGATGTAAATAGGAACAGAACAGTTTGTGGTAGTTTTTTGAGATTCTGCCAGAGATTCGAGCTTAGAAAGTCAAATAACGTCATACATCAATCATAGTCATCATTTTTCACTGAAGACCTCTGGGTCCTGGAGATCTGTTACCAGTCAATACCAAACCATCTGGCGCAATACCCTGGAGGAAACCACTGTCACACCCCTCCTTACAACCAAAAAACTACTAGTGGCAAAGGCATTATTTGTTTCAGCAGGCTGAAATGGCAACGTGGAAGATTCACAGTGTACTGCAAGTGCCACGCTGTTTGCTGTTAACTATACAGGAGAGCACTCCAAAAGGAAGTCAGCCGCATGACACTGTAATAGAGTTTTCAGCTTTGTCTGATTGCATTACAAACACCACACATATTGAAACACTCTGGCAGCTTCCTAGTGCTCACAGGGAGGAACCTGAACCTTTTGACCTCAAACATCTTATTAAAGCCTATACTGGACTGTGTCTCTGCAAGGGAAAAAACAAGAAACTACTGGACTTTTCTCCTCTATAATTCATTCAAGTAAGCCCTTGCTGAGGAGAGGACCTTGGCTTTGATGTTAAAGTCTCCTAATTGGAAGGAAGTGAAGTGTTAGCCTGTCAGGCTATTAGTCTCCCATCAAATACTTTAAGAGGTATCAGAACACCAAAGTTCTCACACCAGTGCAAAGAGAGTGTGGAGCGGCCTGGTTTTTGTTAAAATGTTTAAACTTTGCCTCTGTCTAACAACTTCCCCCAAAATTTAATATACATGGAGTTGTTCCTTGATATTTCTTTTCTTTTATCTCTACCTTTTCCCTCTCAGAGCCTCCATCTTTTCATTGCCTACAGCACATCAGCTCCTATTAGTAGGAGTGAGGGGGATAACTGGTGTAAGCTATAAAGTCTTGGGTTTCATATTGCAGCCCTGATTCAAACCCAGGCATTGCATGCCTAGTGGGATCTACCTCTCTGCTGTTTGATTGTGGAACAACTACTCTGTGAGGTTTTCCTCACAGGAAAGTGACCTCAGAAGGATGTCCTTATGACAAGCAATGTTAAAATCTAACAATTTCTGAAGAACAGTTTTGTTCTAAAGCCTCAGCACAGGTCCAGGCTTTGTTGTGTGTTAATTTGTAGTATTTAGTTACATTAAATTAACTTGAATCTAATTATATGTTGCTGCTCTCTTAATTACTGGTGTTTTCCTGCATTACAGATTGGTTACGCAAACAGAAGGATAGGGTGTTTCTTTCTTGGGCAAATCCAACTAGTCCGAGATGAGAGTTGAATGTAGTCGAAGTCTTACAGGAATCTGACTAAACTCCTTCTAGGATCATGCAAAATTGAATTCTGCATAATTTCTATTCTTTAACTTGACAACAGCATCCAAAATGCCACAGTGAATTCGGAAATCTGTGAAATGGTATAAAATAACTACCTGAAAGGAAATTACTGAATTGCTAATGCATATGAAGATAGTTATATCGTCACATCTGCTCTGTTTCTTAGTTTACAATATAAGCCTAAAGAAATTCTGTACTACTGTGTAAATGTTTTTGTTCTACAAAGTTTTCTCCATTTCGATTTGCCTAATAGCAGACTTATGCAAACAAATTACCTGTGGCATTTCATGCACGTCTTCCCTAATGCTAAGTTTCCTTTTATTTTGTAAGATGATGTCCATATGAAAGCAAGTCTAATGCATTTGTGCCCTTACTATTATGCATGTTTCTTTCATGGCTGAATATGACCCTGTTCCTATACAATTACAATTGTCTCTTTTTGATACAAGTGTTTGATTGATAGTCAGATCTCTCACTGTAGATCATGCTTGGCTCTGGCAGCACTTTCATCTGCTTTTGAATGAATCATGAGTTTTATCTTTTACAACTTCTTTAAATTTCCCTCCATTGTTTGTTTTTGGTGAATTCATTAATGTAATATCCTTTTATAAGTCATCCCTACCTTTGAATGTCCAGCCTTTTATCATTAAATATTGTAGGGTTTCACATTTCATAAGTATTTTACTGACTCTGCTTTTTTTATTTGAAAAATTCCTTTTTTCTTTTCTAGATTAAGCAATTAAGGCCAAGCAATTTCTTTCACTTTAGGAAGCTTGCTGTCTATTTATATATCCAGCATCCAAAGATATCCATGGCACTTCATCAAATATGGGTGCTTCTGCAATGAAGGTAATTTACCTGTCTAGGGTCATTAAAAAATCTTCTCAACAATCCTCTACCACCCCGTTCAGCTGACCACAGATCTGGGTGCAAGAGCTAATGACTACACACATTATTCTGGATGAGAGTCCAAGTTTACTGTCATTAGTTTTTTTCTCTCTTGACACTGGATATTAATATAGTTTGGAGTTTTCACAGAATAGGAGCACAAAAACCAAACGTTGTTTTATTCATACAGCTATTTTTTCAAACACCTCAGTTTATGTTTGAGCAAGCCACAAGAAGCATTTACAATTCACTGCCTGTGGTATTTCAAAACTGAAGACCATAAAGCAAGTTCCCAGCTGTGCTCAAATACCACTCATATTCCTACCTAGGAATTATATCTCCCATGTTTGTATCATTAGCAAATGTCACTACAGTAACATAGGTATTGTGGAAAATATTCAATTAAACAAGAGTTCAGAGCGATGCGCAGAGAACCTCACAATAATCTTTCTCTAATAATCTTTCATTCCCCTTTCAGGACACCTCTATTATGTATGTCTCTTCGGCTAATTCCTTCTGCATTCTGTGTGTGCCTTGTGTACCATCCTTTCCAGTTCAGCTCATAACTATCACATTTTTGAATACTGAATGCCTTAGTGCAATCCAGACATCTCAAACTTTTACATTTCATTTATGTCAAATAATAGCCTTTTATCAGAAAAATAAAATAGATTAATGATGTGGGTATGAAGAATCAATCTGAAATTTTATTATATTTATACTTTTATATCTACTTATTTTTCCCTCTTTCAAAATTTATACCTGGGCCAAAATCTTATCTGTTATGCCCAGTATAACTCTGTAATACGTTTTCTCAGAAGTGATTATTCATGACTAAATACTAGGTAAAGAAATAGATTATAATTTTCTTACACTGTCCTGAATTGTCCATTACAACATTCCAGCTTGGGTTCCCTTGATTTTCCTTTGATTTTTCCCCAGCCTGCCACACTGCCAAGTAACCACCATGACTGTGTGTATCATTTACAGAAACTATGGCTTTATAATCCCTGGAATACATAACCCTTAGCACAGGCTACTTCATCTGGATATGTGCTGACTTAGAACAGCTGAGAACCTCTCCCTTGTGTTCAGATTTACTGCCCATCTGGAAGATACTGAAGCTAGAGTTTATACAGGACTGGGTCATAACTTAAGCCACATTAAAGAAGAGATCATAACAGGCGTATATAGAATTCCTTTCAAGCTGTATTTGCTATTAAACTGAAAATAGCTCCAATTTCCAAAACGAAGGTAAATCTCAAATAGACCCGGCTCTGAGAAGGTTGGTGAGCAGGCTGTGCTTAGTCAGTGGGAGCATGCCCTCCTAGCAAGCAGAAAGTATGAGTGTGGATGTGCATGACTGGCATACCTGTGCTGGCTTAATCTCAGCCATCTGGATAAAAATCACATTATGAGAGCCTGAACTCAGCACGATTTCAGCATGAACTTTGCAGTCTTACTGAGCCCAGTGCTTCTGCATGCTGGAGGCAATGTGCTCCAGGTGGTAACTCTTCAGTGTGGCCCCTTGTTGCTGACACTGAGGATGAAAGCCAGCTCAATCCCACCTCTTACTGCAGCAGGGCTGCATCTGGCTCACAGACAGCCTGGGCAGCACTGGGAGATGCGACAGGCACACAACCAGCACTGAGTCTTCTGTACAGCTGCCTATGACACCCAGCGTGTCCTTCCTGAGAGGAAAGAGCTGTTACAAAGCCTTCTACCTTGGCTTCCTTCGTGTTTATTTTTGTGGGATAGTAGTAAACACACAGCTTGACAAATTGCCAAACCTTCATGCAGAAAAAAAGGACCGCACAGCTTTTGAAAGAAAACGTTACCAGAAAGTAATAAGAGGAAAACAATTTTGTCTGAAATTTCCCAGAAATAGCCAGTCTGAGGAGGAAACCCAGCATGGAGCATTAAACAAAGGATTAGTTCAGAAATTATGTGAGGTCTGATAATAGCTTCTTGTGGTGCAGAGTTTGAGAACTGTAATAAAGGCGGTGACATCAGTTCTGTCCAAAATTTACTATTATTAAAAACAAAAAGCAAGACTTTCAATCAGATTAGCTGCAGAGTGTATAAAAAATACATTCTATAATTATATTTTTATGACTTATAAAATGTTGTATGCTACTGACAAAGTTTGTCTTTCATCACTGCTGCTTCTGTAGTCATGTTAGTGATGTCTGAGTACAGAACGTGGACAATATTTGCTTGAATCTTGAGATTTTGATAGTGCACAAAAAGCTGTTAATCTGTTAGTCTGGAAACTTTTGTTCTGAGAGTCACTGGGCCTTCACTGCATCATTCAGATTCCTAAAATTGTGTGATCAAGAAACTCCTATATTGTTTCTTCTTTTATCTATTCTCCCTTCCATTTTCTTGCAAATTAAATATTCTAAGGGATGTTTATGTATTGCTTGATATTTACTCTGTTAAATGGAATCAAAAAGAATCAATTTCTCTTGGTCCGGAGTACAGGATTCCCATAAAGCTTCCTATCACTCTAGACGTCTACTTGAAAGCAGAAAGTTGTTGCTGTGAGCTGTCATTTCCTACACTCTTTCTTGAACGATAACCATGACTGGCTTTCTAAGGAATAATGTTTTGTTTAGCTAATGAATAAAGCTTGTTCTAGATCTACTGCAATTGTAGTATCAGTTTCTCTGTATTTGGTACAACAGGATAATTGACCATTTATTCAATGGATCACCAGAAAATGCTTGACCATAGTAATAATTGGAGGGAATACAAAAGAATTTTAAGTGCTACAGTCTAACAAGTGCATTACTTCATTTTAAGGGTAATTTCTGGTCTCAGCTTATACATGTCATGCTGATCCAACTGCTTTCTTAGCATTAAGCTGGCAGTGCTTCATGTTTAACAGTGCTATGGAGACACTAACTAATCAATCAGTTTTCTTATTATAATATTTTATCCTGTTCTGTGGTGTCAGGTTTGCCATATTATAAAATACTATAAATACCAATCCAAAGATGTGAAGTGCCCCTTTTGATGCTCAATGCCCTTCATTTGCTTAAATTATGACTGAACTGAATGTTCCTGCAGCCATGGTTACATTCCTGTCATCATGTTTTCAGAAACATTGGATTTTTATCTCAAATATGGTTTTATAGCAACATTCTGTGGCACTGCAAAGAATAAAAAAAGCAAAACCTGATGCTTTTGTACAGTAAACCATAAGAAAATAATAATTTACAACACATAGAATAGAACAGTCTATCACAGTTGGAAGAGACTGACAGTGATCATCCAGCCCCACTGCCTGATCACTTTTGGGCTGACCAAAAGATAAAGCACGACTTGTTGTTAAGGGCATTGTCCAAATGCCTCTTAAACACTGACAGCCTTGGGGCATTGATTATGTCTCTAGGAAGCCTGTTCCAGTGTTCAACCACCCTCTCAGTAAAGAAATGTTTCCTAATGTCCTCCCCTGGTGCAGCTTTGAACCATTTCCAGGTACCTTATCACTGGCTCCTGGGGAGAAGACCTCAGTCCCTGCCTCTCCATTTTCCCTCCTCAGGAAGCTGCAGGAGCAATGAGGCCCCTCAGCCTCCTCTTCTCCAGAGTAGACAAGTAGAGTCCTTAGCTGCTCCTCACAGGACATTCCCTCCAGCCCTTTCACCAGCTTTGTTGCCTCCTCTAGATTCATTCAAGAACATCCCTTTTAAATTGTGAGGCCCAGAAATGCCCACAGTGCTCAAGGTGAGGCTGGTCCAACCCTGAATATAGCAGGATAATCATATCTTTTGACCAGCTGGATGCAGTTTGCCCTCCTGTTACCAGGGCACAATATTGACTCATACTGAGCCTGCTGCCAACCATCCCCAGATCCCTATTTGCTTTTGCAATATTCCCCATATATAAACTAGGAAGTGCTGCAAACACCTCTGCCAATTTAACCCCTGTGGCTATAAATACCTGCTGATACTTTTGTGTCCCACTCTGAGAGCTGGAAAAATTATTTCCACAATTCTGCTGTTGGCCAAAGGCACAAATATCAAACTAAACTGAAAACTTGCCTTCTGTGATTTTTCTTAGTGCTTCAGACACAAATCCCCACTTTAACTTCATATATATTGCTTAACTTTTTAGATAGTAGAAATGAGTATAATGCTTCTAGTGTCCATGTAATTGTGATGCACCCCCACTGAAAATCTTGTCTTGGGATTCCTGTAAAATCAGTGGGAACTCCTGTGTTCAGGACAGATTTTAATGACTGTCTCATAAGTGCTGACAGAATAATGGATATATTTTGTTCAAGTCATCTGAGGGACAAGCAAAACAAAATACTTTCCTTCTAGTTCATTTTAGGAAGTGAAATGAGAGCACCATCCAGCTTGGTGGTTTAAAGGCAGAGAGAGTTGTGGTCTTTGATTCCAGCCTCCCTTCTAAACCTACCAAATTCCATGTATGGGCTACATGCCAGCAGTGGCATGTGACAGTGACCTGGACAGTGGGATGCACACACTGGATCATGCAGGAGGTGCAAAGTTCTATGAGAGTTCTTTCTTCATTACTATTAATTGCTTTTACAACTTTTGCTCTCAGAACAGCTCTGATAAAAAAGTGGAAGTAAGGAGGTAGAACAACGAAAGCAAATGAAGAAAGCAATGCTTGACTTTCATTTTGTAGCCTTTCCCCACTGCCCTTTAAAGACATTGCTCTAAACTCCTTGAGCTTGTGAATAAATCAGCTTAGCTACACACCATGCCACATTCTTGAGACTATTTAATCTTGCTTTGGTAACACATTATAATTGTTATAATCTTCCTGTATTCTGTTACTCATTTACTTAGTTGTTAATAATACATTATATTCCAGATGTTAGGAATATGACTAGCTTACAGAAGTTTCTAATAAGCATTGTTTGCTGTGCTGCTCCCTTCAGTGATTATGGTATAAAGAATTGTACATAGCTTCATAGTTTAAGAAACACCTCAGGTAGGCAGCTAATTAGATAAGTACATCTGAAGTTTAGCTGTGGCCCAGACCCTCAGTTGGTTTAAATGGAGATAGCACTGGAACAATTCCATCTCAAATCCATGAAAGAATCTGTCTCCAGGCATGTGGATTGCTGCCAAAACACAATTTCTGTCAGCAAAGTCAACACTTATTGTCCAGTGATCCCAAAGAGAGTGGATTTTTAAAATATTTTTCATAAGTTTTCTCAAAATTGCCTCAACAAAGGAATGTTTTGTGGCCTCTCCAACAGCTGTTCTAAAAGTATATTTCAAGAATAATGAAAATAATAATTCTTAGGGAAAAGCATTTCCATGTTTGAAACATTTTCTTAGTGAGTAATGGCATGATGACATAGAATACTGCTGTGAACAGTGTCTATAGCATTGATATATGACCTTTCGAAAATTTAAGAAAGTTTCAATATTGGAGATCTTTTTTTTGTTTGTTCATTTGTTTCCCATGTAGAGAAAGTGTGGTGTCAACACCAGAATTGCTTGTGGTAGATTTGATTTGAGTTGTTCCCAGACAGTGTTGCACTTAAGGAATCTGGCCGGATTTGGGCTATAATAGCTGCTAGGTAAGTCTCCACTTCTCTGTTCCATGTATACATGCAATTAGATGAAGTTGTGCTCAAAAACTACCCAGACCGCCAATGTCCTCTACTGAAGACATTCTCCGAGAAGAAAATCTTACAGGTGCAGGAACAGGCCACTGGGATGAGCTGAAAGAAGATCCAATGTGGAAGAAGACTGGCCTGGCTGAACAGCGAAAGATGAACAGAGACCTTTGGCTGGAACTCAGGGAAAAAATGAGACCTTTGGAACAAGGGACAGGCAACCTGGGACGACTACAAGGATGTAGTGAAGTTAGGCAGGGAGAAAATTAGAAGATCAAAGCCCAACTAGAACTTAATCTGACTACTGCTATAAAAGACAATAAAAAATGTTTCTATAAATACGTTAACAACAAAAGGAGGGCTAAGGAGAATCTCTTTTATTGGATGGAGGAGGGAAACATAGTGAGAAAGGCTGAGGAAAAGACTGAGGTACTTAATGCCTCAGTCTTTAATAGTAAGACCATTTGTTCGCAGGGTACCCAGCCCCTTGAAATGGAAGACAAGGATGGGGAGCAGAATGAAACTCCCACAATTCAGGAAGAAATGATTAGTGACCTGCTACGGCACTTGATGAGGTCCACCCAAGGGTACTGAGGCAGTTGGCAGGAGAGCTGACCATGAAACCTTCCATCATCTATCAGCAGTCCTGGATAACTGGTGAGGTCCCAGTTGACTGGAAGATGACAAACATGATGCCCATCTACGGGAAGAGTTGGAAGGAGAATCCAGGGAATAATCCCTCAGTGCTGGAGAAGGTCATGGAACAGGTTACCTTGAGTGCCACCGTGTGGCATGTACAGCAAAATCAGAGGATCAGGCCCAGTCACCATGGGCTTATGGAAGGCAGGTCCTGCTGGACAAACCTGGATGGGGGGATTGAGTGCACCTTCAGTAAGTTTGCAGACAACACCAAGTTGGGTGGGAGTGTTGATCTGCTGGACTGTAGGGAGTCTCTGAAGAGGGATCTGGACAGGCTGGATTGATGTGCTGAGGCTAATTACATAAGGTTCAATAAGGCAAAATGCCAGGTCCTGCACTTTGGTCACAACAACCCCATGAAATGCTACAGACTGGGGCCAGAGTGGCTGGAAACCTGCTTGTCCCAAAAGGATCTGGGGATGCTGGTCAACAATCAGCTGTACATGAGCCAGCAGTGTGCCCAGGTGGCCAAGAAGGCCAATGGCATCCTGACCTGTATCAGGAGTAGTGTGGAAGGACTAGGGAAGTGATTGTCCTTCTGTACTCAGCACTGATGAGGCTACACCTGAAATCCTGTGTTCAGTTCTGGGCCCCTCACAACAAGAAAGACATTGAAGTGCTGGAGTGAGCCCAGAAAAGGGCAACAGAGCTGGTGGAGGGTCTGGAGAGTAAGTCATATGAGGAAAGGCTGATGGAGCTGGGAGAAAAGGAGTCTCAGTCTTATTGCTCCCTACAACTACCTGAAAGAAGGCTGTAGCCAGATGGGGGTCAGGCTCTTCTCCCAGAGAATAAGCAATACAAGTGGAAGTGACCTTATGTTGTGCTAGGGGAGGCTTAGGTCAGGTATTAGGAAATATTTCTTGACCAAAAGGATTGCCAAGCATTGGAACAAACTGCCCAGGGAAGTGGTGGAGTCACACCTCTGCAGGTATTTAAGAGATGTGTAGATGTAACACTTAGGGACATGGTTTAGTGCTAGACTTGGCAGTGTTGGGTCAACAGTTGGGCTTGATGATCTTAAAGCTCTTTTCCAACCTAAATTATTCTGTGATTCTATGACAAGTCAAGTCCAAGGGCACATTTTACTTGGCAGAAAGGCAATACTGATCTTAAAAGAAAAGGCAGTGATTGGGCATCAGTACATGACCCTCTGTCACCCATTCAATTAAAAGAAATTCAATCAATCAATAAATAATAAAATAAATAATTGTAATACAAATAAAATAAAGGTAATACTGAAATAAATGCAATTAAAGTCAATGGATTTACTCTTGTGAGTAGTACATTTAGGAAGAGAATAGAGTCTTGACTGCAGATGTATCTAGAGAGACAGGTATGTGTTGTATATAGTTTTATCAGTATAATTCTGTTGCTTTCTGTTTCTCTTCTCTTTCATGTATATCCTTGGCATTTGGCTGCAGTTTTACAATAGGCAATTCACTGTTTTTCCTCCCTGGTTTGTGCATCTCTAACTATGTGATCCCATTTCATTGAATTGAAAGAAATGTAGATCAGTTCATAGGCTACAGTAGAATTGGTATTTCTCATCCATAGTTCTCCTGCAATTTAACATATAAACATCCTCTCAAGACTGTTTCCCAGGAGGGGGGTATGAGGGTGAAGGCATGTGAAGTGCTTACTGCATCTGAGAAAAATACATCTGGTGAGGCTGTAGAGTGCATTAGCTCACCAAGGTGATGAAGTGAAGTTTGAAACGACAATTAAGTGCCATGAGGGATGGCTGCAAAGGAGGGTTACTGACTTTTTCTTTCAACATATTGAAAAGTTTTTGTTATTCTTGCTAACCTGCTGCTATCCCAATGGACAAGGTTTATTAATATCTAAGGAAAAAAAAAGATATGGCTCCTCTACTATAACATTTTTCACAGTAGCAATCTAATGGAAATGTGCTCATACCTACAAGATGGTGCTGGATTTGCCTGATGGAAACATGTCACAATACAGCCCTGGTGCCTGGATAAATGCACCTTTAATTCTGCCCAGTTTAGAGAAATATCAAACAGAAATAATATGAATAGTCCCATCATCAAAAGAAGCACACGGACACCTTTCCTCTCTCTGGCTTGATATATTTTCCTTTTATGAAGAAATTTTTCTTATATGTTTTACAATGTAAGGTAAAATAAATAAGAACGCTAAGATATGTAACAAAATAAATATTTTCTTTATATAAAAAACCAATAAGGATATCTGTCCCATTTGCAAAGTATTTTGAGATAGACCAAAAAGAATAAAAGCTACACAAAATTCACATCTAGTATTTAAAGGACAAGCAATAATGATATTAAACATTTTTGTAGGTTTGGCAGAATCAAGAACTGAGTGTCTTCCCCTGACTTACAGTCCCCTAGTGTCAGTGGATAATGGAGGGAAACTGGGTTAATTTTTTTCAATCCTTTCTTTGTTAGTTCATGGCTCCATGACATCTTGAAGCAGCCTAATATATAGTCCCATTGGGCATCATACAATTTGTTATATTTTTTAATTAGGTAAGAAATGTTTTGCATGCATCACATAGAAATGCTTCTGTCTGCAGAGTTGACTGCATTACAAATTCAGTGATTTGAAACTAAAGAAATGTCACAGTGTGCTACACTTTTATATAATTTACAGCTTAAAGCATTTGCTGTTGTCACACAAAATAAATCCAGAATCCTACTAAGGACCTTTTTCCCCTTCTTTTGAACTACGGAATAATTTGCTAAGAACTAGCATGTTATCGCTTTTCAAAGGTTATTGTATTACTTTTGGAAATTCACGCTGAATGAAATTTTTGTTCTCTAAAGTGAATGCCAAAAATCATATCAATTTCACAAGTCCAGAATTTTGTTATGGTTTTATATAAGTAACTGCATATCAACATAATTAGTATAAATGTGTTATATGTTTTATATAGAACTCAGACTAGTGTTGCACAAGCTTCAGAACTATTTTTAACAAATATTGCAGGGATATATTCGCTACACTTTTTATTTTCCAGAAAAATTCAGAATCAACTCTGTAGCATCACCTGTTATGTTTCTAGCTTGACTAAGCTGAATAAATGCAATTTTGTAGCAAATACCAAAGATAAAAAAGTGAACTTACTTCTCCTGGGAGGTTATATTAAAATGAATTTTCAAATAAATGATGAGAACAGTGAGATTGAAATAAACAGCAGAAACTGATTTTATACTAATCTTCACAGTATTGAATACATATACTTCTCTCCTTTTCATACCATCTCATCTTTGAAAATTTCAAAGAGTGAGAGTTTTCTTAGGAATAATGTTTCCATATGTAATACTGAACTTAAAAATGGAGGTGGAGTTCCTAAAAATCCTCCTTTCTTGGACAGGTCTGTACATTATGTTATGAGGTTCTGACACTTTTGCGCAATTAAGTCCTTAGCAAGGGCTTTAGTACTTAACATTCTATAATTTGTTCAATAACCCTACTCTTAATAGGACTGTAAACACAATTGTTTTAGAGCATTTCACATGGAAATCAAATCTTTTCATTTTCCCAGAAAATTATTAATTTTTGGCACATGTCAAGAAAAACATTCATGTAGAGTTAGAAAATGTTTTCATTCTTATAGACATCTTTATAAGCTAGGTTGCTGTATATTTTTGAGGTGAGAAGCAGTTGTCACAAGAAAACTTGACACTCATCTTGAAGACAAAAAATCTAGAGAAACGCATTTAGTTGAACTCTCCCAAACAGTGTCAGAAAGTATTAGATTCAAACATAAGAGCGAATCTGTAAAAGTGGAGGCACATTTCCATTACGGTAAAACACAGTTCCAATTCAACAGCAATTTATATCTTACTGTTATGTGCTACTGCTGTTTTTCAGTAGGACCATGTAGGTAGAAAAGACGCCAGGAAAATCTGGAGACTGAATTGATATAGAACTACTAAAAGAAAGAAAAAACACTGCCTGTTTATGACAACAGTTCTTGAGATAGCTCTGATAATTAACTTAATTTTACATGAAGAAAATCCCAAAGTGCAATTTGATGATGCATTGATGTATGTTTGCATAGCTGCATATTTTGGAAACCATGATTGAATTTCAGGATATGGACAAAGACCTTTAATTAGAAATGAAATCTAATATTGTACTAAAAGAAAAACAAACCAATTGCTGAACACACACCCAGGAAAGGATTGTGGGATCATGCAGGCTGGAATGGACCTCCAGAGGTAACGAGTCAAATCTCCAGTTCTCATCAGGGACAGTTATAGGGGCAGACCAGGTTGTGCAGGGTTTGAAAATCTCAAAGGATGAAGCCTGCCCAGCCTCTCTGAGTAGCCTGCTCTGCCACTTGACCATCCTCTAGGGAATCACATTCTTGCTGAGGAAGTTGATTTATTAAATTGATACTGTGTTACTGAAGCAGGGGTCATCTGTTTCATGGGTGAATACCAGTCCCATGAGTGTAGAAGCAGCTGGAGAAGTTCTGGGTTGTTTTGAGATTAGAGACAATGTAATAGAGCACAAGCATAAACCCATTGTGTTGGATGGGCGGAGGGAAGAACATTACAAATCCGTGGATGAAATCAGCTGATAAATTTAAACTGAAAAGGAATGGTACTAACCCTTAAAAATCTTCAATTCTTTTGAGGAAACTGCTTGGCCTAATTTCAGACAGAACAATCCATTAGAAATCCTCAGAGAAAGGGTGTGCCAAGCCAACCATTTTAGGAAGATATTTAAAGAAGGCCCTGTGCCAGTAAGTGACTCAGTGAGACACAGGTTTTGTGTGTGTGGTTTTTTCTCCTCTCAAAATGTTAAGATAGAGACAAAGTGCAGAAAGCTGTAGCAGAGGTGGAGGGAACTAGAAAATATCTTCATTACAGCTGAGTGAGGATTTTTCTGCGGGAAGATCTTACACTTCTCTGCAAAATGTAATGTTTTAATTTTGTCTCAGGAAATTATATCATACTGTACTTTTTTTTTGGTTTTTTTTTTTTTAATTTTGTTTTGGTTTGGGTTTTTTGGGGTTTTTTTTTGGGTTTTTTTTGTTTGGTTAGTTGGTTTTTTGATTGGGTTTTTTTGTGTGTTTTTGTTTGTTTTCTAGGTTTTTTTTCATGTGGCAGACATCAAGACTTTCATTTCCAAGTTCACCTTTGCTCCCTGCACCTCTAGTGGCACTGTGTGAGAGCTGTGTTGTCTGACAGAGCCAGACTCCACACTTTACCTGCATTTCCTGCCCTGATCACCCAGGTCATGAATTCAAGGCCACACAGTCAGACAGGCAGAGGTAAAAAAGATGAAGATAGAGGTTTAATCATACATCTACCTTTTTGCTCACCAGTGCTGCTGAGCACAGTAGACTTACTTTAGGCACCTACTGCGTGACAGATGGAGGTCTGTGATGCTCTGAGTCACTGTTTCTCCTCTGCATTACAACTGGACAAAACTCATCCACATCTGTTAAATCAACCTGTTTTCTCCACTGTAGCTTTCTTTACAACTGTGGGCTTCAGCTTGTCATATTTATACTGTGAAGGAGAGATTTCGGCGGAAGATATTAGAGATCTGGCAGTAGCAAGCAATTGTGAACCACAACCAGATGGATAAGAGGGTGAGCTGATGACATCTTTACCGAAAGATGCAACAGACTTCATGACTGTGAGGCCCAACATCTTTTGGACGAAGAGTAGATAAAATCGGACTGTACTGTCAGTATGACCTGAAGATCTGTCTGTCCGACCTGCTAAGGGGACTGCTGGAAATTAATGCCCCCGTAGTCAGGTGTAAGAAGGAAGCACAGATTTTCTGTGAAAGCTCTTACCAAGTTCTGATGCCTCTAGGGTTATTTAGGTCTGCTGTACCACTAGTATCTGTCTTTCAGAGTTCAAAGAACAACCAAAATATCTACCCAAAATGCAGATATTTCAGAGGGAAAAATAACCTCACGTTTTCCATTTCATTGCTCCCCACATACATCATATTCCTGCAGAATGGTTCTCACACACCAGAGCTGCCAGTTATCACTGTAAGATAAAACTGTGAGAGCTCTGCTGCATTTGGCCTTGGCAGAAGGAATGAGAATAATTGTATAATTATCACGGAAAAGTGTCCCCCTCATCCAAGTTTCCAGGTTTCATGAATTTAGTTTAAATACCAAACCAAACCAAAACACTTTAACATTTGACTTGTTGTATCTTTTTAAAAGAATAAACATAATTCCTTCATTTGATGCTGAGGATTATATTTGTATTACAGTATTTACAGAAAATCAAAGATGGATTCAAAACTTTTAAAACCTGTAGGTCACAGAACTGCATGCTAGTGACACACGAGAGTGGAGGGCAGGTAGCCAGTGTAGCACTCAGCCAAAACCACTAATGCTAATAAAGAAAAGTCAGGTCTTCTAGGAAAAAGACTTGCCTTGAGCTTTCACCCTAGAAATAATTTGGCTTCTGCTGTGCTTTAAATGGTTCTACTTTGCACTGACTTTTACTCAAGTTGCATTACAAGATGCTAATTCTTCTCAAATGCAGTTGCATAAATCAATCAGCGATAAGAATACAAACACAAAAATCTCAAGGATATGAAAAAATTTACTTGATATTAATTATTCTTCATAGAGAATATCATCAGCCTGGGGGAGAGATGATTTTGTTTAATATTTGCAATGATTAAAAAGAATAAAGTCCAAACCAGTGATATATACACTTGATACTTTCAAAGGACAAATTTCAAAAGGCTGAAAACAATTATGAACAAGATCAGGCAGAAGGCAGAGTTTAATTAAAAACATATGAATAATAACCAGAAAATGTTTAAGAACACTTTAATAGGTATTCAGAAATCCACACTTTCACATCTGTGAAAGGCCACAGTGGCTGAAACCACAAACTGACTTTGACTGGAAGCAAAAGCAGCTATACATACATATACACAAAATTTCTTTCACACGTATGTATGTAAATATGAGCAAACTTAGTATATACTGAATGTAAAAAAGAATATATTATTAATAACAGTGATAAATTTTATATTAATATCGTAGAATTTTATAACTGATAAGAGAGGCAGAGATAGAAAGAATACCTGATCATCAAACACGCAAATGAAGGCCTTCTGAAAGTTTGCATATTTGTTTTACTTTATATGTAATTTCTCTTTTTCATTGTTAGGCAGAAAAATTAAAAAGACAGGGAAGTGGAAAGGCAACTACATTTTACTTTTCACACATTTCCCAGCTGGAATATTCAGAAGATGATAAACAGCAACAATTTGTGTTAGAATTTTTTATGTCAGCAAGTATTGTCTTTGCTAGGAGAGACAGCAGATGATTTTCATCAAATATTGATAGATTCACAACTTATATGGAAGACGTATCACAGCATTACTGTTCTTCACATAAAGTGTAAACAGAAAAAATATGTGTCCATCAGCAGTATTGGTTAGTTTTTTACAAAAAAAGCTCCTACTTCAGCCAGAAGTTCTGAGATGAATTCTGTTTGGTATTGAACATTTTGTTTGGTATTGTTCAGACAATGAAAAGTTTTGACAGAGAAGCAATGAAGAGCATCTACAAATGTCCCTCTCATCTGCTTGTCAGGCTCGTCATCATCCCAAAACTGCTACAGCTCCAGTGATGCCATATTTACTGTATGAATCAGTTTAGATCAGCCACTGAGAAACTCTTTGTTGCAGCTGAAAGGGCTTGCTCTTAAAAATAGGGTATGCTTTAAGAATTTTACATGCAATTGAAACTAAAGCTGCAGTAAATTCTGTGGCAAGTGATCTCACCTCTAAATCAATATTAATGTACAGGACAGCAAGAGTCTTAGCTATTATTTATAGTTATATATATAATAGGACCAGCCATTTCATATTACCTTAATAATCCTGATTAGATTATTAGGTTTTCTTCTAGTTGATGTAGCTAAAACTCCCTGCAGGCCTGTGAGTGACCCCCTGTACCAAAAGAAAAAAATTATCACTACTCACTGGTAAGATAAAAATTGGCAGCACATAAGGGATGGTTCTCATTTCTGTACACCTCTGAAAGTAGCAGGAAGGTCATGATCAGTAGAAGTATGTCAGGAATTCATAAAGATCAAAAGACAAACATACCTCTCAAATATTTTTTCAATGTCGCATCTGATTTTAGAATAAATACATGTAGTGTTTTAACATGGGATATCAGCAGACAGAGTTTTTAGCTGGTAATAACTCCTGTGTGTGCACACATATTCCTTCTTCAGAAGAAGTACTTTAAAAGGCACTAAAGCAAATCAAGGGCTTTGAGATGTTTTGTGTCAGCTGCATGCCATTTTATCTTGCAACAAGGGACTGGGTGAGCCACTCGAGCTGTTTTTGATCCTTCCACAATTCTACTTGTAATGTCTCCAGATAATTTGGTACTAGGAAAATGTCACATCAGACACAGATACATGGAGCACACACTTTGACAATGTTCTAACCATAGGGAGACTGACTATGCAACTACTTATATGGTCCTAATCATCAGGCTATCGAGCACCTCAGGTATTTAATGCTGTTGATTCCCACAGCCTGCCTATGAGGTAGGGAAATTTTATTAGCATGTGCTCAGTCAGAGTGTTATGTTATTTGATAAAACAAAATAGTTGCTCATGGTCATACAGGCATTCTAAAAGGAAGCCACAGATATGTTCCAGACACTAACTGCACAAAGATCTCTCCAGGAGGGATAATCTGGTAGTGTAGAAAATGAACTAGATCTAATAATTTAACAAAGTTTGCAATTTTAAGGTAGAAATTCTGTTTTTCTAAGTTAAAATGACATAACATGCAACAGAACATAAAGCAACCATCACAATTCTTACTTAGTTCTGTGTAAATATATCCTCAATTCATTAAAGAATTCTATAAATTTAATTCAAATATTTTCCTAGTTGGGTCTTCAAATCGTGCCTTACAATTCTAGGCCTTGAAGCCAAATGACTTCAAGGGAATGGGATGAACAAGCAGGAGGGATTCATCTGTAGCTGCTTCCATGCTGTCAGGACCCTGCAGCTCATTTCACGTCTGCAGTCGGCTCAGAGCTCCCTCACGCATCCTCACTACCGGACGGCAGTGGCTTTTCCTGTCATCCCTACGCCGGGCAGGATGGGCACTCAGGAGAGAAAACAAAGGGATTTCTGGGATGACTAAAACTGCAACAAAGATTTTTTTTAAATTAGTACATCTACTATTAGGCTAACATATGCAGTCTGAGTATAGAAGCTCCCCTTTGAATTTCAAATGTGTTATACAAGCCAGGTAGGTGCCTGTGCCTGCTGGCTCGTCTCTTGTGGTAAATGTTTTTCTAAAGTGCTTGACCATATCTGATATTTGTGCAGCTCATGTAGATTGGCCTTACAGTGGCTTCAGGTTAAAATTTGGTTGACTTGCTAACACAGCCATTCAGTGTTCTTTTCTGGGCTCATTCCCCCATGCCTTTTGAGTTGGTGGCATCTCATGGTTTTGCTCTTCCCACATTTATATTTTGAAAAGACTGCTTTGGGTTTCAAGGCAATGATGCATGGCATGACTTACTTTACAGTAAGAGCATCAGTCATTGCCCCCAAAAGTTATACTAAAATAGTGTGGGCTGTAAAAAGAGTGAGTGTCAACTTTTTGTACTTCAAGAGTAATTCAAACATAGATAATTAGTGGAAAAAAATTTCTTGGAGACACCATCCCCACTTAGAGAAACAGAACCTTACACATCTGATGGCTCACAGATGTGAGCTCATATTTATTTCACCTATGTTTGAACATATTAACTTGATGATTTCTGTAGTCCTGGTTTGCAGTTAACTTGTTCCAACATTCTCCACTTTCATTAGTCTCTTTTAGTCATCTTTTTTCTGTAAGTCTGTATAATTTTTTTTCTTGCTGCATACTGCAATGTGTCTACAGCAAGTTGTAGGAGGTTGGTCTTGTCTTAGTTTAGGTAGCATATGAAGCTCAATCAAATTACAAACAAACCATGCATATGATTTCTGATAGTTAAGGCTAATAGTTTTCAAGCTCTAATTAAAGTTAAGGAAGAATACTTAATTCCTATTTTTATCTAACTAATCAAACTTTGTTCACAATCTTCTGACTTGTTTTTTGCAGTCCTTTTCAAAAGAAAGTCAAATTTCTCATTAGTTATGATAGTAGTATGATAGTACTAATTAATTACAATGTTTCCATTGCAAATGAATTTAGTCAGAAGTGGGAAGAGAGAATTCTTATGATAAAATGCCAGGACTTTTAAAATGGAAGACTACTTAAAGAAGTATGGGGTTTGCTTCAAAAGTAGCAGTTTTTGTTTTTGTCTTTATAGTTTCTTATTTCTAAGTTATTTGTATTTCATTCACACCCTTTCCTTTTGTACGATAGTAAAAAGTACTTGTTTTTTCCTTACCTTGAAACACTGCTGTTAAATATATCATACTGCTTAAATCCTCAGAGGCTTCCTGGGATTTGCTGTACTGACATATGCTAGCTTGCACCATTACAAATAAAAGGAATTGCAAATAAAAGGGAAAGTTTTTGAAAGTTCTATAATTTATGATTACCTGCCTGCATTTTCGATATCAAAAATACCTCCAGAATATCTTACTTTCTAGGAAAGTCACAACACACTCTTTTACATTGAGTTTGCTCTTAGAACGAAGCTCATTTGCATTTTGCACCACAGGGAGTGACTCGTAAACTTCCACACAGCTAGGTGCGAACAGAGTGGTGATAACAAACCATGAATTATACAGAGATGTTATTCAATTCATAGAATCACCCCAAAGCCCAAGTGCTTATCAGGTGCTTATATTTGCACAAAACTTCTCTGAGTATAAAAAAAACCCCAAACAAAATAGGCTTTGCAATACATTAGTTTTATCAACCTTTTGTAACTTTAGAGATGGGTTGAAATATCATGGAAACTATCCTTTGCCTGGGAAGGTGGTGAGAAGACGGCTGGGAGCTCGCCATGTGCAGTCAAACTTCAAAGTGAAGTGATGAGACACAAGGGAATGGAATGAAGCTGTGTCAGGGGAAGTTCAGATTTGACATGAGGAGAAGGTTCTTCACTAGAGGGTGGTCAGTCACTGGAGCAGGCTTCCCACGAAAGTCATCACAGTCGGAAAGTCTGTCAAAGTTAAGGAGTATCTGGATGATGCTCTTGGTCATATAGTTTAGTTTTAGGTATTACTGTGAGCAGCAGGACATTGGACCTGATGAACTTTATGGGTCCATTCCAACTTGAGATATTCTATGACTCTGCTAAAGAAGAATTCATTTTGAATTATTTTTGTTGATTTATTTGTTCATATCAGTTTCCCTAAGGGGACAAAAACATCCTTATGGGATTTTTGGTTTATTTTTTTTTCTGCTGGAAAATAGCATTACGAATTATATGAAGAATAACTGGCTCTGAGAAGAAAGCAGACAAAATGAAATATTTTTAAAAATACAGAGAAGTTAAAATATATTCCTCCATAAACCTAGTATTAACCTATGAATGTCTAAACATTACAAAAGAGTGTTAAATGTATGAAATAGGAAGAAAAGCTTTATACACTGCAACATAAGCTCACCAGCAGTCTGTTGCTGCCAATTTTTTTAACAGTCTATGAATCATTCATTTTTCTTCTCTTCACAGTCCTGACAACCTTCGTCCCTTTCCATTATGGCTGCAATTTCTTGCTGTAACTGAAATGCAATACATAAGTCAGAAGAGATGACTACCCATTATCTTATCTTTCTTCAGACTGAGGTGAGTTCACTGCAGGTTGAAATAAAATTAACCAGGTAGTAGACTTAATGCAATTTCCTCTTATGTTTAGCTTCCTGAAGCTTGAGAAAATCTTAGAAAAGTTGCTCAGAAGAAGTTTCTAGTTACAAATAAATAAAAAAACCCCATTCATTAAGCACTAAGAACATATGGGCCAAGGAGAGGTTTTAAGATCCAGCTGCTTGTGACTAAAGCAAACTGCATCTATGTTACACAGTAATGTGATTCCAGCAAGCTGGCTGCTGAAAAGAAAACTTGGTCAGGGCTTACAAGAAACTCCAGCTATAAGGAAGCATTGTAATCTAATTACACACTTTCTATGTGCTTCCCGCATTGTTTCTCCTGGTAATCAGTGACTTTCAGACAAAAGGTGTTGGTAAGCACACGTAACAGCCACCCAGTATCTATGTATGTATGACTTGGGTCATGTTTTTTACTGCTGCACTTCCACTGTCACAAACTGTTCCCGAGGCCTTCAGGCACTAACAGAGTGCAGAATAAAGGTAGAGATTTCTCTAAGTTCAAAAGTAACTTGTGTCTAATTGTGTTATAGGCTTCAAAATAATATATTTTGTTGATAAAAGGAAATATACCAGTTCTGTGTGGCAGACAGAGATTCAAATGTAACTTGTTGGCCACTGATTTTTTGAGGTGTTACTTCCAGTGGGGCTTTTTATTTTTTTTTTAGTTGGTTAGTAAGTTAGGTTCGTCTGGTTTGATTTGGCGTTTTTTTGTTACAAGTTGAGTTCTGTGAACTTGATCCACAGAAAATACAAATCTGTTACAGAACATGGTTTCCAGTTCAAATAATAGCCACTAGTGCATCCATCTCTCAGGGTCCCTTGGGCAAACCAGGCTGGCATTGAACACATTTAAGAAGAGTGAAAAAAGAATTAAAACACAGACATTAATAATTAATTCAGGCAGTGAGGAAAGATTAACAGTGGGAAATGGAAAACCATTTCCTTTTAAATAGAGATAAGGTATAATCATTTTACTGCTAATGAACAGTCTTAAATACATGGAATAGAATTTCCTTAAATATTCAAATTATCTTAAGGTATTTATGTTATCTTAGTAACAACTTCTAAATTCAGAGTAACACTAGACTGAAAGGGACCTTTTGGATCATAGAAATCCATGTACTGTTACATGAGGCAGCTACGGTGGGCAATTCTTTTATGAAGTGATCGAAGTCCTCTTAAAAACTAATTTTGTTTTTATTTTGATCTGGGGGCGTTGTCTCTACAACTGCTACTGGATAGCTGTTTCAGAACCTCACTCCTTTGATGCAGTAGTGAAGTTTGCAGCATAATTTATTATCATGGCTAGGCTTCGCGAACGAAGATTTGGGAAGGGCTCTACCCACTTTTCTTGCAAGCGCGTTGGTGGCTAAAAAGGCCAATACGAGAGAGGCAAGTCCGGTTGCAAAAGACACAGCAGAAAGACTCCTTAGATGGTATATTCTGCAAGGCACGATTCTTTCTGCGTTGTCTTTTCTCCTCAAGGGTGATCCTGCGTGCTTTCTCAAAAGCATCAGCAGCGTTATAAATGGTGTGTCTCCAGGCCTCCCGATTGGAGGCCAGAGTGGACCAGTTATGGTGGTCAATATGCCTGAGGCTGAGTTGTTGCTTCAGGGAGTCCTTGTATCTTTTCTTCGGAGCTCCTCTCTTGCGGCAGCCAGTGGCAAGTTCACCATAAAGCAGGATCTTAGGGAGGCGGTGGTCCTTCATCCTGGAGACGTGCCCTGCCCAACGCAGTTGCGTTCTCAGTAACATGGCCTCAATACTTGTAATTGCTGCCTGTTCAAGAACAGATGTATTGGTCACATAATCTGACCAGTGGATGTTCAGGATTGTACGGAGGCAGCGTTGATGGAAGCGTTCTAGGAGACGCAGGTGGTGGCGGTAGATGACCCATGATTCGGAACCATATAAAAGAGTAGACAGCACTATGGCTCTGTAAACACTGATCTTGGTACTTTTCTTCAAGTGTTTATTACGCCATACTCTTTTATGGAGTTTTCCAAAAGCACTATATGCCTTCGCTAACCTATTGTCTATCTCCCCGTCAATCTTACCATCCGAGGAGATGAGGCTGCCTAGGTAATTAAACTGTTGGGCTGATTTGAGTTCTGACTGGCCAATGGTGATGTGGGGATGATGGAAGACTTCCTGAGGTGCAGGCTGATGGAGAACTTCTGTCTTCTTTAAGCTGACTTCCAGCCCAAAGAGCTCAGCAGCATCTGCAAAGCAGGATGTTAAACGCTGCAGAGCTGCTTCTGTGTGGGCAACAAGGGCGGCGTCATCAGCGTAAAGCAGCTCCCGGACAAGATGGTTTAGGGTCTTAGTGTGGGCCTACAGTCGCCTTAGGTTGAATAGGCTTCCATCAGTACGATATCGAATGTAGATACCGTCCTGATCATCGAGGTCTGCCGTGGCCCTTTGGAGCATCATACTGAAAAAGACTGTGAATAGGGTAGGAGCGAGAACGCAGCCTTGTTTCACACCGTTCTTTATTAGAAAGGGCTCAGAAAGTGAGTTGCCATATCTGACTTGGCCGTGCTGATCCTCATGAAGTGAGATGATCATTTTAAGGAACTTGGGGGGACAACCTAAACGTTCCAAAATCTGCCACAGACCTTTTCTGCTCACAGTATCGAAAGCCTTGGTGAGGTCGACAAGGTTACATAGAGACCTTTGTTCTGTTCCCTACACTTTTCTTGCAGTTGTCTGAGAACAAATATCATGTCTGTGGTGCTCCTGTTGGCTCTGAAGCCACACTGACTTTCAGGTAGAATATCTTCTGCTATAGCAGGTATTAGTCTGTTCAGGAGTATTCTTGCCAAGATTTTGCCAGCAATGGAGAGCAGAGTAATACCACGGTAATTTGAGCAGTCTGATTTAGTACCTTTCTTCTTATACAAGGTGATGATGACTGCATCACGAAGGTCTGATGGTAGTTCGCCTAGTTCCCAACAGCGCACCACAAGCTCATGAAATTTAGCATGGAGTGCAAGGCCCCCATGTTTCCAGACTTCAGGTGGGATTCCATCAACCCCAGCTGCCTTGCCGATTTTCACCTGCTGTATGGCCTTGAGGGTTTCTCCTAAAGTGGGAGCAGTATCCAATTCATACTTCACTGGTTGTTGTGTGATGGACTGAATTGCTGAGTCTTGGACTACACGGTTGGTACTGAAAAGAGTCTGAAAGTGTTCAGACCATCGATTCAGAATGGAGGTTTTATCTGTCAGAAGCATTTGACCATCTGCACTGAGTAGTGGGCTTTGGACTTGGTATGTAGGCCCGTATGCTGTTTTCAGGGCCTCATAGAATCCTTTGTGATCCCCTGTATCTGCACATAGTTGAGTTTTTGCAGCTAGATCGATCCACCACTTGTTCTGGATGTCACGGAGTTTCTGTTGGAGCTTGCTGCAAGCAAGACGAAAGGCTGTTTTTCTTGCGTGACAGGATGGCAGTGCAAGGTGTGCTTGGTGGGCAGTTCTCTTCTTCCTCAACAATTCCTGGATTTCTTGATTATTATCATCAAACCAGTCCTTGTTCTTCTTGAGGGAGAACCCTAAGGATTCTTCAGAGGATTGCAGGATACTGCTTTTAATATGATGCCAAATTGTTTCAGGAGAGGAATCTGCAGAATCTGTGGAATGGTTATCAAGCTTAGTTTGAAGGTTTGCCTGGAATCTTTCTCTTACTGTGGCTGATTGGAGATTGTTGACTTGGAGTCTTCTCCTTGGGATACTGCCCCTTTTGGGTTTGAATTTGAGAATAAAGTTGAGTTTACAGCGCACAAGCCGATGGTCTGTTTGGCATTCTGCGCTGGGCATCACGCGGGTATGGAGGACATCGCGGACATCTCTCCGTCGCACCAAGACATAATCAATGAGGTTCCAATGCTTAGACCTGGGGTGCATCCAGGTTGTCTTCAGACTATTTTTCTGCTGAAAGATAGTATTGGTGATGGTAAACTGTTGCTCCGCACAGAATTCTAGCAGAAGTCGACCATTATCGTTGCAGTTTCCAACACCATGCTTGCCTAATATTCCTTTCCATGCTTCAAAATTTTTACCTACTCTGGCGTTGAAATCACCAAGGATAATGATCTTATCATCTGCGGGCACCTTTTGGGTAAGGCAGCGCAGGTCAGTGCAAAATTTATCTTTTTCAGCAGGGTCAGCTTGGAGAGTTGGGGCATATATACTAAAGATGACAACGTGATGCTTGTTGTTTAGTGGAAGGCGTAGGGAGATAATGCGGTCAGAGTGACCTGTCGGCAGATTTTCGAGTTTAGGGACAATAGAGTTTTTGATCATGAAGCCGACACCTGAGAGATGTTTTTCAGTTCTGGACTTACCTGACCAAAAGAGTGTGTAACCGGCACCATGTTCTCTGAGGCTGCCTTCCTCGTGAAGGCGAACTTCACTGAGAGCAGCAATGTCAATGTTGAGACGGGCCAGTTCATGGGCAATTAGGGCAGAACGTCGCTCAGGACGACCGCTGTCCGCAGAATCGAGCATGGTTCTGATGTTCCAACATGCTAAAGTTAATTTAGGTACACCTTTGGAGGCAGGTGCATGCCTTTGACTTTTGCTCTTTGTGCGACCGCATTGGAAGAAGATGCCCGTTGGTCTGCGGTTAACCAACCGGGTGAAGGTGGAGATGAGCTTTGTTTAGGCCACCTTTTCTAGGCCCCTCTCCGAGTGGAGCAAGCAGTGCTGTCCTTGAAAAGGCTGCTTGG
>NW_020897742.1:3074598-3110138 GCF_003984885.1 Neopelma chrysocephalum | reverse complement strand
CCCCCCTGTCCCCCGTGACCCCCCGTCCCCCCCACCACCCGCTCCCCCTCCACTCCGTCCCCCACCAGCCTTCCCCCTCCCCCCCGCTCCCCCCCAAAACCTGGAACGGCAAACCTGTGTGTTCCGAAGCTGCCCACTCCACCTCCACTGGGTCCAGCACCCGACGGCAAGGTTCCCCCTCCCTCCACCACCCCCTGCTGCCCCCGCCGCCCCTGCCGCCTGCTGCAGCCGTGCCCTGGGGACTGACCTGCGCGCGCGGAGCGCGCGCGGCGCCCCGACCACACGGCGTGCTCGGGGGGCGCCCGGGGACGGCCCCGACCACACGGCGTGCTCGGGGGGCGCCCCCAGCATAATTTATATCTAGCCAATTTATATCCATCTGTTCCTCTGCCAACACTGTTAGCTTAAAATCCCTTTTTCCTTCTCCTGGTACTCACTTTATTGACATATTTACAGAAAAAAAAAAAAAAAAAAAAACAATTTTATACCTTTTTGTCCAAATTAACCAGAGGAGATAGCTCTTCTTTCTATCTTTTTCATTTTGAATTTGTCCATTTTGCACCTGAGGAACTAGAACTGCACCTCGTGCTCCAGACATCACTGCCTTGTACTGACTAGTACAATGGCATTTTATGAAATCCTCCTACTGGGCTTGCAATTCCACTGGGATCTTCCTGTTATGAAATGGGATTCCAGTGGCTTGGACTTCCCAGCTCACAGCTTTGAATTACGATTTCCCTTTCAGAGAGTCAATTTTCATTTTTAGACTTTTGCTTCTAGAAGTCCCCTTTGAGTCCATAATGAGTGTTACAATCGGAGAAGAAGAATTTACTTCATTTTGGGACAGATAGCCATCACATTTTTCTACTTATTGCATTCAAATAATCTTTCTTTCTAGGGTACACAGAGTGGTCCATCTTCAACTGGAAGCTGAGGAGAACACTTTTGTTCAGGGAACTGCATAAGCAGCTGGTGGCAGTACTCACCTGACAAGAACTTCAAACCCACTCAAGTTGAAGAGGATGGGATGTCAGATGTTCCACTTTTGTGGCAAAGACATTGACATTTAGGCTACTGAGCAAAAGGCCACATCCTGATATTTCTCCAAAAGAGGACACTCTACGAGTGCTTTCAGATTGAAAACCTTGGTTTCAGAGTTAACTCTGCACAAAACAATGTGGAAATAGGAATGATGCCAATTTTAATGTCATTTGCACATAATGTAAAATTTTTGAGTTTTGATTTTAATAATAAAATATTCAGAGCAGTTCCTCTAAAATGATACACTGACAGCAGACTAGTTATAAAGCGGAGTTTATTTCAATACAGTTAGAAATAACATTGCCTTAAGAAAAGAAAATGTTTTATGACCTTTTTGCCCACTTGCCCACTTACCTTATTTTTTGCTCTTCGTACTAAACCATGACACTTCTGAAGTGTCCATTTACATGCATTGACATAAGCTAAAGAAAAAATTTTGTTTCCAAGGACAAAAATCCTCATTTACCACATTTCAAAGAATGGGATCATGACTGCTGTTAGAATCCCAGAATAAAGACACTGTGTGGCATCTGAGACACGGCAGCTTATTATAAACTACACGTGAGCCAGATCCTCAGCTGGCGTAAACTGCCAGGACTCCACTGGTAGAGGGAGGACAACTTACACCAGCTGAGGGATCTGGGGTTTGATATGTGGTAAGGGTAGTGCCTACTTGACATGCAAGTATGAGCTATCAGATTTGTCCTAAGGGAGGTTCATGCCTCTTTTGTTTTCCACTGCCAAATTCCTTTGACATTCTAATTTGCATCCTTGAGATAATTTATAACATAAATACTGCTAGAGATAAGGGGCTTTGATTCCATTTTATATGTATAGCTCCATCTTGGAGATAATTTAATTTCTAAAGCAGTAGTAATAACATCTCCAATAATGATGCTTTTGGGGAATAGAGTCCATGATAAACTGTCACCAAATGAGGATGACATTAGATCATCCTTCCAGATTATGTAGTGTTCATTTAAGACTGGAGGAAACTGAGAATGTGTGCAAATGAACCTGTATTCTGCAATATTTGATTTATATATCTAAAACATCTTCAAAAATATATTCAGAGGAAAACCTGTTTTTCCAAAATCTGAGGTACTGTCCTCAGAACTGATCATAAAAATTGTCAAGTTTTCTTCATGTTTATGTTTATGTTTCATTTATCTATATATTGAAGTGGTGTTTGGAAACTCTTGCAGAAAGAAGCTCTCTCATGTAATGCAGATGCAAAGGCACAGTGTAAAACAAAGTCTCTCATGAAAAGCTTACTGCTTAAATTGCTGGGGAAGAAAAAGAGACCTTTGCTATGGAAACGGTAGAGACAGATTAAATTACTTGCTCTGGGTCATTCCTGAATAACTGTTCAATGCCTTAAGCATGAGACCATCCTTTTGTTAAATTTCAGATCAGGTATTTGTAAAATGAAGATGTATCTTTCTTCTGGTTTTTTACCTTTTTTTTTTCCTTTGAAGCAATCTACACAAAACCAGAAAAGCAGAATATTTTCAGAAGCACCTGTGTTGGGTGTTCTAAAGTGAGTCAGACTTGACAGGATGCAATTTGCAAAAAAAGGTGTTAAAGTGGATCTCAAGATATTTTCAACCAACATCTCCTCTCAGAGAATAATAATGTCTTTGTCCAGTTGTTGCCCAAATCCAGATGCAGATAAATGCTAACAGCACTTCAATTTACAACAACAAAAAAATCTGACTTCCCTGGAATTGACTTAGAAATGTTTGAACACATCAGGTTTCACTATCTTACTTAGGAGTAACATTTATGGCTTTTCAGAGGCTAGAAGCAAAATATTCTTTGCTTTAAGTTCTATGAAATGCTTAGTGTGGAGACGTTCTCAGAATATACTAAGATGCAGGCTCTGAAAAAGCAGTGGTGGCCAACCCTTTCATTTCCACTGGGAAAAAAAGTACCAGCTTTTCACTCCAGGTTCAGTGTCCATCTCAGGATGTTTGAATCTGTGCATCTCATCCTTGACCACAGCACTATGGTAAATGACTGTTCTTTACTTTTAAGGAAGTAACACAACTTCCTCCCATGAGAAACTTCTGTTTTGATGGTTTTCTACTCTGGTAGTGGGAGTATACAGGTTTGAACTGTTCTCTCTAAGGAAGGGATAGAAATTGGGCTTTCTTTGTAAGTAGGGGTGGCCCAGCCTCTAAAATACCATGTTGTACAGGGCTAGTGTACTGCATTTTGAAAGGAAAAGCACTTATCATCTACATGAAATAGAAATTCTTGCTATATCTTTTGCAGTAACTTTCTGCACTTTCTGGCTCCTGAGAGGATGGATACATCTAACCTCACAGCAGAGAGGAAGCCTATATCCTTAGCTAGTGCTGAACAACAGCACCAAGACCAGGTGTACCCTTTTTTAAATCTGTGTCTTTTTAGATTGCCTTTTTTTAATGTTCCTTGCTGTACAGGGAGATTAATGGTGTAAAACAAAGTGTCTTAAATTCCATTTTGGAAGTTGGGATCCCCCCACAAAAAAAGAACAGGGCAGTCTTTTACTGAATTGCATCCCAAAGGCTGTTCCATACTGCTGACTTAAACATGGGGCAGGTTTCATGCAAGGGGACCTTTAGTGGCCACGTGAGTCATCTTTTATTTCATTCAAAGGAACAAATATTTTCTCTTTTCAAAATAGGTATGAATTCTATGAAGAGCTGAGGTAACAGCTGGTAAAACACACGGGTCAAGTGCAGATATTGTGGTAGGTTTCCTCTAAGGAAATGGCCAGTCAGCACTGCTTGTACTTGCTTGCTCTCCAGGAATGTGCTGGTAAGCTCCAGTGAGGTCTGCAGTGAGTAAGGGCACAGCTACACATCATCCCACACTAAAGGATCTCCTGCCAAATTGCAGAGGAGACAGGCAGCCTTTTGTGTTAGTACCCAAAGCCGGGCAAGGCACTCTCTCACTCTCTATAGCAACTGTCACTGTGAGAGTGATGACAGTGGGAACTAAACCACCACAAGTGAAACTGAATCAGCTCCTCTGGAAGGAGAGCAGCATTCCTAGCATACTTCCAGGGTCTCAGGCCAGAGAGGAAAAAGATCGTTTATCTTGAGCTTTCTCCTCTTGGCTACAGAACTAGCTGCACTGGTAAGCTAAGTCCTTTCCTTGTCCACACATCATTTTGATGGCTTGATGCTCTCTACTCCCTCTCCTTCCTCTCTGCCAACAGTGTTAGGAAAGCTTACTCTAGTTTGAAAGAATTCTGTAGGGGAAAAAAAACAAAAAAAACCACAAAATAAAAAATAAAATTAAAAAACGAGAACAAAAAAAACAATAACAAAAAACCCAAACCTCATGAGAATCCATGCCTCCCTCAGTGCAGAGACCATATGGAAAGGTAAGCTCCTTGCCAGTACTCCACAAACTAGCCCTTTGAGTGTCTGAAGGATGCTCTTCTTTTTGAATATGATTTTGTTGATTGATTGTGTGGTAGTAATAGAAAGATTGAACTAAGATGAGGGTATGTCTTTCATCATTCCTTCCATCCTTTCTCCCTCTCTCATTTCAGTCCTGCTCCAAGTTCTGAAGTTCAAATTGTTGAAAGTTCTTACATTGAAAATTTCATTCAGTGCCTGCTGCTTCTTCAGGTATATCTCTAAAATGTACTAAGTGCAATGGCGGTTACTTAAATAAAAAACTCTCACAGACAAACCTCACTGAGAAATGACTTGGTGTGTCAGGTTTCCAAAATTAGTTTCACAGCATAGTCCTTGGGTCTCATTTTGGCACACGATACCATCTTGTGCAATACTCTGAAAATACATGTTGAAAACCACATGAAAATATCCTTGCTGTCTTCTTGTGCATAGAAACCCATTGTTGGCAAGGTTCAGATTCCACTTGAGCTCCATGGCACTGACTGAAGAAGAAAACCTTTCGTTTCCTTCATCTTCACGCACAAGAGAGGGGGAAAGAAA
Organism: Neopelma chrysocephalum; assembly: GCF_003984885.1. Lineage (NCBI taxonomy): Eukaryota > Metazoa > Chordata > Aves > Passeriformes > Pipridae > Neopelma > Neopelma chrysocephalum. The sequence continues at coordinate 3,105,141 of NW_020897742.1, read as the reverse complement.
CAGTCAGTTATGCCTAATTCATACCTCTCATTCTCTAGAATTAGCAGGAACCAGCAGATTCAGATGGACTGATAAGCAGGTAGAAAGGATGATGTGTCTTTTTAAGCAAAGGGTATAACGACCTGGAGGTCTGAAGACTGAAGCCATGTTTAGGAGAACCGGGCAGCCAGCTGAGAAAAGGGTATCTGGATATATGGACATGTGGAATGGCTCTTGAATTACCATGGTTACAAATTCTGATACATACTCTAGGCTTCAAGGAGATACTTAGAGGATGGGCATCAAGCATAGTCCTTGGAAACTATTTGGAGATTTCTTAACTACATAAGTATACTTAAGCTTCCCATAGGTTTTTGTTGTTGTTTTATTTGTTTGTTTGTTTTCTGCTCTTTCTTTTCAGTCAAGCTCTTCTTTCCAATATACTCAAGTGTGCTTCTAGGCAGAGTAGAACCACTCAGGAAAAGAAGACCTTTTTATTATTATTTTTTTTTATTTCCCATATGAGGAGTATGAGTATTCTCGAGATGAGATTGTGAAAGCAAACATAATGCTGACTGCTGCCAGTACGAGCTAGCAGACAGGTTACACGTCTTGCTTTTAGTTTTATGTAGATAGGAAAAAGAGATGGCATCTGATACATGAAATGCCAGTGATGTGGAAGATGTTCACTCCATTTCCATGGATGTATACCCCTTTTGCTGTGTATCTCTCAAGCGTCACTAAAAAATCTCCTGTATACATCCTTCGTTAGTAGCAATATGCAGCTATATAGGATCCAAACAATAACCAGAGCAAAGATTAAGTGGAAATTCTGGTTTAAAATTCTATTGCTTACTTTTCCTTCTCACATTACCTCATTTTTTGCCTTTACCTTTTATCCATGGCAATCTTTACTGAACATAATTGTCCTTGACTTATTAACACAAATCAAACCTCCAGCTTTTTTCACTGAAAGGTCTTCCACTATATACTCCTTGTAATGCCTGCCAGAGCTGATGTTGGGAAAATAGGGTGTGAATTATGCTTGGCGGGGAGATAATAGGAAATTTAATTAGCTTAGAATGATTCTGGAAATAACCTTATTTGTGTAGCAAAGAAGGTAAAGAGACACTCAAAAGAACACAACTATAAATTACCACATTAGCAATAGCTTTTGAATCACTGATAATTGCCTCTGCATGTTTTCAACCCTTTTAGTTAGGAAGTTGAAGTTTAAAATTAAAACATTTTTGCAAAGGTTTAATTTAGCTCCAGATTTTGACTTCAGTATTTGGGCAGTTGGACCTTAGAGACTTTCCTTTTAGTTCAGGATATGATGACAAATAAGTGTGTAAGTAAGGTAAACTACCTTAGAAACCTGCTATTCATTAATTGTTCCATGGAAAATATTTCCTACATACTCTTCTTTACAGTCAATACAAAGAAGTCCATGTCTTGATGAAAGTACCATAAGCCACATCATACCTCCTTGGCGCAAGATTGCAAACGGACAGCTGATAAAAAGAATAAAGTGTATTGTAAATCCACATTTGTAGTCTTCCATTAGTTTGTGGATACAACACTTTCTATTGACCTCCTGGGGTTTTAAGTAAAAGCTTAACTTATCTTATTGTGTATGAAACAGGGAAAATAAATTTAACTGTGTTTCAGTAAGCGACCAGAAATTCTCCCTGTAGATGAAAAGCTTGAGTCTATCTTACCTGAAAGTTGTCAGGTTTTTTGTTGCCATCTTGTCAGAATTGTGGTCATCAGTCCCTTCCCTCCCACTCCACACATGAAGTAAATCCCTCAAATTACATAGAAATAGTGCACGCTGTATAAAAAAAATAACTCTTGAATTTGATTTTTCCTTTAGTATAAAGTAGCCTGAATTTGATTACTTTCTTTGACAGAAGTTTAAAGGTTGAAGGAGAAACAGAAAAAAATGTTTGCATTTCAGTTAATGGAATTCTTTGGAGAGAATTATCTGGCAATGCTAAACTTACAAATAGGGCTTTAAAAGTTATTATTATTTTAAATCAATAATGAGGTGTTATTAATATTAATAGATTTTTTCAATACTAAAATAATATTGGCTTTGGAAAAGATGGTCATGCTGTAATATTTTTTGGACTTTTTCCTGTTCAGGGGAATCTAAAGGAAAAAATTATTCTATATTTAAGATTTTTTTTCTGCTGACTACCTCCAATTAGATTTAAAATAATTTTTCTCTTCTTTGTTGTTTCCAAATTGAAACTTCAAGAATTTTTCAGTTCACAAAATTTTTCACTTTCTGTTTCAGTTTGAACTAAATACTGGTTGAAAATACTGTTTTCTCCTCTGCTTCTCCCTACAGAGTTCAAATTAAATTAAAATATGTATGTTTATTTTATACTGAAAGAAAAGAACGATGAAGTACCAGCCTTCTCTTCAAGAATATCTGTTCCCAAGTTGCTTGACCCTTGTGTCTGAGAGAAGAGTGCACCACTAGCAAGTTCCTTAGCATGAAGCAGCACTTGAGTAGGGAGGTAGTGAATAAAATGACCACCCAACTAGAGGCAGATGACAGCATACAAATTCAAAGAACTATAAAAACAAAACAGAAGGAATTTTTTAATACTCAGAAAGCCTTCTAATCTCTTGGTGGTCTTGATTTTTATCTCAGTTACACCAAGGAATGAATTAACTCCAAAATTAATCCATTTAGCCAATGCAGTAATGTGGATCCAAATTTGTTTCACAATATGTTAATTATTCTTAATGAGATACAGTAATTAACAAATTACATCAATTAATTATGTTGCTGTTAAAGCAATGGCATAGAAATTCCAATTCCTTAAGCTTTTTGTGCTGAAGGCAAGAAATAGTTTGTCTTGTAGGAGGCAATGGTCATAAATTAAACACATTAGGATATGATAATGTTAACATTTAACTGTTAGCATCTTTAGAAAAAAAAAAAAGAAGTGATTAATAATTTTCCTTACAGAGTCCAAAACAGCACTCTACATTTGGCCAGGGAAGGAAAGGCAAATATAACTTAAAATGTACATGTTCAAAAGACTGTGAGGAAACTTAGTGGAAAGATTTCTAATGACTTTTCTGATACACGAATCAGGGCCCAAACCAACTCTAAAACTTTCCCAGTGTATTATTTCTATATTATATCTCTTCTAGATTGCCTTTTCTTTTGCTTTGTAGTGCTGAAGTTACTTCTATGATATAACAAGTGATGACACAATGTTGTTTGTTGCTATTTTGCTCTCATGAATTAGTTCAAAGATGGCAAAGCAAAAGTTACAGAAAACTTGCTTTCACAGGCTTCTTTTGATGGAGGTTTTACGTGTCACAGAGGTTTCTGCTCACATCAGAGTTAAAATCTGTACCTGCAGGCCCGTGTGTATGGCATCGCACAAAGCACATCAGAAGAGCAGCAGTTGAGCAAAGTGTGCAGAGGGTTTTCCTGGCAGTTTTCATGGAAACACTCAAAGCTGTGTACAGCTGCTTCACACAGTTAGTGTGGCAACATGCTGCATTTTGATTATATTTCATCACAGGTTGCTTGATGCTATGTCATTAGGTATGAATTTCCTTAGTGCAGGAGTGCGTTTGAAAAATGGGCTACAGAATCCCAGAATGGGGTTGCTTTGTTTTAGGTATAAGGTAAAAAAAGTAAGACTGTTCTTGCCCCAGCAAGCTTTCAGTCTGAAAGATAAAAGAAGAAGAAGAAAAATTATTTTCTAAGACTTTTCAAGTCTGATAAGTGACAGAACTGTTTCCTGAATGCTACCACATGGTATTGAATTTGTTTCCTCACCTTTACTTCAGATTTAAAAAGAATATTCACACCTTGAAAATTTCTCGGAAAGATGAAAGCATTGCTGTGATATTTATCTTGCAGACAGGAAAACAAAGGTGAACTATTTCATTTCAGGCTGCCAAAATACCTGATGCTGGGTTATAGGCTGCAAAATCATACAGAAAGTTGAGTATTATATCAAAGTATTTTACATATATAGTATAAATGAGTTATTCAGTTTATGATAGGTTCAACTGGTTAAGGTAAGCCAAAAATACAGTTCATGTTGGGCAATCTATGAATAAAATCAAAGCATTGTCAATGAAAAAGCTTGGAATGTGTTATCTAAAATGTGAAAAAAAAATTTAAAAAAATAGTGTGACAAAAAGTGGAGTTGAAAGGAATATTAAAGGGTCATCTACCAGATCTCCCTCTGTTGAAATCAGAAGGAATGGTAACCACATCACACTTTGTCCAATGTGTTCTCTAAATTTCCAATAATTTATATTTTGTGGGCTCCCTAGACTGTCTCCTGCTTAATTGGCCTTACCATCAGAAAATATTTTTCCTTGTATCTAGTTTAACTCCCTTGCTGGCAATTCAAGTTCATTACTTCTCACTATAGCTACTTGGACATAAAAAAAAGTTTATTCCTTCCCCTTTGCAACAGTTTTCCATGTAATTGAAGACTATTAGAAGAAAAAATGATTACACTCTTTTTTTTTTAATGGACAGCCTTTATTTCCTTAGTTTTTCTCATGAAAAAGAGATGGTTGTATATTTCCATCAAATTTAAGCATAAAGCCTGCTGAAGGAATGAGTATGGAATAAAAGTAGATATTTTAATGAAATACAAAATTAAAAAAAGTCCCAAAGCATCAACTAAATATAACCAAGCAAACAAACAAAACCACCACCACCACCACCATAGCAACCAAATGTTCTTTGCATATATCTTAGAAGTGATGGAAATAAGTTCCTGGAACACAGTGTGGATACAGTTTCTTCTTTGATACCTCACAAATTAAAAAGTGAAATTGTCTTCAGCTTCTGCTTCGACATCTGTAAAACAGGTAAACAATTTACTTGTTCAAGTTGCTAATAGCAACAGCTTGAAAACAAATAAAAATCTTCACTAAAAGAGTTAGTTTTCTCATTTGAACAGGAAAAATTATTTGGTATAGATTTCGAAAAATAATAGTTATTGACAGTAAGACTCAATGCACTCTTTATAGAAGGAACTTCTCATTTGCTTATAGAGGGCTGTCAGTATGGAAGTAGAGCAAAATGTTTTAAAAGAATCTTACATGGGATCTAAGAAGAAGAAAAAACTTTGAATGTTCCCATAGTTAAAAATATGAGGATACACAAAACAATATGATGATGAGTGCAGAAAAAGTTAAATCACACTATAATATTATCCAAATAGTTCAATATAGAATTAACATAAAACTAATGTATTTCAAGATTCAGCCACAGATAAGATGATACATTTGAGTATGAAAAACATACTAACTTTGTGTACTGTTACTAGTCTATTAGTTTTTTTTCAATTGAGAGTGCTACAAAGAAAATTATATATTTTTCTTCTGCAGCATTTGATGCCTGAAAACATGAAATTACTAAAATATGTCTGATAACCTTTTAGTGCCATATTGCTGTAAGGGCCATAATCCAGCACTGCTTGGCTACTTCCCAGAAAGCTATGAAATAGCATCAGGGTTGCATTAGAAAGGAAAGTAAACTACACTCAGATGGTTTGAATTAGAAACTGGGTCATCGTTCGCTCCAGCATCAGTGGCACTGAATAATGTCAACACTCTGTATTTGCTCGCCTGAGGTACTTGATTTCCACAGCCAAAGGTGGCAGGAGCCCTGCAGTTTTGCCAGCCCCAGCTTGAGCAGTGCTGGCACGGGTGACTGGCTGGAGTAGAAATGTGGTCTTAGACAGGGTCACTCAAATTGCAGTGGAGATATACTACAAATTTCACGGTTCTATGACAGCCATCTCAGGTATGTTGGAGGGTAGGAGGGCTCTGCAGAGGGACCTGGGCAGGTGGATAGATGGGCACATCCAACAGTACGAGGTTCAACAAGACTAAGTGCCAGGTTCTGCCCCTTGGCCACAACAACCCCATGCAGTGCTACAGGTTGGGGACAGAGGGGCTGGAGAGCAGCCAGGCAGAAAGGGACCGTAGTGCTAATACTATGACTGACTCCATTCCAGATAGGAAGTGAGAAGCAAATTGAAAAATCCTTCTTGGCTCCAGAAAACAAGCTTACTTTTTCTTTTGATTTTCATAGTAATAAAACAAACTTGGACGTAATGTTTATCTTAATAACCACGAAGAAAAGAAAAAAGAACAGATACACACACAAAACCACAAAAAAAACCCAACAAAAAAACCCCAAACAAACAAACAAAAATGTCATTAGGCTGAATTTCATCAAGACTTAAAATTTCTATTTGAGTTCTGGAAATCTGGATATCTTTCCCTAGGCTCTGGCTTTCTTTGGCAGCCTCAGTACCATTGATGGACGGGTGGTGAGCCAGACACAGCTTCTATCACCACCCAGCTCAGAAATCTGCTTGCTGGATCAGCCCAACCACATGAAACTCTCCTGATTCTTCTGCAGTTCTCCCAGAGTTGATGTGGGACAGGTATCAGATGGGATGAAAAAAGCAGCTACCAGCTGAAATTGGCATAACAAAGTTCCTCCTGCCTAAGATGTAAGATGTAGCCTAATTTTTGACTTTCCAGGCAGAATTGTTGACTGCAGATCACAAAGATCCCAGGCCTTGGGTGTGTTAATGAGCAGAACACAAACATAATAAATCCAACCAAGGAAAGTGGACTTTGCTAATTGCTTAAATTCACTGTTTGTGTGGCTGCTAAGCATAGTGGATATAACACGGCCTCATTCTGCTTTAACACCAGTTCTTCCATTCTTTATTTTTCTTTTTCACATCCTGCCGCTGTCCTTCACAACATCCCTTTATTTTCTTTCCTCACTTGCCCATGGTTTAGTGTCTCTTTTCTGCTTCCTGACAACAACTGTAAAAAATTGTATCTTGTGTATTATTGACTAGCTTTGAAGTGGTGTATTTTCCTGTACCAAACAGAGAATGTACTTTGGAAGCTCTGTAATTTAACTTGATTTTGCATTCTGATCAGCTGCACAGTATAAATTACAAGCCCAGCCTTAATTTCTCTGGTTACAGACTCATAGATACTGATTTGCAGTAGTTTTTGTGTCTGTGTCAACCCTTCCTGAACTCCATTAGATAACACAGAACCTTAGTGATTACCAGGGTACAGCTGGGTCAGTTCCTATATGTCTGTCAGGTATAGTATGTGTTTCGTCGATACATTAAAGTGCAACAAATTTCATCAGAGATTAAGAACCAAGTTCTCATACATAAGACTTCAAAAGTTGACACAATGGGTCATACTAATAGACCATGTAACTTTCTTATCTCTGGCAGATGTAAGAAAAGAGAAGTAGAAGGAAGCCCTTTCCCTAAAATTTTTTACCTGACACTTTTGAGTGGAAAATTGGATCGTTTCTAACAATTATTTCTGTTCATATTAATTTTTTAAATATTTTTAAACATTTGACCTCCACAGCCAGGTGTCTATGGCAGTGCATCCCACAGATTTCTCACATACTATTGATAAAGTATTTCTTTTTATCTTATTGTTTTGTTCTGTTATTCTGCAATGACCCTTCACCTACCAGCTTTTTCATTCTTCAAATGCTTAGTTGTTGGTTTGTGTTCACTTTTTTCATATTGTTTGTGATTTTGTACATCTTTCTCCTGTTCCCTATTACCCCGTTCCAATCTGAAGAACAGGAGCATTTAATTTCTTCTCAAATTGCACTGCCTGTCTGAGAATAAAGATGCTGTCACTAAAAGAAGTATCAGTCAGCTTTTCACCAAATAATCTGATTATAACTAGACAAAAAGGTTCTGTAAGCTTTGGATTTGGATAAGTAAATATAAGAATATGGTTGTTTCTTTGTTTTTCCCCCAATACCATTGGTTTCTCTCCATTGATTTACCTAACTCACCACCCTCCTGATGGCCTCTTTCATTTCACATTCTATGACATACAGCTTACCCCAAAACACACCTAACCTTGTGAAGAAAAGTGAAATTGTAAGCAGACATATTTTAATTTAACTTTGAATGGGTAATTATGAAAGTGTTAGTTCTATAGAGATTTGTTCTTAATCCAGTTGCAATTCAATATTTTTCAAATTATCTGAAAGTATTCTATTCAATTATTGCTGATAATTCAGAAATTGATAATGAAAAACCACTATATATGGCACTATCTTGGTTGCTTGACAGGATGAGTGCAGTCAAGCATGTTTCCTAACATGGTAGAGGCAAGCAGAGGATTCATGTTCAAATAGCAAAGGAAGGTGCCATTACCACAAAACCTGAAATTGTGTCTTTGAGAGCAGAGATTCTGAAAGGGTTTTACAAATCACTTGGATAACCAAATCTATATGAACATCCAATGCAATAATGTAGCTAAGAAAGTCACCTTAGCCCTTACCCTGAGAAAGTATTTAAGGTTTTGAAAAATATCTTTACCACTGGACATTTAAGCAGTTCACTCTACTTCATATAATAGTACATTAACAAATAAAATGATAATTGCATATAAATACTAGTTATGTAATCATAAGGGAAAGACATGCTGAAGACCATACTCATGCAGACAAAGACATGAAAAGATCAAAAAAGTGGAAATAATCTTTTCACCAAAAGGAGAGCAATTGGGACAAATTTCCTGGTGGATTATTCATCTCTTTAAGACTTCCTGTCTAAATCATATCTTCTAGAAAAAGACTGTCAGTCCTTAAAAAAAAAAACCCAAAACTTAAGTCTTCAGTTAGAAAAATGTTGGTTTGGTTCTTTATCCTGTATTGTAAAAAATATTTGACTGGGTCATTGAAACCGTTCCTCTAAATTATATTAAAAAATATTGTACTAATTTCTCCTTAAATTTACATTTTTAACTTCTATTTAATATCTGTAATAACATTAATAATTACAACTCCATCTCCACTTCCATCACTCTTTATGTATAACTATAGTTAAAGTTCAAATCCTACATTTCTCACTTCAGAAGAGCTTTTTCCCTCTGAGACAGCAGTTGGCTAGATTTGGTATTTTAGTGTCATTATCCTGAGTTTATTTTTCTTGCTTCCTAATTCTCACAGGTTTTCTCCATCTTGGTCATATTTCATCCAGAAAAAAGTCTTTTTCATTCGGGAGAGTAGACACCTCATATTTAAGCTAATCCCACAGCTATCCCACCAGCAATCCCTGACGCACACAGTTCTGGGTTTCCACAGTTGCTTCTCACCTTGATCCTTCTCCATTTGCCCCCACTCAGAGTTATCAAAAGAAGATCCAGAGATATCAAGGATCCGTGCACACCAGCACATTGCTTTTCCACTGATGTGCTAGGACAGTTTCAATATTTTTTAATTGAGACCAGAACAGAATGTGTGAAACTTCTAGTGGAATTCCTCATACTGGGATTCAAACCGCAATTGAGTACCATATGCTTCATAAGAATGCTTATTTTTCCTCTTACACTTTGGATTAAACGCAAAACCACACAAATGGGGTAGTAAGAAAAATCTGAAAAGCAATCCCAAAATTATGTTCATAAAAACCCCAAAAGGCACCCAAGAAAGGACCCATTTCCAAGAACTGATATTTAAATTAAAAGGTTCTCATCAAATTGAACTAGAGTTAAACCTCAACCAATTATATTTAAATGTAATGAAAAATAAATACAGCTGAGCTATTAAGATAGCTGGAATAGCTAAAGGTCTGTCAGCACTTCCAGTATAAACCTAGTTTGTTCAAGGGATTATTAGTGCTGTAAAAATATGTTCCAGGCTGAAAGTTGGCAGACAAAGACTGTAGTTTTAGAGGTTGAGGTTTTTTTTTCTTTTTTTTTTTTAATTTTATTTTAAGTAGGTTCAAAAAAAGGATTGGCCACTTTTAAGTTACAGGATTGGTAGGCTTTGGAATTTTTGAACACTATTTCTGACATTCCCATAATTCAAAAAAGGACTGATTTTAAAAATAAGATGATGTAAGCTATTATTAGTCCATGATGTGAACTAACCATATGCTTCTTTTGGGATTTGTACAGGGGTTTATTTTTAAAAGGCAAGTGAGTTCAAACATAGGTCACTAGACTAATATAGTTTGTTTGACTCGTAGGGTGGGATTTTTCAAGCGCCCTTAGCAGTGGCCTACCTCAGCTTCCAAGGGCTGACATCAATGGTGTCAGAAGCTAAGGACTTAGTGCACCCCCACTTACCAGCTGGGATAATGACAATAAACTCAGATATCTACTTATTCTTTTATTATTTATCTCCTAAGCCTTCTCTTTGTGATGATCTTTTGTAAAAACTTCCCACTATGGGATAGCACAGATTTATTGACATAATTTCTTCCCTACCTCCTTTTCTCTGGTGACTTATAGAGGTGGGAAACCAGCTGAGCATCAAAGGCCCTTTTCTCCCAGCAATGCCTCTTTAGTTGGTCCCTGCAAGGAGTACAGGAGTACAGGATTATTTGGGGTAAGTACACACTTCTGGCCTTGAACATGGAGCTCTGGTCATCCACTTCACCCTACAGACTACACCACGACAACAACACCAGACATGATGCAGATGTAAAACTAGGAAAGAGATGAGCTGTGAATGCAACCAGACAGCTCTCTAGGAACAGGACTAGTCAGAGAGATGCAAGTATATTCTTTGTAAGTATGTGTGAAGAAGCACCTCTGCAAAGGTATTGTGACCTCGAGGAACATTAACCTCCATGTTTATTCTTCTTTCTGTCCATGGAGGAGAGTGGAGGTGTATGCCCAGAGGGAGTGGGTAACAGACTACACTGCCATCATCACAAATATGAGGCAGGGTCTTCAAAGGGCTGCAGAACTCTGTTTTGATTAAGAAATCCTAAGCTCCACAGGGTCCTTCCAGCACTTTCCCAAGCTCAGCTGTAGCTACAGAGCTGTTCTGCTTTTGTGGATGTCAAGAACATGCTATTTTTTACAAACATCCTTCAAAAAAGATTCTGTTTCTCTGCTTGCTGAAGAACCAGCAAAGGTAACGGTTTCAGACACAGCACCCTGATGAACAAAATCAACATTTACATTCAGGCTTGAAAGGAACTGGTCAAGGATTTGAACTCCCAGCTTTAGAAGAGTAACCAAACTAGGAAGTTATTGATTATTCCAGAATATAACTTTTCGTTTCTCGCTATCTTTAGTGTGGTTTTTGGTATCTTGAATGACTTCTCTACCAAGTTTCTGAGGGATCACGAACAGTTTTTCTTCTTGATTATGTGAAATAGAAAGAGGACACTGAAATCTGAAAATGTGTTATAAAATAGAATTGAATAGTTACTTTCTCACTAGCAGTTGTTAATATTAATGAGACATGAAATCATATCTGTATTTGTTTATTTACATAATGAAGCATGGTAATAAAAATTACTTCTGTTTTGGGTTTTTGCTTTTCAACTTGCTTCTTTATAAGTAAATTTTCATGCAATATTAAGGTGTTTTAAGATGTGGATTTTTAAAAACATTTACACAGACCATTCATGGCATCTGGAGTGACAAACTATATTTATTTGTATTTTATATTGCTAATAACAGCTCTAAAATACTAATCTGATCTTTTTTATATTTATGAACTTGGTAGGTTTTCAGGATCAGACTTGGCAGAGAGGTTGTCCTCATTAAGGAGAATTAAGAAATACTGGCAGTGGGTCAGCATGACTGCTAACCCACTAGAGAAGTGAAAAGCAAACAGGAGACTGGAAACAGAAAGCACAAGTTAAAGTGTATCACAATAAAGTCTTTTTGGCCAAGTGATATTTTCATATTTCTCTTTCTATCACCGAACAGTGTAAGCTATATATATTAGGGTTGCTTCTGAAATGCTTAGTTACTGAGTACTATATACCATGACAGACTTATATTTTTTTTCTGCTGGGGATGAAGGGAGTCGTGGGTCAGATTAACCTGGTATGACCCAGTGTGTGATTGAAAGACCATCACAGATTTTACTTAAAATGCCCCCCACACAAGCCTCCAAAGGGGCATAAATTCAGAGGAGAGAGATTTGCTTTGTCATGCAGAGTGTCCTCCAAAGGTGAGGATTTGCCACGTTTTAGCATAACACAAGGGAAACCAGATTCACCTTCCTGCAACTCCCCAAAACTTGCCTGGAGGTCATATCCCCATTTTCCACCCAGTCTTCCTGTTTCCAGTCTGGCCCGGTGGACTGCGCTACTGAAAGCTTTGTAGATGGATGGGAGTTCTGTGCCCCAGTTTTCTAAGGGGTTGTGAAAGGCAAAAAATCTTATTGGTTGTCTAGGCTATCATCATCCCACAAGTCCCACATAATAACCTCAGATGCCGTCAAGCTGAGGGTCTTTATCAGTCATAGTCCCTATTCTGTGGGAGATGTGTCAGTATTAGAGAGAGATTACCTAAATCTGAACTCCTAGAAGGTGTAAATGAATCACAGAATCATAGAATCATTAAGGTTGGAAAAGGCCTCTAAAATCACCAAGTCCAGCATTTGACCAAATATCACCAATATCACAAAGTGCCATGTCCACTCAGTGAAGAAATTTTTCCTAAAATCTAACCTGAACATTTCCTGGCACAGTTTGAGGCCATTTCCCCTTGTCCTATCGCTAGTTGCCTTGGAGTGCAATTGTACACTCAAGAAGAAGTGCAATTGTATCCCTCAGCATGAAATCATGAAAAAAAATATTAAATTATCAATCCCATAATAAAAAATAATATGAACAAATTATTTTGACTGCTTTCAATAAGATCTTTAATTTTTTTCATCGTATTTTATTAAAAGGTGACAACAGTAACAAAAAAACAGATTTCATTCACCTCTCTGCCAAACACTGGTGCTGGGGGCAGAAAGAGCTGTGGCTGCCCTCCTGCTGGGTGGGCATCAGTGAACAAGCTGCTCTGTTTTCAGTTGCAGGTGACTATGGTTTGCAAGGGATCAGGCAACTGTGAGAGAGAAGAGTGGGTAGGCAGCCTTTTCCCTCCCCTCAGTGCAGAGGACAGGGCAAGGATTTGATCACTAAGTTTCAGCTTAATCAGAGCAGTGCTGCTCAGAGCACAGAAACTGTCAACTGTCAAAACATACCCATAAACCTTCTCACTCTTTTCTCTTGTGACTCCTAACTCCATGCTCCATTATCTTTTAAGGAAAATTCAGATCCTTCCTCAATATGTTTATAAAAGGAGATTTTCCTTAAAACACTCACTCAGAGTAGTTCCTTTTAAGGTTTTGATTTTTGTTGTGTTAAAGAAACCTGAGGAATTTTCAATATTGGAGCCCCCACCTCTGGGCTGCATCACTTCAAAAACCAAATGTTCAGCTCTGCAGCTCTGTTGTTAGATTGCTTTGTTATGTGATATACTCCCCCACTGCAGGCTCTGTGACACCGGGAATCATAAACCCCCCATTTTGGAAATGAACTCTGGTATGTACATAACCCACATACCACGGAGCAGGGCTCGGTGGCATTCAGAGCACTGCCTGTGTTATGAGGTGTTAGTGAAAGTTTTGGTCTCTTCAGCCCCTTTTATTGGTTCTGCAGTGGATTCCTTACTTACAGATGTTTTCAAAACCAGCAGTTCCAAGGAAAGTCTACTTATTGCCAAAAGTTTACAGCTGAATTTCTTGGCATTTGAAAGCAATGATTTCATCAGAACATGAAATAAGTCAGAGCTGCTCTTGAAAGACATCATTTTATAATCCAGCATTGTAACTTTAAGACTTTTATTTGCTGCAGAGTTTGGTTTCCATTTGTTCAACCCTCTGATAGGTGTATTGCTTGGGAACAGATATAGAAGTTTTACAGGCCCTTTGTGCAATTTTAAACCCCTGTATAGAATACCATGGTGCACTGCCCATTCACATCATTAAAGACATTTACAAGAGTATCATGTTCACACTTATATGTACTTTACTCTAGCGACCCTCCCAGTGCCATGTTTGAATTATTATCAATGGGCCCATGCAGAAAGCTACCTCAATAGCTGAAGTAGGGAGGCTTTGTTTGAAATTCAAATAACAGTTAAATGGTGTCTGTTTGTTCCTGATCAACACTCTGCATACAAAAAAAAAGTTGCACTTTCTTAAAAGGGAGCAAATGTGGACAAATATTAGCTTTTGGAACTAAAGGGGAAGTTATTCATTCACTCAGCAGTGCTTTGCAAGCTATCAATCTTCCAGGTATTTCTATTAGCTTTAATCATTGAGGTTGTTTGTTTGGAGCAATTTCTAAGAGAATAAAGGTACCTTTGGCTCTTATCTCCTGTCATCAAAGCATCCATTAGGAAATCCAAGCCCTGTAGGCAAGCTCAAGGGATTACTCAAAGAGGTTTTCTTGAAACAATCAAGAATTCGGTGCCCTCTCTTCAGTGCACAGGAGTTCAGTTGGAAAGCATAATCTGAAAGAGAGGTTTATCTGGGGCTTAATACAATTTGAACAGGATTTTGTTCAAGGCAAACCTACAGATAAAAGCACTTTAAGTATGTTGAAACAAAGATGAGCTTGCATTCCTCGTGGTGCTGTTTCTAAGTCCAATGGTCTGTCAACAAAGTGGGGGGAAAAGCTCTAAAAGTCTTACAATTATCACAATAGTCGGTAGATTGGAACACTGAGAAGCTAATTAATAGCTTTTTAATAAAGGAATGCTGATTAAGTGTGAAGCAGCCAAAAGCTTGTTCAGTGTTGGAGGTGAGAAGATTTGCCAAGTAAACAGGAAACTTGAGGATGGGGAAAATGTAAAGATTTGGAACTTGTTAAGTGAAAAAAAACTTCTGAGATATGGGATAAGCTTGAACTGAAAAAAAAACGTATCCAAAGTGTATATAAACATAAATTTTGACAGAATTTGAGTATTTTCATTTTTTAGGTGCAGGGATTTAATTCAGCTCACTGCTAATGGAAAGATAGGAGAAGAGACGTGGTCAAAATTCTGATATATCTATACATTCAGGATCCCTTGACTTGGAAGAGAGTCCAGTGTAGTATAGCTAGGATTTGGGTGACCTGGATTTAACTCCTGCTTCTTTCACTTGAATGCCTTGCCCTCTTTGGTTTTCCTTCCCTGGGAAATGAAATGATGAATGCTTTGAGATCAACTGACAAAAAGCATAACGTGTAATTTAAATATTGGCATACTGCTGCTGTTTCCAAGAGTCACAACTTTGAGCTGGAACTTTGTTTCTGGTTCTGTAGCAACAGGGAGCACAAATTCAATCTTTGCCTTGAGGAGCTTACTACAATTGTTGGGCCCAATTGAGCCACAGATGAGCAAGTAGGAAATTTTTAAAGAGAAGCATTGTGCTTCAGCTTCTTACGGTAACAGATACAGTTATGCTTTTCTTTAGACTGGAAGCTTTTCAGAACATGCAGGAAATGAGGGTGTCAATCTATAAAGGAAGTGATGTGGACAATATGCATTAGAAATGGCAGAGTTTTTTTTTAACACAAACCTTTTAAAAAAACTTACAGATAATTAGAAAACTCATTTGCCATGAGGACAGAGTTCTTTTCAGGACTGAAAGTGAATTAAAGGATAGGAAGCAAGGAGTTAGGCTTAATGTTTCCTATTCGGGATAAAGAGTTGGCAATATGGTTCCTCAGCGGTCAATTCTAGAATGGGTTTTATTCAACTTCTTTATCAATGACCTGAAAATGGAAGTGAACAGTGGCATCTCCAAGTCTGAAAATGAACTTAAGATCTTTTGGATAACTTCTGAGAATTATGCCAATGACAAGAAACAACAGGAGGATCTCACAGCATCTTTGGCTGCAGTTAAAAGTAGCCATCAAGACATCAGATATCCTTGGAAGAAGGCCATCCAAATGACACCATTTTGCATATATATAAAGGCCGTGGTGCACCTACATCCTCAGTGCTCTATGTGGTTTTGTGATGTCAAGAAGGGCATGGTGGAATTTGAAAGATTACAGAGAAAAGTAAGTGATGGAAGAGCTGTTTTATAAGAAAACATTAGAAAGGTTGGAACATTTTTGTTTCAATATGAAAAGGCTAGAAGGCATATAATAAACTTCTGCAAAATCCTGATGACATGTAGAACTGTTATCTGGAAGGTATGGCTTTTTATGCAGTAGCTAGTTAAAATTCTGAAACATATGGCCACAGGAAGCTGTGAGAGAGGACAGTTTTAGCAGGTTCAAAATAGATTAGAATAATTCATGGACAACAGATTCATGAATCAATGACGACAGGGCTAAGCAAAGATGTGTCCTCTCCTTTCCTTAAAAGTAAATTTTGATGAAAGATGAACTACAGAGTGTGACCAGGCTCATGTGCTCATGTGCTTTCCCAAAACTGCCACTGTCAGAAGCAGAACACTCAGTTTCTACTGATCTGACCCACTGGCCATTTCTTATATTCTGATATTTTTTTTCAGTGTTGGGCACTTATTTTAATTAAACTAACAAAGGCTAAATATGGCCTCTCTATTAACTGACTTTTAAGACTTGTGATGCTTCATTTTCAAGAGCAGCACATCAGTGCATAAATGGAGATTACAAGCATGTGCTGTACCAACATCAGGTTAGGAAGAAAGTGATTTTCTCAGGGAAGAAAACAAACATAATATTAACTTTTGCATAAGCCTGATAATTTGTCAGGTTGCTATTCAAAATATAGACTCAATAAAAATACTGCACATGGTTCCAAAATCCTTCCTTCATCCTAACAAATTTACATGTCTGTAGAATTGTAAAATGTAATTAGCTTTCATTGACTCAAAGTCCATCTGTTGTCAGGGATATTTTTACATGGTCCAATAAAAGAAGTCTATTATAGGCTATACAGTCCATCTATAGAACTGAATATGGATGAGTCACAAAGAGCAGTTCTCAATTTTTTTTCATGCAGTTCATGCCGATTCTGTCTAGGCTCCATCCCAATTTTCACCTGATTCACAATATCTCTGTCTGACATGAAACTTCTGTCTGCATTGATTGTCTTAATGTCAACCCACTCCAAAAGCCGTGCAGAAGATAACACAGCATCTCCCAGCCCTGGTTGCCATCAGCAAATCTCTTCTGCTTATTTCAACATATAATATGCAAAAATGTAAAGTGATTCATGAGAAAACTCCTTTTTTAACATTTGCCAGGAAGAGTTCTGATCCTGCAGATATTCACAGTCAGACAGAAAGGTAAGCTTTTAATATGCAACAGCATGTGATGATCCTCAGGATAGGCAGGGATTCTGAGATTGACATCAAAGGCAGACGACTAACAAGGGACTTTTAAAGTATTTCCTGTACTGAGACTAAATTAAACCCTCCCACCAGGACTGACTCTGTGTAGAGGTGAAGCAGGCAGACATTGAAGGAAGTGGGTTATTGACAGTGGCAAAACAGACACAGCTTTTCCTGTGTCAGAATCTGAAAAGCCAAACTTAGCTGCTACTGTCCCGAAGAGAGAAGTCAGAGCAGCATCTCCTGCTGTGAGGGCAGTGGAACTTCTTAGTAGCAACAATTAACATCTCTTTATCTCCCATCCTTTAGGGACAGTAAGCTCCTTCAGCTCATACATTAATGAAAAATCTTGTGTCTTCTTATCCCCTGACATCTTAAATGCTCTGAGAACATAGTCAAGGGCAGAGCCATTCTACTTTTTCTTGCTCATCTAGTTTATCTTTTTTTCCTTAAAACTCTTTTTTCTTTTGTTTCTATTATTTATTATTTCAGGTTTATTTCACTCTCTCTTGCCCTAGTTACTAACAAAATGACCGTATGTATTTTAAATGATAACTTCATCCTTTTCATAAATTCTTTACCTTACAATACTGTTCAAGTCAATTCAGCTGTCATAAAGACATATTCTCTAAACCATTGTGACTAAAGTTAAAGGACTGAAATTAAGTTATGCTTTTTGTTCTTTAATTCTATTTCAGTTACTTCAGTTAAAGACATCAAACTTCTTGGAGTTGTGCATGGATGTGATTAAACTGAGATGTCAATTTCCAGTGAAACTTGAGGCTCCTTAGCCTGAAAATTAGCTACAAATCTTCAGAAAAATGGCTTTTGTTATCAGATATTTGTGGCAAAACTGTGCAAATAAATGTTTAATGTATCTCACAATTGAGTTATCAGAAACCTTTGAATTTTGCATCTGGATGACATTTTAACTTTTGATTAAAAAACTTGAAAGGCATGGATACAGTTTGTTCTAAGGTTGTCCTGTATTCACCTCAGATTCAACTCCTTTACACATTGTGGTTTTCCTTCTGAGAGGGTTCTTACAAACATAGGTGGGAAATGATGTCACCTTAACCTTAGAAAGAATAAAAGAACTTCCAGAGTAAGATATCTTTCTGTGCCTATATAAGCTTTGTATTACACGTTAGAAGCACCTCTCTCCGCTGACTTTAGTGGAAGTGCAAAATGAGTCATATCCTAGTACTGCTCTTTCAAAGTTCAGGATTTCCAGATCTTGCCCTTTTAACTTGCTTCAGATACTTGAAAGATACAAAACCTAGATCAGGCAATTCAGAGCCTCCAACCTAGCTTTCTATTCTGATTAATACTCTGACAGTATGAGTCTGGCATTTAGAGAGAATAATTAATTTACTTAAGTATTTCAAAAGCAATGCTTAATGTAGGAACAATGACTATCCTTCCTCTGTGCGCCCCACTCAGTTATGCTTACTTAGGAATCTCGGCCCCATTTTACATGTCTAGTGTGTTTCATGTGGTTTCCAGGTGCTCTCCCAAATGAACATGAGTTCTCATAGGTCCTGTGTTGTACTGGCTGTCTGCCCCATCAGGGCATCTTGGACACTAGAGCATCTCAGAGCAGTGTGTACCCACGAAATTAATTGAACATTTCTCTCCTGGCAGTCAGATCGTCTCAACTGCATTTCAACCAGACATCCTTGCGTGGAAGCAAAAGCGTTTTGCAACAAAAGACATTTCAATGTCTTCAAGTTGCCAATAACAGGCAATTTCTAATAAAGAAAAATGTGTTCCTTTTTTTACTTCTTTTAAAATACTTAAGCATTGCTACAGATATAACTTCAAACAACAATTTAAAAAACATTTTACAAGGATGAAACATTTATTTTTTAGAATTTAAAAACCCCTAATATTGGGATTATGGGCAATATTATTTTTTTTCTTTCTCTCAATCAGTTTTCTCATCTGTGTTCTCTTTGATTGAAATTTGCCTTAGTCTCTAAGTAAGAAAGAACACTGGGGCCTCCTACAGTTTACTTTTTGATTGTAGCTTGTGTTTAAGTATCACACAGAAACCACAGCCATAACGATGGGGCGCATCAGCAAAGATACTTTACTAATACGTGTAAACAGATAGTACTCTTTGCAAAGGTAGGATTCATCTGTCCAAATTTTTATATATATGATCTGAATTTCTCTTTGTGACTTCATCAGTGGAAAGAAAAAGGCCCTTTAAGGATGTAATTTGTCTTAGTCTAACCAAGATGCCTAAAACTGTCCAGATGAATGGCATCCGAAGTCTCTACATTTTTCCATTGACTATAAAAGCCTAGACAGCTTGTTCAGATGTAAATGTCTATACTGCAGATGTCTGAAATTAAGTGAAAGGAATCCAGGGAGTTTACCATTCCAAACAAATAATGTGGATATCATAAGGAGAAAATTTGAACCATACAGATATTAAAGAACATGCCTAGCATCATAGATGACACCTGAGCAGTCATACCAAGAATGAATACACGTTTCTTGAATTCCAGAATACTGATACTTTAACCACAGACCATCTTTTCTATGGAAGGAGTAGATATATAAAAATGTTCACATCTTAAAGTAATGCTTACAGTTAGTACAGAAGGATTTTGGCTAACCTCCCAGCCATACCTTCCATTACCACCTACCCACAATATCCCTACACAAGTGTTCAAAGGAATATTTAGCTTTTCACTCATTTAAGGAAACTGCTAAAGATACAAATAGTACATTCCACCCAGGGAAAACAGCATAGTATAGGATAAAAGAGCTATACTTGTCTAGGAAAAAAAAATTCAATTTTATAAAGAGAAAAGAAAAGAGTGCAGTGTGAGAGAGAATTGCATCCCTTCCTCTTCACATTTTTTTTAACTAAAGCCATAATCCCAGGAAAAATATCTGAACAGATGTTTTCCCTTGAAAACATTCCAGAAAATGAAAGCACACATGGCATACTGATCTGCTACTTCCTTCAACACATTCTAGTTGAGAGATAACAAATGTACCATGTGATGTTGCCATAGTAGCCTCTTGTATTTCACCACGGAATTAGGAGGACGGCAAAGGGAATATATCTACCCATACTCTGGGCACTGGACTGCAGTAGCAGATTGTCCTTCCAGCATTTGATGTCACTTTTATTCTCTAACATTGCTCTGTCTGTTGTGTTTCAGAGTATGTGTGCTGAAGTGCAGTATGCAGCAAGCAGATATATAGATTGGGTGTCCTGTATGTCCAGATTCTCTGGTCCATTAACTTTCTGCAGCCTCCCTGTCATACTCTATTTGCATGTTTTTCGAACAGACTACAAACTCTTGTCTCAATGAGTTTTCTATGAATTTATACAATGAAACTGGTCAATGTTATGGCTTTTTAGAAAGGAATATCAGAAAGTAGAGGACAAATATCAAACAGAAAAAAAACCCCATAATGTTAATAGTGTTGGAAAAGTACTTATCTGTGGCAATAACCATTGGCAAAAGGACTTGTCTCATCTACTTGAGAAACTGGTATGATCAGTAGGAAATAATAGAAATGTTTGTAGTATACAGTGGAGAAACTTGAAATACTAAAAAAGAACTGACAACAAATATAGAACAAGAAAGACATTTTTAAAAAGGAAACATAGCTGAAACAGAGGTATTTAAGGGTATGGGTGGCTCAGGAAAACTACAACTAAAGCAAGACTTGGTAGATCAATGTATTCACATTCTTACATTGACTTTAAAGTAGACTAATGACATATGAATATAACCACATGCATTGAGAAGAGAGTAAAGCGTGCCTGTGTCAGCATCATTCCTGGAAAGTGTTGTAGCACAAGTTCTGTGCCTCTAAACCTAATGATGAACTTGAATAATGTATAAAGTCATTAAATACTATTTGGAATTGTAGCATGAATGACTTCTCTTTTCAAGTATATCAAGAAAGATAAATGGTGCCAAAAATAATAGGCCCCAACAGTTTCTGAGTAATTTCCTTCACAGAAAAAAAAACCCAACAAAACAAAAAACAATCAAATAAACACAAAGACAACAGTAAGATTATTTTAGCTTTTCCTTTTGTTAAGTTCATGATCTTTTGAGATACTCACAGAAAATTATTAGATATTAGTCAATCCTGGTCTAATTCATTTAAATGAAATTAAGAGATACTCATGGGTACGGTTATAACTAGGTCTCTCCATTTCAAAAGGACAAATTAAGTTATCTAGTTAATAAATTCATCTGTATTGACAAGCACCTAGACTTCACTGCAGTGTAAGCTGGGGAATTCTCTCTATTGGAGATACAAAATCTACTCCTGTCCTGGTATAGAAGACCAACTTTTCCAAATCGCAGAAAATACTTAAGAATAAGCACAGACTCTACAATAAATGCAAAACCAAAACTAAACCAAAATAAAATAAGGACTGTTCTGTAAAGAGAAGAATATTTTGAAGACAAGGCATGAAAGAGCACAACAGCACAACAACCAAACCCAATTAAAAACTGCACCTGAAACAGGAGAAAATAGATAAGAGAAGGCAATTAAAAATGTTTTTCTTATGCAGTGAGTCTTGGGAGATGCAGTGAGACAGAGATGCTTCAAGGTGTGACTGAAAAAAAAAAATTAATATTTCCTCTTAATTTTAACGTTCATAGTTCTGCTGACTATGGAATCAGAGAACTGATAGTTTAATGTTAATGGAAGTATAGGAATTGGCATGGAAATAGAAATTATAATATTGATGTAAAAGCAGAAATCAAGTATCTTAATACATCAATGTGTGAAAAGTTTCACATACTGAAATTCTGATCTGGTAACAAATATTTTTAGTACCTTTTTTTTAAGTTTTTGAGAGCTGTACTGAATAACTGGTGAACAGCAAGTTAGCACTAAATATTTAAGTAAAGTTGTGCACCCAACTACAAGATAGTTTGGATAGATTTGTAGTTAAAGTTAAATGGAAAAATTATATCAAGCACGACACGGATTTTCTTAGGTTTGCCTCTGCCACATTGTTCTGATAGCTTTATCTGATAAAACAGTGGATTAAACAAATGTACATTTCTACACCTAGAAGAAATTTTTTTAAAGGACATGAATTGTTTAAAAGAAAGAGATGGCAATGGGAAGACGGCAAAAGAAGTATCAAAGGTTTCAGCGCCCAAGTAGGTGAGTTGATGATAAGTATCAGGGAGGGTGAATAGCAGGATGGTGTCAAGGACCAGAGTAGTACACTAAATTCAATAGTCCAGGATGCAACTATTCTTAGGGAATAATGAAAAGCATCACAGTTATAAGCTAGATATTCATTAACTAGAAATGATTGAGGAAAACCACCAAGAAATGTATTTATTAACAAAATGAATACATCATCAACAAGCTGTTCCCATGAAAAAGGTAAATGAGATCCCCAAGTTAAGATAGGTAAGTACTTGTGCTGTTTTACAAAATAATGCAGTAAATTCTTCCTCATTTGGTGGTTTGCTGTGTTATTCTGTCAAAATGAAGGTAGAAAAGCTGCAAGAAAATAACAAATTTTTCAATTTATATATTGAACAATTCAATATCGGGTTGGAAAGAACAGTGTGACCTGAGAACAACTGGATATAAATGATTAAAAATTAATTCACTCAGGCATAAGTGAGATTCTAGAACAGTTTTCCAATGGCAGTAACAGGAACAAAAAGCTGAATTACATATAATATAGAATTGGTGTAGGGAAAAGGTTATTGCTAAAATGCCTGCCTGCAACAGCATGAATATAAGCTCAGTGGTCCCAGAAGCCCTCTTGCAGGCATTACTGTTCCTGACTTTGTAATTTTTTTTTTAACCTTAAAATGTTCACATCTTCACAGAAATATATCTGTCTCTTTGGGAAGATTATTTGGAATTCACTGATATCACTCAAAGAGCTGTATGGAGAAAGTTAGACCGGAAGAAAACTCTAATAATTCCAAGGGAAATGCAAAATTCTAGGGAATATGCAATTATAACAAACATAAAAACATGACATATTTTGCAAAACATCTTTTCTGACCAGTCATAATAATTATGATTTTGTAATCGACGTGTCTTATTACTGAAATAGAATCTATATTTATAAATGGTTTTAATGTCTTTATCCAAATGAATTAAGCAACTTATTTACTTAAGCATATGGGAAAAAAGCCATCGTTCCATGATTTCCAGAGAAGTGCTTTTCTCTACTTTAATGAAACACGAGCCGAACTAAAAATTGTATTGGTAAAAAACAACAAAATCACATTTCCATGCAGGAACAAGACTAGGCAAAACAAAACATATTACACTGAGCCTTCATAGACATAGGAGTCAGAAGAAATATATACTTCCTTTATATGTATATCCTTTTCCCTAAGAACTGGGTGCTCCACTGGAATATGCAATGTTCACTGAATAGGTGCAGGCTCTGTCAGATCCACCTAAAGCATAGCTGAGGGAAGAAGATGGAAGGGAGAGAAAATATCTTGCCTCAATATAGGTGCAGCCACATTAGTGTTTCAACTTGGACCAGGAACATGTTTTTGCATTGACCTTCCTCATCGTCCCCATTACTGAGCTTTGGTTTGCACTGCTGAGCGGTCCCAGGGTGCGCAAACTGCTCCTTTTGGATGCAATTAAAATGGAAGAGTCACTGCAGGAGAACATGAAATGCACTTAACCAGCTAACCAGTAACTAATCTGCACAGCCAGACCAGAACTAGCCCAAAGTAAAAGCCCAAAAATACTTCCACTGCTGGCATCAGGGTCCTCGGTTCTGTTTTGTTCACAGATATACATCTATTAAGTTTGGTCATATGACTTGCTCAATGTAGATATATTCTGTGCCTCTGGCAAAGGTTTGTTTTTTTTTTTAACCTCATGGGGAAATGCAATCACTGTATAGCATAAAAGTGCCCAAATTATGCTCAAAAAGAAACTACAATGCACATGCAAATGCTTTCAAGATGGAGATCACACAAAAGGATGCAAACCTGTGGGCTAGGTTAGAGGGAGAAAATGCAAGAAGATAGGAAATCATCCAGACATAAGGAATAGACTGGGAGAAACTAAAAAAATAAAAGGTAAGAAGCATCAACACAAATTAAATAGTTGGGAAACAGAATAGGTAAAAGGACTGTGAGTGGAAATATTAACAATGTATTCTCCTTTCCCATGTAATTAAAAGGACGAGGACCATGTTTCAACTTGTTCTATTTCTTGTTCTTCCATACAAAAAGCTTTTCTTTTTCTTTTTTTCCAAAGAAGGTACCTACCAGGAAATGCTAGGCACCCTCATTTTCCCTTGCACAAAGTGAGATCTGAAAAGCCTGTGCTGAATCTAGCGAGCACTAGCTCTTCTTCCAGTTTCCCTCTATGTACAAATAGGCTTGTTCATCTCCAGTAGCACTTCCTTGTATTCCTGTTCATAGGGGGGCAGTTTTTTAGGGAGTTTTTCCTTTCTTTATACTCATGTTTAGACAAGAGGATCAAAGAGTTATCCACCTCCAAGTGACCAGTCAGTAGTCAGCTGCTGCAAGTGACAGATGTGGACAGCATCAAAGAGTCTCAGATGTAAAGGAGCAAAATCTTGTACACTAGGAGCTTCTAAAATGGTAACTAGTGGCTTAATAAGAGAAGAAATCAATGAAAGTCAGCTGGAAAACAGTGACAAAAAGACATGGACCTCTATGCTTTAGGAGATGACGGAAGTCAGAAGGACAGGAACACATCAGTTCTCTTTCATATGCTTGACTTCCAAATAAGGAAACAATCACAAATGTTTATAATTCCTCCCAGCATGTATGTGAGCAATTACATATAAGAAGTTACGGCCCTTATCTCTGTTCCACTCCAAGATGAATAGTGTCTTCCAGTTATATCTGGTGAGAATAGTGTGGTTCAAATTATAGTCCCATGAGATAACTATGAATAATTACTTTTTATATTTCCATTCCCTTTTTATTATAAAGTCGAGGAAATTCTATAACAAAAAGCTGCTAATGGGGAACTAATGACAGTTGGTAATTACTTGTGACCTATTAGAATATCTAGTATAGTAAAACCTCAGTTTCTAAATCCAGGAGACAGATAGTTAAGATACTTCACCCTCTTGAAGTGATACATAATTCCTCGGTACAACCATGATATATACACTTTACTCTGTCTTTGATCTACTGGAAGATGTGTACAGTTTCCCTCCAGTCAAAAAGTTTGCTTATTTCCCAGAAGTTGTGTGTTCTAGAAGTTCAAGAAAGGACTCTATTAGGTATGCAATTAACTTCATAAACTAGTCCTTAAACCCATAGACATAAACATCTCCAATTTATCTGCTGACAGCTGCCACTGCAAGAACTCCCCAGCAATCTGCCGGAAACCCTACACAGGGGTTCAGTAATGTGCTCTAAAACTTTCAAGATACTTATGCCTCTCCTTTAAACACGTGGTACCTGCAGATCAGCCAAACTAAAGAAATCACCTTACTTCACCTTGTTCCCTTCCATGGCTCATTCAGTTGATTCACACCTTAACCACAGCTAATCTTTCCATGCACAGCCTTGCAGTGGGTAGTACAGCCAACGTCACCTGACAACTCTCAGCAGCTCTTGCCAGCTGAAGGAAAGCAAAGAATTAATAGAAGTCATGTGGATGCTGTGAAAAAGAGGACTAAAAGCCTTCCAGTAAATGACATCCAAGCAACTCTGGCATATTTTCAGCAACGAGTTCTCAAGGTTCTTCACATCTCAGTTTGTTGGAAATATGAGTTTAACAAACAAGTCATTCTGGAAGAGCAACCTGTACTATAAACGGTTTTGTAATTTAGTTAGAGTAAGAAAAAAACCCACAAGTTGCTTTTTAGTTCATCTCAAAAGTTGCTGAGAATTGCAAGTTGCAGTACACTTCATAGCTATTTAAAGCAAAATTAATTACTATTTTAAATGGCCACAGGAAAACATACAGAGGTATTGGCAGACAAGATTATTTGTTCTCTCTGTTTTTCCCACCTTCTTTACATTTTGTTATATTTCTGATAAATCACAAAATTTACCCAGTAGATATGAAATATTCTTGGTGAAATTAAAAGGAAACTACCCCAGTGTCAATATTGTTATTCTGTGGAATAACTACATTCATATAAACGTTAAACAATTCAATAATATGCCAAGCAGTGTTTATAAATGTGCACCAAAATAATAATCCAGATGAGAGCTGTTACATTACAAGATGATTATGTTTTTTTTTACATACTTTATAATTAAATAGACCCTTTTTCTTTCAGTTTAATAGCCAGGAATAGTATCTCATTAGCTGTGCTTTCAATTTAACCCCTGTAAGTTGGAAGATATTGTCCTGTAATTACCTCAGGGTATTTAAACCCTCCCAGCAAAACAGTAAATGCACATGGGTGTCTAGATTTGAAATGAAATTACAGTAACGTTCAATGTGAGCCTTTTATCATACAGGATTGTGGGGGGTTTTTTACAGGTTTTTTTTTCTTTTTCCCCTCAATCAACTAGGGTTATTATGAGAGAAATAAATAACTTTTATAACTTCCCTGCCTATAGCAGCTATTATTTCATGCACTCTTTCTTGAGATGGATTATCCAGCTCATTTCCAAGGAGTCTTGAGGGCAGTCAGTTCAACTCCAGGAGTAAAGATTGCCCTCATTTCTCCATGCAGTACTACTATGTAGCACAGAAAAGTGCTTTTTGAAAACGTGCCAAGGGCTACATTGATGTCATTCATTGGAAAAAGTTTAATTCTTCTCTCAATCTGAATCCCTTAACTCTTATTAAAGCTAATCAGAGGTATAGAATGACAAATGCTCACACATAAAGGATAGAAATAAAATATCTTAGTTCACCTAAGATAATGCTTAATATGCTGCCTATATTAAAAGCCCATGTGAACCAGACAGGGCTTCAATAGACAAGTGAGACTAAAGGCTGTGGATAGGGTATTCCTGATAAAGAATGAAGTTGTGAGCTTTCATCTCTGCTCACATGTCTCTCGAGCCCTCTATTTTCAGGCTTCCACCACAGGGTCTTCTGCCCCACGATGCAGAGTGGCTCACATGCAGAAGTGGCAAACACAGCTCCTCCCCTCACCCAGAGCTTACCCATCATCTGCTGTGTAGGGGAGCAGGAGGTGCAACTCTCAGTGCTTCAGGCTGAGGAGGCAAATGTTTAAAACATTAGATTAGTTTGGAAAGAGTAGGATGAACTGAGGCCTGTTTTGAAAGAAAGTGAGCCAGTCATTTCTATGGAAATGTATAAAGCTGATACCTGGAATCTGGAAATAGCTTTTGGCTCTGAATCCTTGTTTAACGTAAGTACCTACCACAGAGCTGCCAGTGGGCAAGGTGGGGAGAGTAGGTGAATAAACAGAGCTTTTTCCTCTCAGGCATTTTCTGTTTGCTAGTTGAAACTCCTCTCTATTCTGTGTGCTAGGCATGGTGAATCCTATTTTTAGGCATCCAGGTCTCCCTCTTCAATATCTATGGAACTTAGATGCTTTATGCAGTAATTTTAATACCCTGGAGAAGAGGTTTCCCAAGTTTTCAGCAACACAATGCTTCTTGTTACAACAGCTAAGTCCAGGCCTGAGTCAATCATTAGTTATTACACAGAAATTATTATACAGTTTTGTACATCCGTAAAAAATTATGCAATTTATACTAGCACTCCTTGACTGCCCATTTAGCCATACTGAAGTCAACTTTGCTCCATATTGCAGTGGCAATGATTTGCAAAAACAATGTTCGGTGTCTTTACTTGTCTGCTTTGCACAAACGTGCAGTGACTGCTTTGACTACTGCAGTCATCGGTGGTTGATCTGTTCTCTGAGGAACCCAAATATACTCTACTTTCCACTGAGGAGGCTTTCAGAGGTGTTATTCTGTCACAAGACAATCAAGGTCAACAAAAGTGCTTTCTGCGTGATTTGGGATATTTTCATGCCACAGGAAGGGACAACAGTGTTTCTGTGCATGAATGGAAGTTGGAGTGCTGGGATATAGTGCCTGTTTTAGCCATATTGTGGTCAGACCAAGATATAACTTCTCCTTGGACAACATTTTGAAACTCCTGTCTTACTGATATCTTTGCTCTTCCAAAATCCCAGTGGCATGAAAAGAAGAAGTTGTAAAATGAGTCTCTGTTCCATGTAAGCCTGGAACAAACTGCTCTTACCTAATTTTCAGCAAAGTCCTTGCTCAACATTGATTTAGTAAGAAGGAATGCCAAATACAGACTTCAGAAACTGTACTTAAATTGAAGCTGTCTGACATGGATATTTTTCTAAAATCATGTACCTATTACACTTCCTATTTATTCTACTCCTTTTACTTTCTCTGTGTACTACAGAGGCTTTGTGAGACTTCCAAACTGCAAATCAAATCCATCTGTACAAAACAATAAATAATAATTTCGTAAAACAGCTTTATTTCATATTAACTTCAACATCAAATGCCAGCAGCACCAATTAGCCTTGCAATCCTATCTACTGTATAAGGTCTAAAGATTTGAACACAGTCTTCATCTGTTAGCATTCAGGAGACTGATAAAAATTTACTCTGCTTTTAAACAAGCTGTACGTGACTAAAATTTACCTCTTACTGGGCTGTACTATAAATAATGTCAATCTGATGAGACTGGGAATTTTTCACAGCTTTGTTTCAGAGCTATTCAAAACCATGGTTATCAATGACTGCACCGCAAAATTTCTGTTAGCTTAGTATTTCAGTCACAGGCAGAGAGTTTGATGGATGATTGCCCACTCTTTCCTAGTGAAATATAATTATCAAGGCATAAAAATCACTTAATCGCAATGCTGGAATGTTTAAGCATAACAGTAATTAGTTCTTCTGTAATGCTTTCCATTCACAGATGTAAGTATTTTACAAGAGAAATTATCACTTCCATTTTATAGTTGAAGTAAACTGAGGCAGAAAAAGAACAGAACAGGGTAAGTTTTACACTGTGGGTTAGAAAGAAAGCTCTGAAGAAAAATACACTCCCGAGCCAGAGTTGCCCTTACTCATGCTGGTTAGAACAAGGTCAGTTAGAGAAACTGTAAGAAAACACTGTTTGCCAGACTGTCCTTTCTGCTGAAATAACCTCCACTAAAAGTTCTACTACTACTACTATGACTACTACTAGTACTACTACTACTATTATGAAGTAAACCAAGAAAACTCAGTGCTGTAGAGTGCACTCGTAGAGAGGTTTGATACATTTCTCTGAAGTCATCTAAGCATTGAAAGCTGGCTGATCAACAGTGCACTCCAGACAGGAAAAACAGAACAGGACTCTGGCCCTTTAATTGTTGTTTTTTTGGAAGCAGGGCTATGATTAAGAGTAAAGGCTGGGGGCATTCATATTATGCCACTTGAGCTGGAATTCTTGGGCTAGAGCAAGATGACCTAAAGCAAAAGCATTTGCCAAGAATGCTTTCATTAACTGAGAACAAAAGCTGGAGGCTTCGGGCCAGGTCAGCATCCAGTGGTGTGACTCCCATCACCCACCAGGCAGGTCTTTGGGTTCTAGGAGGAGGCTGCTTATCAAGGTACTGCTGGGAGTGGAGTCTGAGACTGTATTCAATTCAAGACAGGAAAACTTGCCTGTTTAGACATCAACAAGATCGAAGGAACAACAGCTTTTTCTTGATTTCTTGGCTGATGGAGCAATTAAGGCTAATTTTCCTGTTGTGTTTGATACCAGAAGAGATGTGTAGATTTACCCCCCAACAGAGAGCATAAAGATGTCCACCAGGAGGAAGAGACTGTTTAATAATACATTTGTGGTCAGACACATGGGCTGACAACCAGTCCCAGTACAGACTGGTTAAACAGTAAAAATTTACTCTCAGCTGTTATGAGTTCTTCATTTTGAATTACTAATGACCTCATATTTGAGAGCTGAGAGCTCTGAAATGCAGCTTTGCAGCACTTTACACTTGTGCAGTTTTGCAATGCTTCACATCTCCCAGGTTATCTCACCACTGTTTTGTCAAATACGTAGTAAAAATTGTCTTTCCTAGTAAAATCTTTCCTTTTTTCCTTGAACAACTGATAAAATACATCTGCACCTCACTACTAAACATATATTGCTCTGGTTTTTTCCAACTTCGTATTCAAACAATATGCGGACTAATTTCTAGTGTCTCAGTAGCATTTCATTAGAGTGATCCTGTCATTCTGGAAAGGAAAAGAAATGAGAAGAAATCATAACGTGAGACGTCATTTCAAGTGTGAGATGTTGTTCTCCCACATAGAGCAGTCTGAGAGACAGTACCAAGAGTTCTTACTCATGATGGAAGGATGGATAACCTACTAATAATTTCCTAGGGAATTCAGAATTGCTTCATCTGATGTAGCATTGTCATGGTTTCAGCAAGCTCCAAAATCCAATTCCTATTCCTAGCC
>NW_020897742.1:3008806-3074588 GCF_003984885.1 Neopelma chrysocephalum | reverse complement strand
ACCACTTTCTTAGTTTCAGGGGGAAAATCTGGTTTAAACCACTACAAGCATGACGGTCTTAAGAGGGTTTAAAACTAGCATTTTTTGTTTGTTTTAAAATATTCATGCATACAGCTTTGCCAAGAAGAAAACCTTAGAAGAACTTCAGCGTCTTCCATCACCACAGAATGTGTTGGAGTCTTTTATTTATTCCCTTACGGGACCTGAGCCACAATTCCTGTATATTTCAAGTGATAACTATGTAAAACTTAAAAAAAATAAAAAGTGTATTAAAAAAAGTTCTTTCCAGTAAACAAAGCACAAATGGTTGGAAAGCCAGAGTACTACTTTTTCTGTAGGATTTTGTAACTGAGTGTTCACTAGAAGGATATTATGCTGCTGTTCTCAGGAAAAAAATATCCATGCTATTTTCAATGTATATTGACATTCACACACTCATTCTCCTTTCCATGGGTAAAAGTTGGTGGTAAACTGAATGAGTGCAGACTGCTGCTGTACAATTGTACTTTTCAAAGCCCACCCATCTACCAAGACAACAGAAAGAGAACAAAGTGTAAAGCATCTTCCTTAGCAAAATAATGTTGAAGGCTGATACTTGGAGAACATGTAAGACCGAGATTTAGGCATATAGGGTGGGTGAAGAACATTTGAGGAACATTAAGGCCCAGAAGAGAGTCTGACATTTCATGAAAAGGTCCTGGTTTCTCAAGTAATAGAGTGCAATATTTGGTCTCAGAACTTCATTAAAATGAAGTCCAAAATGGAGAACCTGTATTTTCAAACAAACAGACAGCAACAAAAAGAACAAACAGAAATTTTACTAAGCCTAAAATAAAACCAGAGCATTCTGCCTGCTCAAGAATACAGACTTGGCCCTTTGTATCTGCCGATGGTGTAATAAATTCTCAGTCTGCAAACATTGTGAACGTCAAAAGTTCAGGTTACATATTGGTTACTGTGTTTCTTTAATGAGTGGGCTGCATATCTGAGATAACAAAAGTACCATGTGTTGGTGGCAGATACTACAGTAAGGACTATTCTTACTGAACAGTAGAGAAGATAATCACATAGACCTTATGTAAATAAGTAGAACACACATTACAGCTACAGTAAATCTAAGCAGATTTCAATTTGCTCTTTCCTTCGCTGCCTAATTTTTCAAGTCTATTGCTTAAACATGCATTTTTTCCCTCTCCTGTTTCACTACTTCCTGCCTTCTCTGGTTTAACTCTGTGGTGCTCCATAGGAAACTGGTTTTGTATAGAATCTAAATATGCATCTTTATGGTATTTAATCTCATTTAGAAAATAGTTCTGTAGTACTGCACAAATTATAATCAAATTCATCAAGTGGTTAAGGCAAGCATAATACGTGCTCATCTAAAAAGCCTCCCTATGGTGTATTTATTTTTATCTGCCACCAGTGGTATATGCGCATGCATATCTGTGTGAGAGGAAATGTTTTTGTGTGCTCATGACTGCATGTTTTTGTGTGCTAAAATACATAGCTGCATCTATTTTACATATACACATCAGTGTCTGGGGATATATGGAGCTAATCACATCTAGAAATATGATTTACTTAGCATTGCTAATGAATACTAGAAAACACCCTGAAGAATTTGCATCTATGTATCCTAAAGCAAATTGCTTTCACTCATGTCTGCCCAAATTACAACAGCTGAAAACTGGCTGATGATTGCAAGAGACAATGTGACTGAAGATACCAGAAAAGAGACAGGAGGCCTGAGTCTCTTGCTTTTGTTGTCTACTAACCTCCTTGGGTTATTAGCAAATGATTTCACTGTAGCTCCACGTCTGTAAAATACCCTCCTTTACAAACTCAGTTTAAACACATGCATACTAACATAAAAGCAGAATATTTATTATAATTACCCAGGCGACCAAATATCCCATGTGGACATCCTGGTAGTCAGGCAGTATATGAAAACTAGAATCATAAAGCAAGTACAGAACAAGCTTTAGGTCTCTTGATAATGATTAGCTTCCTAAAGCATTTATTTAATTCCCATCACATCTGTGAGAACTGCACAGTGCATCTGTACTTTGGGAATCAGATCCTGATTTTACCCAAGTCCAAAAGGTAAAAAAAAAGCTGTTGATGGAAGAGAACAGTCACAATTTGGCCACCTTCCTCCTGCAGAACCACTGGCTTCTGCTGATTCCAGCAGGTCTCAGCATTGCCTTCTACATGGTATTCACAAAGGCACTGTTGGTGATGATGACATTTGCTCTATGGGTGCCATCTTTTTCCTTTGGGAGTTAGATAAAGGCAAATGATTCCCACCATACAGATCACTGAACAAACATTTCCAGCATTTAAATTTAAAGCTGTAATTTTTATTTGATTTGAGGCAATTATTTACCATAGTTACTGTTACTCTTCAGTGTATTAAGGAACTGAGAATTAGACCTCTGGGATCTGTAATCCTATTCATGACACTGGGCTCATTAAATCAGCAGTAAGGGCGATGTCAAAATCAGCAGATTAGAAGAAAAATTTCTCACTATTGCAAATCTCCACAGCTCCAGCAACTTTGAGGCAGATAGACACCTGCTGAGGCACTGGGTTGGCAACTGCAGAGGGAGCGTGCATTACTGGAGCAAATAAAATTCTTCCTGATGTTCACACAGAAAGCTTATTTATAAATTCCCTTTCTCTTGTATCTGTCTCAGGCAGGAGAATACTCCTGTGACTTGGGGTGAGGATTTTTCCAGTTTATAGAACACTAAATAGAGCCCTTTTTAAAAACAGTGAAACTGAATTAATACAGGAGATACGAGCAGTAATGTTGTTGAATAAGGTATATTTCAGTGTTGCCTGTGAGGCCTAAGTGGACCAATACAACTCTGAGATATTCTTGTTCTTTCTTGCTTCGGTGAAAGCTACAGTTGTATTTCTATATGCAAAATGCAGTTTGAGTGACTACAGTGAATTTGCATGGTGTATATATATGAAAAAATACAGAATACAGAAAAAACCCTCTAAATTTTGATGTCAATAAAACTTCTGTCATTACAAATCCTGTAAACTAACAAATACATTTTATAATAATACAGACTAGGGCATCAGCTTAAATATGACAAAGAACTATTCAAAATATGATAGTCGTTTAAGTATCTGCCCAAGAAATTATTTTTCTCTCCTCACTTGACTCTCCAGTCTTTTGTAGGTTCTTACTGATGAATATCTTGTTTCCCTACATCTGTGTGGGAGGATGAGTGAAATGAAATGCAGTGTTTCAGCCCAGAAAGAGAAAAATAAGTATTTAACTGCAGAGCTGAGAATGTTATCAAATATGTGTGCATAGCACAACAAGGTTGGACAACTCTGTATTGAAAGGTAGATGTCAACAACAGGTAAATGCGCATAGGTAAAATGCGCATATGGATGCAGAAAAACAATCCTGGTGGGTGTTTTGTAACCCAGTGACATGGGCCATGTCTCTTGGTGTCTGTGCTAGGGCTGGGCTCAGGGCTTGTGCAAAGCCAGCTATTGCCACAGAGGTAGGGCCACTTGAGGAGAAAGTCTTTGTATCAGCTGCTTCTGCACCTTCTGCTAGGAGCAACAAACCCAGTTTTCCTGCTTTCTTTCTCCATCCTAGAACCATCCCCAAGCCTTGTTCTGACCTGGCAGAGATGCTAATATTCAGTTTTGCCTTTACCACTTTGAACTGTTTCTGAGAAGCCTGAATTCCACACTTTCTTACTACATCTTTATGAGGCACAAAGGCAGAAATCACTTTCTTTTTGTGGATATTGTTCCAGGCACAGATAGAAGTTAGACCAAGTCTTTGAAGAAGAGCCCTTTAGTGAGATAACTCTGAAGCTGCAAAATGAAGGAAAGGGGACACAAGCTTGTGTGCATTCTGCAGGTCCCATGAGTGAAGCACACTTAAGGCGGTTATGGCCTCTTTCTCCAGGGTGCTCAGCATCCAATACCAGGATTTTCTGGCTTTTGTCTCAGCTAGCAGAAAAAAGAACAGTCAAAAGGCTTCTTCTTTTCCTCTCATACTCTCAGTATGCAGAAGCAACACTAAGCATTTTTGCTGTTTCAGCATAGGACTTGCAACAAAAATTTGGGAAGGGCCATGTACTGACTAGAGAATTCCCATCCAATTTTTCCTTCTCACACGCGTCAGCACCTATCACCAGATGACCCAAACAAGCACCTAAACTTTTACATATTGCCAAAAAAACCAATACGATGTATTTGCACAAGTGTCTCTCCATAACCACTCTTGTGTGATGATACTGAAGAGGGAATTTTTAAAATATTATCCCATTAACTTCAATTAACCTTCGGAACCTGATTATTCCGAATCAATCATAATACCATTTGGCCACACAAGGGGCACCCAAGGAGAGGTGACAAATACTACAAAGAAGATAAAAGATAATTTAACAAGAAGCAAGTTGTAAGGGGTGACAAAGTGTTATTTCCATAATAAGCTTATCTGAGCCTGGGTAAGTTCCTGAACAGGGTGTGGATTTGGCAGTAGCAAAGAAACAGGCCACACAAAGAATGTCTGTTTAGCTAATGAATGCCACTGAAGTGGTTGACTCTCATTTCTCTGGTTTGGATCCTTGCCACCTTTACTCTAATGTCAGACTTTGTTTAATTGGCAAATATGCCTTCAAAGGATTGCAGAACCCTCCATGCTTCTCCACAGGCTGTTAATATTTAATTGTGATTTGTTAAAGGCATACTAACAGTTGATAAAACTATGTGTCTGGGTGCTTTATTGTAATGCAAACCAGCAACAGGACTTTCCATGTCCTTTTTTTTTGAGGGGGGAAGGAGAATATTGTCTTAGACAGGGGAGAGAAAAACATACATTTATTACAGTTTTCCATCACAAAATTTCTTGGAAAGTATCACAGGCATTGCTAAAAATGTGTTTTGGAGGTAAGAAATTCGTGAAGTGTTTTTTCTATCTATCCTCACTGCAAAGGAAAGCAATTAATTCAATGGGAAATTACTGGTATTTAAAACAAGACAGAATTAATTTTTACCTTTTAAACTTTCAAATGTGTTAACAAGTTTTGGACTCAGAGGAAAAGTTATTTAAATTGGGCCTTTTTGATGATCACTTTGAGAATAGAGAAGCAAGAATCTTCTTGGAATTCGTCCATGTGTATGACATTTGCCTGAAATTTCATTTCTATTGAACTTGCAGAAAGCAAGAAATAGTATCTAGGACACAATTCAAAACAGTAAGTCTGAAGGACTGTGTTACATGAAGGACTTAAAATCATAAGAAAGTACCTACACAATTTCTAAATATTACTATTTGTGTTAATTGAATGACAAAAATAAGCCTATGTAATAATCTTTATTCAAACAAAAGTTATGTTCGAGCACATGATAGAAACAGCAATGTGAAAATAAAAGGTAAAGAGAATAGCTGGTAAAATATTTTCAATCTTGGCCCAAGCGCATTCAACAAAAAAATCATCCATCCCCACCCACTTTCTTTACTGTGAAAACCCTTAGTTCTTTTTAATTAAATAAATACTCTGTAACAGTAGCTTTTTATCTTCCTAAGAAATGTGAGTCAGCCAATAAAAAAAACCATCAAAGAGGTTACTTAGCACCTGTAAGCAATAATTTACACTGATGCCAACCCTTTGAAAGTGAAGGGGCACATTACCTTCTTGACATATGTGAGTAATTTCCCTTGAGTTAATTTTTGTTATTTCCACATAGAAAATAAGGTTTATTCTCAGAGAATAAATATGCAAAAGTATTTTTCAGAATCTGTTTTAAAATCTGGTCAAAACGTGGAACAACATTTCTACAACTGCTTCAGCCTTTTCCACAACATCTGAAAGATTGATAACTTTGGAAATTTGAAAAAGTTCTTTTATCAATAAAGACAAAGCCATGATTATTAGTTATACCACTGAAACCTCGGAGGAGTCACGTCTCTTTTTCTTGCATACTTCTGAGGATGAGGGAAGTTAATCATCCCATATTATCTCCTGTTTACTTGATGCAGAACTGCCAGTCATTTTTGAACTATTCAACAATTTCTCTCTCAAAGAGAAGGCAGAGCAGAATTTCTCTTCAAGAGTCATATGCAGCCACTCCAAGAGCTTTACCTGGACAAAGAGAAGTGCTGGGACTGCACAGAGCCAGAAGGTAACAGCACTATTTGCAGGGAAAAAGCAAAACTGGGATCCAGAGCCTGAGGCTCAGGCAATGGGCTTATCCTAAGTCATGAAAACCAGTTTGGTTCTGCACTGCTATTTTTGTACACTGGCAGTAAAATAAGGCATTTATGATTTTGCTAACAATTTTCTTTATGGTACTTAATGTGGGGACTTTGAAACCGAGCTCAAGTGCAAAATCCATCTAAACTAGAGCTACAGTTTGAAGGCTCTGTAGTCAGCATTAGTCTGCTCTTTTTAAATTCTCCGACTAATAATTTTTTCCAAATCTTCAGACATTAATTTAAATAGTTTTTTCAAGACTGCTACCATCACTCATGATAAGTTTGTCTCCTTACTACTCAGCTGTGTGTCAGATCACCTACAACAGCCTTGGTCACCGTGATCTGTGGCAGCGATTTCTGTAGAACCATCTCACATTCTGCAGAAAGCATCTCTTCTGCATCAGATAGACATTTGACACATCATCTCACTTTTGCTCTTGGACAGGGAGAATGACATAGGAATGAGACAACTTTTATGAGATAGTTAAATCAATACTAAACATAATATACTGGATGAAATACAAACCTACCACACAATAATGTAAAAATCAAAAGTAAGTATTCCTAACTATTAAGAAACATTTGTTTTACATAGTGTTTTTTCTTAGTCTGGTTTCCCTTTAAACACTGGCACAGCCAAACTTCTCTGGGCAAATGAAGAAGTTACTTACTTATGATTCTTTGCATCACAGTTTGTTCAAGGCTTTTGAAAACCATGCTAATATACCCATCTCCCTGAATTCAACAGAAGTATTTGCATTACAGTGCAATCCACTGCATTATAAGGTTAAGCAGGAAGAAGAGAAACAGGGAGATGGCATAAATGAACAAAAAAAAGAAATAAATTGAGAGCAAATACATGGTATAAAACACTATTTTACCTGCTTTCCTTTTGGAAGAGTCTGCTAGATATACTGAAAACAGTAGCCTATTCCAGTTGGGTTTGGTAAGATTTTTTTGACATGGTGTTGCATGATATTCTCCTCAGCCAAAGAAGAAAATACTATCTTGAACAAATGAGTCTATGATAAATGCACAAGTGATTGAGAAAAAATGCTCAAAGACAGGTTGTCAACATTTCTCTCACAAATTGGCAACACATTTCTGCAGCACCCTCTTGTATTCCTTACTTTCATTAAATACACAAATGATGGTACAGAGGCCACTCCTGCTGTTTGTAAGTCACACAGACTTGGAAGCACATTGGAGGCTGCGGTTGCTGCTCAAGCCAATCCTGACAAATTGAAGAAATGATCCAAAAGCAACACAATGAAATGATAAAAAAAAAAGAGGGGGGCAACAGCTGAGAGAGGAAACTGAACATACAAACAGAAAATCAGGAATAACTAGCTAAGCAGTATGCTAGAAGAAAGAAAAGGTTGAGGCAAGGAAGGTAGAGTGGATCTCAGACTAAGTCCAGGTGAAAAGTGTGATGCTATTAGGAAGCAACAGGCTGTGGCAAGTAACGCAGAGGATGTAGTTATTCTTTATCCTGCACACATTAGGCCTTAGCTGGAGTCCAGTTTTGACTACACTGCTATAAAAACAAGGTACCCAATTGGATAGAGGCAAAAACAGCAGAAGAGAGACAAAAAGATGCTTGAACGAAACAGTATTAGGGTAAATGTAGCAAAGGTATTTATTCCAGAAAGGAGAAGACTAAGGAAAGATAAATCCCATTGTAGTCTCCTCCTCCCAAGTGTCACAGGAACCATCTATCAAAGGCTTTGCATTTGTAGCTGTGTAAGAATACATGACCAAGAGTGTTTCATGTAAGTATGCACCTAACTGCTGGTGGAGTTAATTTTTACCTGTAAAAATTACAGGTAAAGAACTAACACACTTGTAGTCATGATAGATGGGTTATTTAAAGCTCACTGTCCAAAAGACATTCTATGTTAAGGTTCAACTCACAACCAAACCCATTGTTGATACTAGAAAGGCATTTCTATCCCCTTCAATTTCAAGAGACTTCATCTCTTTTTCTGATTCTTTCATCTATTTCTCATATTTCTTCAGATTTAATAGGATAGTCAACATTTCCCCTCAGAAGCTTTACTCAAAGCTTCCTGAATTCACTGGAAACATAGTAAAAAGAGTTAACACAACAGGGATAATTTTCTAAATTCAAAAGTCAGTCTATATTTGAGAAACAAATCACTCCCTAAAGTTTTTGTCATCATCATGGCTAGGCTTCATGAACGAAGATTTGGGAAGGGCTTTACCCACATTTCTTGCAAGCGCGATGGTGGCTAAAAAGGCCAATACGAGAAAGGCATGTCTGGTTGCAAAAGGCACAGCAGAAAGACTCCTTAGATGGTATATTCTGCAAGGCACGATTCTTTCTGCGTTGTCTTTTCTCCTCAAGGGTGATCCTGTGTGCTTTCTCAAAAACATCAGCAGCATTATAGATGGTGTGTCTCCAGGCCTCCCAATTGGAGGCCAGAGTAGACCAGTTATGTTGATCAATATGGCCAAGGCTGAGATGTTGTTTCTTGTATCTTTTCTTCGGGGCTCCTCTCTTGCAGCAGCCGGTGGCAAGTTCACCATAAAGCAGGATCTTAGGGAGGCGGTGGTCCTTCATCCTGGAGACGTGCCCTGCCCAGCGCAGCTGTGTTCTCAGTAGCATGGCCTCAATACTTGTGATTGCTGCCTGTTCAAGAACAGGTGTATTGGTCACATAATCTGACCAGTGGATGTTTAGGATTGTAAAGTTTTTGTAGTAGTTATCAAAAAAGGCATAGCCTTCTCTAGACTGACTGAATGCCATTTCCAGCCATCAATACATACTGCTTAGGTTTCAGAAGGACTAGAAAATACTTTGCATGTCTCACTTTGAACTTGATATAGCTGAGTACAGACAGGCAATGTCTAGCCCCAAAACATCCTGAAACCAGTGAGATAACACTCTGCTAAAATTGAGTGTTGTAACTGCAGGAGGAGAGCTTTATTTGGCAGCATCTGATTTCTCAATGTCACTAATGTCACGTCTAGGGATGATCTCTATTAACTAAGCAGAAAATGAGCCCAGTCTGCTCCCCAAAGGAATGAAGCTTTCTAAGCTAGGCTCATCTCCCAGCTCATGCCTTTTATGCTACTAACATCCATATTTTTGTTTTGGTTTTGGTTTTGTGTCAAGGTTAACCACCCTGAGCACAATGTGGACATACATATGTTTTCCACAGGGAAACCCCACTTTCACTCCTTTATCCTCAGTTACCAGAAGAAACTAAAATTTCTAAATCCTTCTCAGACCATAGCATCAGTTGCAAAAGGTCTCAGCTGTGAAAGTCCAGTGAACTACAGAAAGGTTGTAGAAGGATTATCAGTGATTTTGCATTCTCATTGAGAAGTGGAGAGGTGCCAACATAAACTGAAGCAGAGTTTGGCTTTTACTCATGCCCATTAGCCATGAAAACAAACATGAATTTCACAGAGCACAGGGAGATTGTGTGGGGATAACAAGGAAGCTGGGGTTAAAACAGGTGTAGGACTGATATGATTACGTGGTCCTAAAACTGTGCAGTCACTACCTCAGGGCTGCTGGCAGCTTTGATCACCTCTTTATTCAATCCTGGGTTAAAACAGATTTTTTTTTTTTAAATATTTGGTCTTCTACTCTTCTTTGCTGGAAATAAGAACTCCCTACTCCACTCTTCTCCATGTGAAGATACGTACCCCGCGGTAATTCTTCCTGTCTCCACATGTGATTGGTATTTCTGGCAAACTCTTCATAATTCCTCTATGCTGCTGTAACTGTCTGCTCTGTACTTTATTCCTGTTTACTCCTTCACTGCTCCTGTTGCTCTCAGATTTGATTTATAAAGACAGTGACCTGAATTAACCCAGTAATTTCTCTGAAATTTGGAAATGTAGAAGAGATTGCAGTGAATGTAGTATTTAAGACTGACCAGGTAATTATAATTTAAATAGCAAAAGAGGGATTTCTTTAAAGTACTATTTTTCTGGTATAATATATATATTTCATCTGAGACTGAATAATATATAATGATGTTCGGTTCATAACAAATAAAAAAGAATCTACATCAGAAAATTTAGGAAAACAGTAAAAAGAAAGATGGTGCAAGTCTGTTTCAATCTCAATTCATTTCATCATTTATTTCATCAAATCCAGACCATGGCCCCTGATAACAGGGCCTATCCACAACTGATTCACAGAACAACATAATGTTCAGATTACAAGAATGAGGACAGAGCCAAGAAAAATATGTGAGAAACCATAGTACATTTGAAAGGTTAACTGGTGTACATGGTTCATAGAAATTAGAGGACAAAATTAAACAAAATTCCTTATTTTTCTAACTACTTGACCTTACAGTGTTATTTTGCCTTTAAAAATTTTCTTAACACAGTTCGCTATCCAAGTTTAACATTGTCCTCAGATAAATATGAAAAGCATGCTCACACTGCACAATAAACATGATTTGACACTAGTTTTTCATTTTAAGACTTTTTTTGCTTGCTTGCTTTATAATAAGGAAGGCTGAGGTTTATCTAACCTTTTTCATTAAAGTACAGTACATTAAGAACCTCTGATTTTCAGACAACCTAGGAAGTGTACTAATGCTGTTTGTGTGATACAGCTTTTCCAGACTTCTGTAACCTGAAACCCTGGAGTCTGTTCTCTTAGTGTCTCTGGAAGAAGTTGGTCCACAAAAAAAAAGCTGCTAGAGTGATTCTGTCAGCATAAAACATTAGACAATGAAAAATGTCATAGGTGTTTTTGTGCATGAACCTCAATCTGTGTAGCACTTCAGCAAAAATACTAATGCCAAAATTTAGAGATGTATTTAGCGTGATACAAATGCAAAGCAAATCAGAACAAGACCAAAAGTATTTAAAAATATAACCTAAATTAATCAAATCCATTTTTACTGTGAGAATTTAGATGCAATTTCTTGTTCTCATAGAATCATAGTATCATTAAGGTTGGAAAACACCTCTGAAACCATCAATAGCTCTTGGTGGGAAGGGAACGATAAATTCTCTAACCCACTTTTGAGCTGTCAATACACCTTTCACTACCTTTGAAAGTGAAGTGAAGGGAGAACACCTGAGAAAAGGCAGAAGACTCAGAGAGGGAGACTTGTATGACCATGAAGAATGGCAAATGCCCCAAAGTAGGGAATATCCAGTCTGCTTGGAGACATGAATCAGAGGAATGCCTAATAGTTACAGAATTATAGAATCATTTAGTTTGGAAAAGACCTCTAAAATCACGGAGTCCAACCATTTACCCAGCACTGCCAGGTCCACCACTAAACCACGTCACTAAGTGACACATCTACATGTCTTTCAAATATCTCCAGGGATAGTGACTAAAACATTTGCCTGGGCAGCCTGTTCCAATGCTTGACAACCCTATAGGTGAAGAAATTTCTCCTTACATCCAATCTAAACCTCCCTGGTGCAACTTAAGGCCAGTGGAAAGTTCCCCACTGGAGTTTTGAAAAGTTGCCAGCCACAAAGACAATCCTCAGGATAGCACCAATGCTAGACAAAGTGCACAGTTCGGGACTGGGACTCATGGATTTTGTCCTGGGCACAGTAAAAGGACAGAGTAGATCACAGACTCGAAGCCTCACCGCTGCTGACACTTCCCACAAGCCTGGGAATACTTGAGTGTCAGTGTGCGTGAAAGAGGGGAATTCTTCAAATAAGGACTAAATCTGTTGAAATAAGTGAAGTAACAGCATTGTAAAAATCCATACAGCAGCAAAATGGCTTTGACAGTCCCTTACACTGCTTCAGTGTAGCTCATTAAGCTTGTGTTTCAATGTAGTGTTTGCTTAACCATAATTATTCTCAGATGCAGACCTTCTTATGCTTAAATTCTAAGAACATAGGCACTTACTATTTGGGAGGTTATTGAACTAATTCTCCAACAGTCAAAACAAGGAACAACTGTGACTTGGAGTTAAGGGACTCAAACACCTCTTCTTTCTGCAAAATCAGCAGCCTGTCAGCTGCAAAGAATTACAAGCATTTTCAAGGATTTCAGCAGAAAAGAAAACATTAATAAAACGATTAACAGATTTTTCCCCCACTCTTAATATGTTTCACACTCAACACCTTTGCTTACCTTTCAGCTTAATGTCACTAGTTCATTTGTTTTTATAAAGACTGCTACAGGATATCATGGTATAAAAATAGTTTACAGGGAGGCCTGTTTGGGAAGATCTCAATATACTGAGTAGCTGACTGATATGGAAGTTGACTATAAGAAAAACATTGTTCATTACCTGATGGAGAAGAGGCCAAGCTTTTAGCCTACCACAGGCCATGTTGGGAGTTTATCAGAAACCTAAGGCATGTGTTTAACATCCTGCTGAACAGTTTACATCTCCATTGCAGCAGTAGGGATGGGATGTCCTGTTCTTGACAAATTATAAAAAAATTGTGTTCTGTTCAGATGTCCACTGAGATCAAAACTCATCAAACCCCTCAGTGGCAAGATTTTTTTTCTAACTTCAGGTTGCAGTTCACTATAACCAAGCCCTCTTCTCACAGCTGAAGCGAGACTCTGATCCATGTAAAACATCTACAGTGAAAGCTACGCTCCAGTTTTAGACTCTCTTCAATGAAATGATGTAAACTGTATACAAAGGACAGTTACAAAATGATTGAAAATTTTAGATACACTCAGAACTTGTTAGAGCCATCTATGCTTTTGATGATTAGAAATGACTTGGATGACTGATATGTTGAGCTGTCTATCTGTTCAATAGTAAAAAAGATCTTTACTGGTTTGGTAACTTTTAATACTATTTGGGCTCATCTCTTTTATATGAAACGGAAAAAAAGTTAACATGTCTCTAATTATATTTTGAACCCTTACTAAGAGATGGAAACAGCTTTAGTGTTCAATTAATCCAGTAGTTAAAACATTGAATTATATTTTATTAGGTTTAATGTTATTATGAAGCATAGGAAAGAATACAAACCTTAGTAATTTACCAGCATCTGCTCTAAAAATGCCAAAATCTTAAAAATTTAAGAGAGCTTTCTGAAAACATTCATTCCACTGTACAGTGAAATTACTGCCTAAAGGTAAAGTGATGTAGCAGAGTTATTGCAAGAAAAACACATGTGGCACATTACTCACATTGGTAAAGTACTGGAACGTACCTTTGATATGTGAATATCCCACTGACTTCAATAGGTCTATTTATATGCTTAAAACTAGGACATTGTTTAAGTACATTGCTGATTTGAAGCCACAAAAATCAACTCAGACTTAGGGGCATGACATCATAACTTAAACTTTACATGTTATAGTAATTCAGAGTGGGGTTTACCTGAATAAATGTAAACTTTTACAATGTAAGCATTGATATCTGAGCTAATTGTTTAGAGTACCAAAAATACCTATTTCCTCTTCAATTATGATAAAAGCTGCTTGAGGAGGTTATTGACTTAGATATAGACATCTCCCACTACAGTTAACTGAAGTTAGATGAGATTAATGTCATTCTTGTCTCTCTTTTCTCTGTTATCCCTGAT
The DNA here is from genome assembly GCF_003984885.1 of Neopelma chrysocephalum. Taxonomy (NCBI): domain Eukaryota; kingdom Metazoa; phylum Chordata; class Aves; order Passeriformes; family Pipridae; genus Neopelma; species Neopelma chrysocephalum. The sequence goes on along the minus strand of NW_020897742.1, from coordinate 3,060,826 downwards.
TTCTTTACAATCTGATATAAACTAAGCATTTGTCTCTTTTGAGCTAAAAAGACACATTGAAGTGCCTGCCTGTCTGAAGTTAGATCAAAATCTATTCCCATAAGGCAAGAGCCTTAATATTATGCTAAAAAGAATCTACAGAAACCCATGTGTTTGTTTTCAAAGTGTTAATGATCTTCAATTGGCAGGAAGCACCTGATTTCCCAGAAGCTGGATGATATAAACCATTAGGAAAAGAACTGCAGAAACAAGACTGTTACATGGAGAACAGACATTTTATTGCTTCATCTCAGTTTCTCTGGTTCTTTATTTGTTATGAAGTTGTGTTCTGCCCCTTGCTTAAGAATCCATTTTTAAACTTTACTGATTATATCTAGGTCCAATTTGAAACCTGATTCAGTGCTGTGAACTGGCTTTAGTGGAATTTGAAGCAAGCTTCTGTGTTTGGCTGTTGAGTGTTTCCACAGAGAAATCTAGTGCTTACCATAATACATAAAAGAATTTGGAAAATCATGATTTTCTAGCAAATGGCTTAATCTGTATGATGAAAGTCTTACCTTGTGACATCTCAGGATCATTTCTTAGTTTCTGTATTAGCAAATCCTGCCATTACCTGTCTACATACACCAAAGAAAATGCCCACAACACTAAAAGAATTATTTAAATCCAGAAGACTTAAACCTGGGCATACCAGAATGCAACATTCCTTAGCTAATACATCTGACATCATCTGCAAAACTAGAGCTACGCATCCAAATGAGCTCACAAAGACAGTCAGTGAAGGACTATGGAAGAAAACCTCTTCGAAGTAATTAGTCTTTCTTCAAATGCTTAATACTTAAAACATCTACAAAAGATGGCTTTGGCATTAATTTTTCTGTTGTCTCTAAAAATTATGGACTGAAAAAAGAGATATGGCATATACAAACATTTTTGTGTTCCCCAATTATAATTCTGCAGAAGATAACTTGTCACCATCTGTAACTCTCAGAGCTGACAGCCTTTATCACTTTGCTTCTGCTAATATTCCTCTCCTATAATAACTGCCCTCTTCTCTCCAACTGGCTAATTGACTATCGCAGTCAAGTTTAGAATAGAGTTGTTATTATTCTCAGCATGTATTTAACTTGCTTCGACTTGAACACTAAAAAAGACTTGCTCAACACCCTCATTTTTCCTCTCTGTTTCAGGAGTTCTATTATTTTTCTCTGCAAATATTTTTTCTCTTATACCCCAATACTGCTGTGGATGTAACAACACAAGTTTTGCATTTGATTCATTTAGTGTAGGGTGCTGTCAGTGTAAGACTTTGTTTGACAAACAAGAATGTTCAGAGGAAAGTAGTTAGAAGTGTACAGTATTTTTGAGGCTGAGTAGTGAAGTTGCAAGTGCCTGAGCCCTTAGTTTCTCATCTATATGGACTTGCATCTTCTCTACTTTTTAGTAATAGACATGAATGAACTCATCCTATTAAATGAAAATAAAATTTGATCCAATCTTTATCTGACTTTAAGTTAAAAGCTAGTAACATTTCTAAATTTTTCAGAATTTTATTCCAATTCAGAGAACAATACTGATATGGAGTTGGTTGGAGCTAAGGAATGAGTTAATAAAGAATTATAATGAATCATCAAAATTTAGTAATTATGGGATCCATTTGTTTTTTCATGTCCTACCAGTCTTTCCTGAATACCCATTTCTGATTCAGATGATGATTATGAAGTTCAAATGTAACTGAAATAACAGTATATTTGAATATTATTAATGAAAAATTAGATTAATTTTTATTCATGGTTTTATTATGTTTCAAAAATTTCTTAGATTTCTAATTGCATTGCTATAATATTGATTCAAATTTAAAACACCCTTTATTTGAAGACTTTAAATTCAGCATTGAGAGCTTTATAATTCATTACTTCAGGAGCCTCTATAAAGTTTGGTTCCAGATCTAGATATAAACGAAAGGTAAGTCCTCAGGACATAATCTTTTATCTTTTTGGTAAACATCTTTCCCTCAGACAACTATGTTCACCTTTCTTACATTTAAAGCTTCACAGCATAAACAAAGAAATAATTTTCTCAGATAAAGTGTCAGGAATGGTGAAAAACCAGTTTATTGTAGGAAGATGTAAGCTAGTGAATTAATATAATTTAGAGACACCTTGGACATAGTTAACAACTTCAGTTATGCTATTAGTAATAGGTAATAATGATTATTTGATTATTTGATTCTTTTTATGAAACAGCAGAGAGAAAGTTACTGTTCTGGCCTTCTTGGAGCAGGTAACTGCTTCTCAGCCTCATGTATTTCTGTTGAACACCCTACCATCAGATTACTGAGCAGCAGCAGCTGTGTTATCCTCCTGTTGGGAGTTGATTAAGCTTATAAGAATAACTTTGTTTGAGAAAAAAAAAAGCAACCTTAAATATATATCCTTTCATTAGGATTTTCACCTGGAATATAGCAAATCTGCGTTCATATTTCATGTCATGTATGTTTTACACTGGAATCCTGTTATCCTGTGCCTCAAGACTATGGGACATTGGCCAGACCCTTCATCTCTGCAGTTTTTGTCAAATTATAATAAAGACTAAATTTTTTTTTGACACTATGAAGCTTTCCACAAGTAATTCCTTCCAAATCTTCAAATTTCCATAAAAAATTAGGTTTTGAACATTAATCTTTTCAATGAAAATCCATGTAGTCAAAAATTCCTTATCAGTTTTTGCAGTTAATTTTTTCCCCTCCACTTCTTGTAAAAAAACTCTTCCTGGAGAATTATAAAATACAGCTAGCCAGTTTTCAATCTAATCTGTTTTGGCTTTAAGTATCTAAATAGTACAAAGTTTGCCATTGTATGTTTCTGAGAGAATTATGAACTGCGGTTTTCCTTAGCTAAGTGAAAGGATGTCTTCCTTAATTTAGATTTCCCTGGTATGTCCAGCAAACAATGATTCATGAAAACCCTATTTTAAATTCTTCTCTATAGAAAGGTTTTCTTTTCTCTATACACGGGGAGAAAATTGACCACAAGCTTGTCTCCTGCAGATGTGGTTTCCTCATCATATCACTCTTCCAGCGGAGGACAATGCCTTTTTCATCCCAGTAACAGGCAGGTTAACCAGAGAGGAAAGTGTGTCCAAAACTGATTAAAAAAAAAAAAAAAGAAAGCTTTTGAAGTTATTAGGAAACAACCTTGCACATAACACATTTAGTAATTTGATGAGAACTGTTGTAGATTTTGCATGTTCTTAATTTGGGCCACCTTACTGGCTGCCACAGGCTGGGTATCAGGATAGATGTGCGAAGAGTTACTTAAAAATTTTAACACTTGATAATCTTACCCACTTATTTAAAAGTAAACTCTATTTTCTGGAAAAACAAGGTTTTATAGAGAAGGATCTAAATAATAAGTAATAACAATTCATTGTATGTCACACCATTCATGCCAATGCACATAATTACAAAAAATGAGGCAAAAAAATAAGACTTTTCAGAACTAAACAAATATTTCAAGGTTTTATACAGGCAAATATAGTTCGTGTGATCCAAAACCAAATATTTAATTTTATTTTAGTGTTGGTTACCTCAGTTGTTTAATGTGAGTTCTCTTTAATTTACATCATTTTTTCTGAGGAGTAATCCTTAATATTATTTTTTAAATCCCTCTTGCCTCTTTCTTCTGTTTCCATGATTATTCCCTGAATTTTACTTTGATTCCTATTTTACTTTGACTCCTTAAAATCAGTTTTGGGGTGAAATTTATATTTTACTGAAGCTAAACTGATCCTTTGAATAGTTTCCCTGAGTAAGTCTAACAGTCTGTTATCTTTCACTAGTGCCAGCTTTCACTAAAGAAACAGCAGGATCTTTCAATTACATATATAAAATGTCCAATTTTCCTCTTATTTACAAGAGCTTTTTATTGAATTTTGTGAAATTCTACATTCCACATGGAAAAATCATGTTGTTTAATGTCACAGTTACTATGTATGGATACTAATTTTCCTAAAAATTTTGGTATTGCTGTTGTACACATTCAGATTTAGTTATAGACAGCACACTGTGACATATTCACTATTTGCAATTTAAAAAAATGAACCGTACTGCCTTGTCTAAGCAGCTTAAGAAATACTAGTAATCTTTACACTCAATCACTCATGATCTACAGACAACAGCTCTTATCTCTGGAAGAAAAATCTCTTTCTCCTCAAGGAAGAGGATAAATCCAAGTCATCTGGTCTAGTTGGCGCCAAAGTTAAGAGGAGATATTGGAAAGATTATCAGCCTATAATTGGGGATTTATAATTACCTAATTAAAAGCCAAATCTTCTCAGGCCCAGCCCAAGCATTTCCATTCAAACAAGTAACAGGTCCGAGTAACATGCACTAATTGGAGGGTCCAGCTGATGAAGGTTGTAATCTGGAGGGTGGTCTGGTTTCTTCCGGTCATTCTTAATGAGGTTATACCACCGTGAGGTCACTGTGCCCATTGCTTCAGTGTTGAAGAGTGACAGAATACTCCTTGTCTTACTCTAGTCCTTTTGGAGGTCTCAATCACTTGTACCTGATAAATTGGAGAGGTTATGTTTAAGGTGGGGTAGAAGAGAGATTCACAGATCACTCTAAATTTACAGGGTGTGAATTCCAGCAGTGTTGAGGGGATTATAGCAATCAAATCTAGGTTTAGGACTGTAAGGAAAGCCATCTGTTGTTTGTATTTTGAATCTGAATGCATAAAATATAGGGGAAATCAATCATCTGCTAAAAACATTGACTTTCTAGCTAAGAGTGAACAGCTTCCTCAGCAAAAATTAGGCTTTTTGGTAGGAGGAAAATCCAGCTATTGATTTATGTGGCAAAATGTCAACTGATTAATCCTATCAGAGAACTTTAATTAGATACATGCTCATTTGCTATCCTTGTCCCAGGGCTACTACTGTGTACAGTATTGGCCGGCATTTGGATTTGCTGGTGTCAGCATTGCACAGCCAGTTTGCAACATGCAATGTCACCACTTACAAAAATAATGCAATTGTGCCAAAAAGCTATGTAAGCCTAAATAAATTGATTTCTAGTCAAGTTTTAAATTAAAAAAAAAATATTTTTAATTATAGTTGTACTTTTCGGTCCTTAAAAGTATTTTATTATACAAACACACAAATAAAGGCCAGAGGGTGCAACACAGACATTTCAAGGCCTGTATTAGAAAATCCAATCATTCTTCTCAGTGGAAGTTCTCTGCATGAAATGGAGATTTGCTGCAGTGATAAGTAAGGTAGCTGAAATCTATCCATACCATCTGAGACAGAGCTGCAAAGCTGTACACCTCTCCTTTCAAAATGGTTGTCAAACGATAGAGATCATGTCAGACAAAATCTATACATAGGAAAAACATTTTCTCTCTCTCAAAAAAAGATGCCCTTGCCATCTCTACTTTCTAGAAGATTTTATCAGATTGCATATAGGAATTTTGCTAGATTTTCAAATGTGTCAAAATAAACCATAATATTGACAACTAAGTCTGATCACCTCACTGTCTCACACTGCAATCCCAACTAATTATTCTCTTCCTTCACTTTTACAAATAAATTTAAATAGTGTCTTTCCCTCCTCATTCAAACACCAATGAGGAATGAGTGTGCAAATCTCAGCATCACATCAGATGTAGCCATAAGGGTATTATTTGCTGAAATGCTGATCATAGAAGTGTTTCTTTCAACCAAAGTTTTGATCAAGAAGCAGTTAATATGTACATCAGTTGCTATTAAGGCTTATATTCTGACAGACTTGTCTGTGAATATCCTAGGTGGATGTCTCAATCTGAAAAGACTGGAAGGTTTGCTAAAGAGGATGAGTTATGGGACAAAACAAAACTCCTCTCTCTCAGCAATTGTGGATTTAAAAATTACGGGACTTTACTCGAGGAAGTGTGGAAAACAGAAGAGATAACAACCCTTTATTAAAAGATATATGTATGTTAGCAAAAAAAGCTAAAAACAGTAACAGAACACAAAAAAACTATACAGTGGTCCTAGAAAAGCAAAGTCTGGTAAATACTTCTCTGTCCTGTTAGCGCAGTCCTAATCGTGGCCTGCAGGGGCGCTGTTGGATCGCAGAGGCGCAGAGCCTGCAGTTCGCTGTTGTGGTCGGTAGGGGGAGCTGTTGGGCTCCGGCAGCCACCACGGTGGGGGGGAGAGGGGCCTGGGGCCAGTCTCAGATCACGGGAGGAGCCAAAAGGAAGATGGGGGACCCCCACCCCTCAAATGGAGGGAAAAGAGTAGGAAGGCAGTTCACCCCCAGGGACTCACTGTGGTTCCCAGGTGGTAGCGTCTCAAAAAGCTCCTCTTTCCTCCTAGCGAGCACAGAGACTCTCCAATGAAACACAGCAGATCCGGGCCGGGGCTGAGAGAGCTCCCAGGCCAAGCTGGAATCAGCAGTCCGGGCTGACCAGGGCAGGCAGTCAGGCAAACAGGCTTCCAGGCCTTCTCTCCAAATGCTCTGCACGCAGACCCTGTCTCTGTCCTCCAGAGAGGGCCCAGCAGAACTGCCTCCCTCCCGTCTGAGCAGAGCCAGCCTTCCAATGGGCCATTAGCTAGGAATGTAGCCAGGCTGGCTAAATCTTTTGTGAGGCTAATGGCCTTCCCTTCCCCCTTCCCTATTTGGTGCTCTGTTTCTCTTACAGGGAAGCAGGGAAGGAAAAATTCCTCTCTCAGATTATAACCTATAACAGTGGAGTAAATGTTTCACGGCAGCAATCACACCACTAGTGTGGTTTTGCCCTACTTTGGATCAGAGGTAGGAAGACAGTTAATTCTCAATGGATGCCAAGCATTTTTTGATCCTCTCTTGATTTGGCAGTAAACGCAATCTAAAATATTGAAAGATCATGTTGTCAATAAATGAACAAAGATGTGAAGCCTAAGGCATAAACGTGAACAAGTCACTTCAAAAATGGGGAAAAAAATAAACTTTGTATTTTAAGGCAAAGAAGATGGAAAGCTTTTGCTTTGAAAGGTGAGCTCTGAAAATCCAGGGATAAATTTGACCTTGGAAGTGATGCAAAATCATTTAGTAGTCAGACAAATAATAGACTTGCTTCAGACTAACCCATTCATGTGTCTGTGGTGTTTGAGCATATTCAAACAACAGGACCTGGAAAACACTTCATAGACAAACTGAAAGGGCTGCAGCAGTTCAGGTCATAAGGAAGGCAAATAAATCAGAATGGGAGTAATAAAATAACATGAAAATGAAGGAAGACATTACAAAACTTAATTGATTTTTCAGATTCCCTACCTTTTCTCCAAGAAGCGATTGTCCCTTCCTTGTTCCATCATTACAGATGCTATCCCAGTCCTCTCAATACCCTAACTGCCTCAATGTCCTTCTTGGTCTCCTGTCATGTATCCAGCTTCTTCACATCTTGGCTTTGGGATTGCACCTGCATTTATCAAATCTTCCAGATTTGGCAACTGCTCCCAGATGTGATCCCCCATTTACTAACACTGGACATGTGCCAGCTCATTTCTCCCATCTTTTGGTGAAAGGACACAACCAGCTTTCTCCCAGAGGAAACAATGTTACAGGTAATAAAACAGTACACAGCAAAGCATGTTCCAGCCAGATAACATGAACATTAATTATGCCAGGTTTAGTTTCCTCTGCCTAGGACAATCCTCCTGGGCAGGCCTTGCCCTCTCAAGTGCCTCCCGGTGCCGTGTCTTAGCATAGGCATCACATGTGCTCAGAGATGCTATAAAAACATAATCCTGGCAAACTGTCACATTATTTCATGCTCTCACCCAAAATTAATTACTAGGATTTAAAGTCACCTGGAGTCCAGAGAAAATCCATAGGGCCATAGAATGGTTTGGGTTCGAAGTGACCTCAAAGATCATCTCATTCCAACCTCCCTGCCACTAGACCAGGTTTTTCAAAGTTTCATCCAGCCTGGCTTTGAACACTTCCAGGGATGGGGTTCCAGTGCCTCACCACCCTCACAGTCAAGAATTTCTTCCTTATATCTAATCTAAACCCAACTTCTTTCAGTCTAAAAATGTTAAGAGAGCTAGCATGAGATATCCCATACCAAATGAAGTTTGGTAAAATGATAAAGCAAAGCACAGTCTAACAGATAATGTCAGACAACTTTATCATTTAGGGATATCACTGAAGTTCTACTGTATATTAAAAATGGTTTGTGGAAGTAAGATTGAAGGACATTTTTCTTGGGACATTGTTCTCTCTAAAAGCAAACAGAAACAAAGATGCATTTTGTAAAATGGAGCATAACACTCAAATCAATTATGAGAATTATTTTCAGAAAACACTATTCAGATGCAGTGTGGTGGATCTACCTTGATGTTGCCAGATGCCCACTAAGATGGTCTATCACTCCCCTCCTCAACAGGAGAGGAGGGGAAAATACAATGGAAAAGCTCATGGGTCAAGATAAAGACAGGAAGATCATTTACCAATTACTATCCTAGACAAAACAAACAAAAATTAGAAAAATTAATTTAATTTATTTTCACTTAATAACAGAGTAGAATAGTAAGAAATAGAAACTAAACTAAAAACACCCTCTTCCCACATCCTCCCCCCTTTCTTCCCAGGCTTAACTTCCCTCATAACTCTTCTACCTCCTCCCCCAGCATGGCACACGAGGATGGGGAATGGGAGTTACAGTCAGTCCATAATGCTTCGTGTCTGCTACTTCATCATCATGCTCTGGTTCAATCCTTTATGACCTTCTCCAGCATGTAGTCCTTTATAAACTGCTCCAGCATAGGTCCTTTCCACAGGGTGCAGTCCTTCAGAAACAGGCTGTTGCAGTGTGGATACTTTCCACAGGGTGCAGTCCTGCAGGAACAGACTGCTGCAGTGTGGGTCCCCCATGGGCCTCAGGCCCTGCCAACAAACCAGGCTCCACAGTGAGCTCATCTCCATGGGCTGCAGAAACCTTCCTCAGCAAGGAGTCCTCCATGGGCTGCAGTCTGTATATCTGCTCTGGCATGGACCTTCAGTTCAGGAAGGATATTGAGGTGCTGGAGCAGATCCAGAGAAGAGCAACGAGGTTGGTGAAGGGACTTGAGCACAACTCCTATGAGAAGAGGCTGAGGGAGCTGGGGTTGTTCAGCCTGGAGAAGAGGAGGCTCAGGGGAGACCTCATCACTCTCTACAAAGGAGGTTGTAGCCAGGTGGGGGTTGGTCTCTTCTCCCAGGCAACCAGTAATAGGACAAGAGGGCATGGTCTTACGCTGTGCCAGGGGAGGTTTAGGATGAGTATGAGGAAGAAATTTTTTACAGAGAGAGTAATCAGATGTTGGAATGGGCTGCCCAGGGAGGTGGTGGATTCACTGTCCCTGGAGATTTTTAAGATGAGACTGGATGTGGCACTTAGTGCCATGGTCTAGTAACCACAGTGGTGTTTGATCAAGGGTTGGACTTGATGATCTCGAAGTCTTTTCCAGCCTGGTTGATTCTATGATTCTATGATTCATGGGGTATGGAGACACAACCTGCTTCATCATCGTCTTCCACAAGGGCTGAAAGGGAAATCTCAGCTCCAGCACCTGGAACACCTCCTCCTTCTCCTTCTGCACTGACCTTGGTGTCTGTAGGTCTGTTTCTTTCATATTTTCTCACTCCTTCACAACCGCTGTTAAGATTTTATATCCCTTTCTTAAATATGGTAGAACATTGGTGCTAACAAAATCACTGATGGGTGCAGCTTTTGCCAGTGGCAGGTCCCTCTTGGATCTGGCTGGAACTGGCTCTTTATGACCTGAGGGCAGTTCTGGTGTCTTCAGTCTGGCAACACTGCAGCTACCTTCGCACTACCAAAGGTTTAGTACATAAACCTAGGACAAATAGTATAGGTTGGTATGTTAAAACCTCCAAATTAATCCAGCTAAGCAGCATCAGAGGCTCGCAAAAAGACTGACAATTTTAAAACAGTTTTAGTATTTTCAAAGCTAATTTCAATATTTCCAGTTTTCAATAGGAAAAAGATTTTTTGCTGTTGTTTCTGTTTTGTAAATGTTTGCTATTATATGTAAAAATAATTTTTAACAGTGTTAACATATAAATTGACTAATCTACAAATGAACTATGAGGATTTTTTCTACACAGCTCAGACTTTTCCTCTTGATTCTTAGAAGTGATAATCTGTTAACAGAGATCACAATTCATTTAAAGATTATTTCTTTTTCCACTAAATATAATGATTCTCCAGTTCTTTTTTGTTGTTTAATTTTTCTATTATGTATTGATTGTTAGGTGTTACTTAATTTCCTTTTAGTTTAATATTAATTAATCGGTTAGTGATCTCTCATTTTTCTATTGGTCCTTCTAGTTCAGATATTCCTAGTAACTGACAATGATGTGATGAACGTAGTATGTGAATATCAAGCGATTGCAAAATCTCTAACTTAGTTGCAGTTGTAGAAATAGTCCAAAAAATGTTCCATTTTGCAAACATTCAAAAAAAAATAGGATAAATCTGTATGAAAATACAGGTTTCATTTGAATTACTGGTTGATCTTAATGGATCTGGAGTCTAACATTAATAAAAACATGATGTATACAGAAATAGATCTTGTGAACAAATCTGTTGTGAGAACTTTACTTGAAAACATTACCTCACAAAATTTCTGACAATGGAGAAAAGGGCAGAACCTCTGTGCATAAAAGTATTTGTTGTTGTGTTCATAGTAGTGACTGATAATTAAATTAGGTTTGCAACAGATGGGAGGAATGTAAGTCAGTTTGTGGCAGAAGGCAGACATGCTAACTAATGAGAAATCACAAAATTGTCCTACAGACAGTTGACTGAGGTGGGTCAGTGAGATGCGTCTGTTATCCAAACTGTATTTCAGTTAAAACTGTGAATATTTTAACAGAAGAATTGACAGTACCCTTCAGTTACTCAGGCATAATGGTATGTATAATATTTCTGATGTCTTCCAATATATCTCAAAGGGACTAAAGGAATCTGCACATGAAAAGTGATTGAAAAATATAAACTATACTCTGCCCAGGCAGGAAAAATCAAAGGAAGGTGATAATGGGTCTGCAAGAATGGATTAAAAAATAAGTACATATAAATAAACTTTATAATGTTTTATCAGAATGTGAACTGCTGATGGAACTGGTCACTGATATTTGAACTGTAAAAAGTAATGCTTCTTCTATAGAAACAGTGAGCCCTTTTCTTGAAATGCTAATTAAATTATATGTATTTGAGCAATGGTAGGATGTTTTATAGTTCACAAATAACCTTATAATGTAAATATCAAAGAAGTGCGGAGCTATTTCTGTATCTACATGGAGATAAAACTGGAGCAATTCAAGAGGGTGATATCAAGAAAAACTCCTTGATAATGACATGTATTTAATGATTCCCTGATTATCTGGAAAATGCCATATTTCATAGCAAGCCTTTGTGGAATGATATATGGAAGAGGTCTGAGGATGAAAGTTAAAGCACTTGGAAGTCAAAGCTAACTCCAGCTCAAGACAGGGACACATCACTCTTCATCCTGATTTATTGTAGGGACTAATGGTACATTAACCTCTTACCACTCCTGCCAGATGAAATATGTTTGTTCAAGAAAAATACTGGATGCACCGCACCAAATAATGGCTCTCATTAGACTGTTTGACATTCAGAAATGCCAGGGGTGGTCATCATGCATGTTCTGGTTGTGGCTGCCAGGCCTATTGAAAGCACAGAACACAGTCACCCTGTGGATCACTGGTTAACATGCTTCATTTCAGGAAGTTGAGCCTGCTGGGATCAAATGTACAACAGATGTTGCAAGTGCCCAGCTAGGTGGGCTCATCACATCTGTGCCAGATGTCCTGTGTACAGTCTGTCTGACGTTGTCTCCAGACGAAGTCCCTCATCATCTTACAAGTTTACAGCTGTTTTCAGGTCCCATTTTTTAATTAGTTTGCTTCTGATCTACACTTCAGCCGTAAAGAAACATTTTAAAAACTAGAGATTTAGAAGGTCTACTAGATCCATATCTTTCTAACTGTCTTTTACCCTGTGAAGCTCCCTGGTGAATTCTTTGATTTTATTGGAAGACCTGAATAAAAAGAAAATATCCACATAGAGAATGATGGTAGAAATATTCAGCTTCCACCTGGAGCCTGGCATGGATTTAATTGATAGTCCTTCATTTTTTCTGTTTTCCATATGCGTAAGCGGGATGTTCATCAAAGTGCCTCATATGAATCCTTTTGAATTTCTACAGTGACACAGTTTCCACAATCATGCAGTTCTGTGTGATTCTAACTGAATACAAAAATGGTGGGGAAAATCAGTTTTCCCAAATGAAAAGCACAGTGATTGTGATAAATTGGATACAATTTAAGTTGGAAAATTCAAAAGAGAACAAAGACCAAACTAGTTGCATTTTGGCATCTGGGTTGTTGAAATAGAGGACAATAATATAGAACACATGAGAGTAGAAAATAATTTGATTCTGCACCTCCTGTTTCCTAAAGAGATTTTCTGCTAAAGCTACCTAAACTTTACTGTCACTTACAGAGTAAGAACATACATATTTTAAAGATAACATAATTATCCAATTGCTTTATGAGTCATATTCATCAACTATATGGATGGGAAACGTATTTTTCCATACGAGCTTTCTCTTGGCAAAGAGCAATCCATGGACTTGCCAATGTAAATTTAACGGCAGGGTTCTAAGAAAATTAGTAATAACTAGGAGAATTCTAAACTATTTAGGCTAACAAAGGTCTCCTATACCTAGATCTAATACAACATGAAATAACAGTTGACTTTATATTTATGAGACAGATTGTAGACAAAGGGACCATTGCTTACCAATACCATAAAGAAAAATATATAAGCACTTGATTATAAACTTCATTAGATGTTGTTTAAAATATGAGTTGAGTGGCAGCAGAAGCATACATGAATCATCTGGTGTGGCTGAATTCCCCCACTCTATTTTATTTAAGCAGCTTTACTGTGCCAATGAGTTGGGAAAATACCAGGAACGTATATAAATTCCAGACTTAGATTCATGTCTCTCAAAATGTCTGGAACTACTGACTCATTATCCAAGACATTATCTTTCAGGCGTTTTTTCATGGAGGATTTCTTAATACATGACTGGTTTAATAATACAAGATTTAAGGCAGCATTGTTAAACAGTCTGACCAAAGTTCTATTGATCAGCTTTACAGCTTTCCACGTTACTGTGGGGCTGTCATCTCATCTGTGTGGGGAAGGTGGCCAGCAGCAGCTGTGTATGGCACAGAGACTCCCATCATACCCTGTGAGTCCAGCTCTGGGAATTTCTGCCCCTTCTAAAAGCTAGTTTATTTTATATAAGGCAACGAAGAATGTGAAACAGAGAGTCAGCATCTGAAAGTCCTTCATTTACTAAAGCCTTATAAATAAGAACACACAACATTACTCTCAGTCCTTCAAATGAGTTAAAAACATTTTTTTTCAGATATGTATTTTTCCAATTAGACTTTTTGAATGTTTGAATATTTTTAATGTTGGCATTTAAATCATAAAAGAAACAGGAGATGTTGCATTTATTAAAATAACAGACTCAGAACAGAACAGCAGACCCTGAAGCAGGGATTTTTTTGATACTTCACCCAAAAAATAGTAATACATACAACATTTTGAATGTTTTATAAAGGCCAAATGGTTAGTATTAAAGAATCTTTAAAAAAAACCAAAACAAAACAGCTAAGGAATCTGTCTAGACTTTGTCTGATCCCCATCTCAAGTGTGTGCCTTGGACTTGTTGAAAGTCAATTGTTCTTCCCTCCTATCCTTGGTTTTCATGCAAAGAAAACACAGGTGTGCTGAACAGTGGACCAGGATGAAGAAGTAAAGGTTCAGCAAAAATTCTGGCAAGGTATTGCAAAGACACATGGCTTGCTTTTCTTGGTAAGGGGGATTTTACTTGGTTGGGGCTTTGGTTTTTTTAGTGTAAAGCCTTGTAGTTGTTACATTTCCTCAGAAATGTTTATCTGTCTTTCTTGTGCTGAGTTCTACTTTCTTTAGTTGTGGGCTGGTGGAAAGAGGCCATTCTAAAGAATTGCTTTTTAGCCTTTATAATAACAGGAATGCAATAAAGCAGATGAGAGCAAGCCCTCTCACAGAGCATGTTCATTCTGGGTGAATAAGGGGAAAAAAAGGAGCGATACAAGTTTTTCTTTTTTTTTGGGAATACTCTGGCAAACCAGTTCATAGTACACTCACCAGCTTTGACCCTTCAAGCAGTATGGACAACTGGAGGGTGTCAAACCCCGGGGAGTGTGTTGCCTTCCAAGGTAGCAGGTATTGGGATATTTTGGGTGAAGAAGATGAGCATCTAGGTTCCCAATACAATTGTAATCCTTAAGACCCTTATGTACATTCAGTGAAATAAGTGGGTCTCCATCTGAGATGAGAGCTATTTGTCTCTTTAAGATCAGACGTAAGATTTTAGGTCTAAATATAACTGTGTTCTTTTACACCCCAGTCGATATTTTTTTTGAGAGATACAAACAGAATATATGTCTTTATGCTCCCAGGTAGCTCTTTCAGGAAAAGAGTTCTCAGATTTACTCAGGCAGGATAATTTTGATTACTCTGTCAAGAAAAGTGTTTTTGTCGGGTCAGCTCTGTATTACTTTGTGAAGAATAAAAGGCTTGAGAAAAGACATCTGAGAAAGAAATGGGGACATATCTCTTTTGAAGTACAAAAGCAGTGTGTTTTGAAAGTCATGTTTGAGGCTGTTGTTGTGGCTGCTTGTGTACCTCCACAAACGAAGCCATAATGCAGAGGAGTCAGCATTAAAAATTGTCTTCAGAGTCCACTGTAACCAAGCATTTCATTGTAGAAGAAAATGAAAGGAATCTGATGTATTTAAAGCAGTAACATGTAATTTTTTTTTAATTGCGTAATCAGATCACAAGTTTTTAGCATAAGACACTGCAATAATTAATCCAATTTGAAAGCAATGCGTTGCCATAAAAATTAAGCATGTTCACAGCTAGGCAAATGCTCTTTTTAAAGTCAGACCCTGGGACCAGCCTGCTAGCAAATAATGTTCTGTGTTGCAGGTAATGCTCTAACAGTTTGTAACCTGCCTCCTAGTCTTGACTGTAGCACTCTTCAACACCACTTTGAAATAACAATACTGGCAGTGAGCAAAGCCAGTATGTTAACCATTGAGGCATCTCTTTTGTTCAAATTCTGTACCTTGCAATTATATTTTATTTTACTATATTTTACTTATGAGCTTTTATCACAATTGTTGTACTTTTTAAATATGGAATGTTTTTCTATTTTTAAGTACCCTTTTCCCAACGTGTTTCTTCCATTATGATGAATTTCCCCTATATATTTAGTTTTCTGCATTGTTTGCTTTCCTTCTCCCTGCTTTCCTGTTGTGAAATATTTTCTACATTCCTATGCTTTTAATGCCTTTGGATGGTTAGTTTGCAACGTTTGGAAGCTCCAAATGCAGCTTTCTGAGAATATCGTCTCTACTGATGAGGTAGAAACCAGTAGAATTTTGGAGGGGCTGCTTGCAGCATGGTGCACTACTAAATAAAGATATTTCCCCTGATATAACTTGAAGGATTTAAGTTTATTTTAAAAGTGGGAAGTGCAAAGTTAAGAAAGACCTAATTTTGTATGAAGGAGGAAAAAGTAAAGGCAAAATGAGGCCACTCGTAGTGTCTTGAGAGGAAAGCGCACATAAAACCACACATCAAAATTTTCCCAGTCAAAGCAGCTGCCTCGGTAAAACATTGGTAAGAGCAATTGGGTCAGAGCAATAGACAGAGTTCCCTCAGAGTTGCCCCAAAGTAGGAAATAAGTTCCCACGGGAACAAAGAGTAGCAACAAACCTCACCACCTCCTGCTGGAAAAGCAATCTGCCCATCTTTGACCTTACTCTGAGTAGTATAAGCATAAAGGTGTATTCTACATTGGTCATTGCACATGATTATTGCCTGGGAAGGAAAGGAGTAAACAAATATATAATAGGTGTGAGTCATGTCCTAGTGCACCCTGGCAGGGACTTAGATAAAGCAATGGTGAGTCTGACTGCTGAATGTAGAGTAGGAAAGGGGTTGTGATTTCTTCACTTTTACATAGGCTTAATCACAATTAACATCTTTCTTCTACAATATGAAATGACCTGGCCAGAGTCTTTATTTGCATACAGTACTTTGACATGAAGGTAGTTCCTTTGAAGTCAGGACAATTGTTATGATTTTAGACTGGCTTGAGCAAAATCAGAGTCAGTCCCTGGCTTCTTCAAATACAACAATAGAATAATGATGCTAATTATTCATTTATTTTTAGTAATTATCATTATCCTGAGGGTTGTATGAAACTGAATTAATTTCATAAAGAATGAGCTGCCGTAAGGAATTATGAAATGCCTTTGTGAAACTGGTAACCAAAAAAGCAGCTGTTGCATGTGGATTAGGATGTATAGTTTGGAGTTTAACAGAGGTTGAAATCCAAGTGCTCCTTGTTCTTTGATATAATTGTGTGAATGTGTGTGCAGCATGTGCCATCATGAGGGGGAAGACAGGAAGAAATCCAAGCAGCAAGACAATACAGCAGAACCTTGAGAAAATGGAAGTCAGAATTTCAGTCAGGCCTTGCAGCATGATATCAAAGAAAAAATAAGAATAGTGCTTTGGAGGGAGATTTGAAAATGTGAACAAAGAAAAATTCTGACTGCATCCTCCATATTTCTCTCAAATCCTCTTTCTAAGAACACAGATATTAGTTAACTGACATAAACAAAAATTAACTGTAATGGCATAACTGTGGTCTATGTGAAGGCTACCATACTTACCTTATCAAAATCAGACAGGAAAATAAGAATCTGTTTAAAACTCGTTGCTGAACACTAGATTATTCACAATCTTGTTCTGCCTGGAAACATTTGCAAGAGGATATTTAAGACAGGAATTACCTGCTTCCATTAATAAAATTGCTGGCAAGATATGAAAAAAACTAAAGATTACGTGATTGCTCTGGTTAGGTGAGCTAAACAAGCACTAGTTTAGGTAACAGCTTTGTATATAGAAAAAGTTTCCTGACAGAACAAGGATTAGTCCATTAAATAAGCTACACCTAAATGAATGCTTGTAAGGTCTATAGCATAGCAAATAAAGACACACTGTATGGGTCCATAGTTCCTACAGAGAGGCATGTTACATATATATTACTCTAAAATTCACAGGTCATTCAAACACAGTTAAACTCAGGAAATCAAGATTTTGAAGTTAATCTTTTGGTGAATATGTCCAATAGGTGCATAGTTCCCCATATGACTGATATACTTATGAGCTCTCTGCTGGCAGTGCTGGTAGTGTTAAAAGTTCCTGCATGGTTTCCATTATAGACTCCTTTTCATCCAAGCACTATTTTCAACTCAACCATCAAAATTCACTACAAAGCTGCAATCAGCCAAGAGTAAGTTATCAATTCTGTATGTTTGTGTCCGTTTAACTGTCTTTTCTTTTTAGAAAGAAATAGAATAATTTTCT
Source organism: Neopelma chrysocephalum (assembly GCF_003984885.1). Classification (NCBI taxonomy): domain Eukaryota; kingdom Metazoa; phylum Chordata; class Aves; order Passeriformes; family Pipridae; genus Neopelma; species Neopelma chrysocephalum. The sequence continues at coordinate 3,043,259 of NW_020897742.1, read as the reverse complement.
GAACTGGGTGTTTTCCCTCAACAGTAGTAGTGAAATCTACCCCCAAGCTAAAGGTGTGTATCTGAGTCTCACTGTAGCCCCACTTGGAACAATTCCTGCAAACTATTATTCAAGACAGAGATTTCCAAATGTGAGTGATGTCAATGAGGTGGATAGGTTTACTGATGCTGACAAATTTGTGTTTTCAGGGTCAGACCTTTGGCTCAAGCCATTTGTATTGTCTTACATTTTAATAAAAAAAATACAAAACAGCTATCCTTATTTATATGAGGAAAAAAAATCCTGAAAATCAAACTCTGTCATGTGAAGAGAAGAGGATGAACTGGTGTGAGACCAGAAGCCTGAAACAATTTTAGAGAAGTTTTTTTCTGTTTTATTATAAAATGGAATTAAACAAAACCACTGCTCACTGAGATCCTGCCTTTGATGGAACAGTACTTACAGTCAATGAATAATCATGTGTTTTCATCCAACACATTCACACAAGATTTAAGCAGTACCCAGCTCATTGAAAAGTACCACCAGCAACAAGACATTGCACATCTACATTCTGTTCTCCCACCCCTTTGCATTTCAGGGCTCTTTCCCCTCCTGTCTTGTCTAGGAAAGGCACAACTGAATTCTGGAAAGAAAATGCTTTTTACGTGTTATGTAAATGAAAACATATTGATGGATTTGGGTGCAGTCATAGGTTTGTATCAGACAATATTTCTTCTGAATTCACTTTTTCATGTCTCATCACAATAACCAATATTTCTAATCTTGGCTGATTGGCTACCTTGTTTGCCAGCCTGAACAGGGTATGTTGTTGGGGGCAATGTACAGAGGCATTCAGTTAGGGCATCACGCTCCATATGCTTCCTCGACAGTCATGAGAGAGCAATAAACACCTCAGGAAGGCAATTCAAAGCATCAAAGTTAAAGTAGACACTTTAACCAGCTGAATCACTCTGTAGACCCACAGGCTTTATGGGCTGTATTTTTGCTGACTGCAGGAAGAGTTTAAACACTTAGCTCGTGTACAGGCACATGGATACACATACACGAGCATAAGTGTCTCAGTGAATCTCCTGCTGAATGAGTGAGGTGAAGAGGCATACCTCTGTTAGATCCCCCAAAACATGCAGTGTATTTGCATTAGAAAGGATTTTTCTCAGTTTAAGGAAAAAAAAGTCTACTTTTTGTAAATTCTGTAATATACTGCTTTATTGTAATCCTTTGTTACATATAGGTTGTGGATTTAGGGCTCAAAGAAATCTTGCAAAGCAAAAAAAAATTTAATTTTTTTTTTTAATGTATATAAGCTCGTTTTCTCCTTACTACAAACCTGACTCAGGGTGAATATGCCCTTGTTCATCAATCTATAGCATAAAGGAGTGAAAAGTTTTATGTAACGCATGCAGGAATAGCTTTTATAGGGGGAGGTTAACCCTTCTCATATATCACAAGGCACTTTCTTCAGAAAGCAACATTTCTTAGTATTGCTCAAAATCTGCTTGTTAACAATTCTTAGGCATAATCCCTTTGGCTTCTCTGTTGAAGGCAGTGATGCAACTCATCATTGTGTAGTTGGTGCTCTATCAACAGGGCTGTGAACTGACTGGAAACCCCCAGGGCTTGTGTACAGTCACATGGAGCGAAGCCTTTCTGCCATGTATTTAACATAGACAGACTCCATCCCACATGCCATATAACCAATATTAGGACAACCTGGTGTTTGAAATATTAAGTCTTGATGAGAACTGTGGTATGTTAGAATGAGCACAGCATGGTACAAACATGACTATATGATTTCTATTAACTCAAATGCACCATTCCACTAATGCAGCTACTTGGTTTCCCAACAGGAGCTTGCCCTCAGATTAATACATAGGTATAATCTGTATGTGTCACTGGTTTCACAGGACAGTCCGCCTGTGCAGACTACAAGATAAACTCTGCTGTGGATGAAGAAAATTTAGCAAGTGTTAAACGTGCTTGAAAGGTTCTTTTTTTTCTACCTATAATTATGTGGAATATAAAATCACACCACTGCATGCCTGATATACAAAGAACATTAAAGAGAATTTTTAATGTTCTTCAACATCTTTCCAAACTTGTCCACAATCCTTCAGATCTGAGATAAAAGACATTTTCTACCTGCTGGCTCCACTAATAAATGATCTTCTGTGTTGTAAACTCAGATTGTTTTGAGGCATTCTACCTTTACAAAGAAAATATTAAATCTCATACTTAATGACATTGGCCTCATTTTCAGTGTCAGATTCTTAGCTAGTATCAGCTGATGCTGGATTCATTAGCTTCTTTGAATGGCTTAAATTTACACCAGCTGAGGACCTGGCTCCTATTCTTGAAAATCCAAGCCAACACAAAAGGACTTTCCTCTTCACCTCTTATAGGTCTTTCCAGTATTACAGCTACTAATCCCAGATGTAGCTTGTGCTGCTGACAGATGTCCTCAATAATTATATTGTTGGGTCTTCTGCTTACTATGTTTAGCATGATACTGACATATGGCAATGCTGCGACGATACTGGGGCACTGAGCCAATGTTGTCATTTCCTATTTACAAAGTAATATGTTTAGGAACCAACATGAATTCAAATAGGAAGGAGCTTTCTGACGAGGACCCCACAGTCAGCGCTGGTTAGTGGGAGGCATAATATGTAAATGGAGAGATTAAGTGCTTTATTTTAATTAATCAATTACTTAATTAAAGGGGCAGGGCTGACAGCTGCATAATCACAGTTGGCTCTTTGGAGGTTGAAACATTTTCCTTCTCTAGTCAGGCTCTCTACATTCATGTCACCTTTCATTTCTTTCAGCCCTTTTCCCACCCTAATGTCCTGCTGCTCCTTTTTTTACAATACTAACAAAATCAGTCTCATCCTCAACATCCCTGCTGCCCACACATACTGCCTGTTTGGCATAATTTCTCTTCTAAACTACATGACCTCCCTTCTTCTCTTATTTTCCACATAATTTCATATACAGTTGTAGATATTTTCTGCCTGTCTTGCCACTGCCTCAGTGGCTTTCCTGCTCTTTCATTGCTCTGTTCTGCAGTGCCACGATTTTCCACAGGGATAATTCAGCTATATCATTTTCTGTTTGATGCTCAAGGATTTTGTTTCTCTTCTTAACTCATTTCCATAAGGGATTCTCTACAGTACCTCTTTTGACATTCCTGGTTAGCAAAACAATTGAGCCTTGAAGCTCGTTTCAGATTGCAGGAGGTATGAGTGTTCAAATCAGGTGTCTCGCCAATCTCTTTTATTTACAAAGACTATACAAAGTTCTGTTTAACTGAACTTAGGAGGAAGCAAACAAGAGAAGACTTATTTTTGTTAGAAAAGTTTCATGCTTTTTTCAGCCAGCACTTTATCCCCCAAAAAAGCATTCTTGAAAAGCTCTGTTTTATTTGCTTTGAGGACCAGGCTCTCAACACTTGTTTGGAGATTGACAAGTGTTTCTTTCCTAAGTGTTGTTTTCCCCACCTCAGTGCCCTACACATGCATACATCTCTCCCAAGGCATTCCCTCAAATCCTTTGTCAACCTGAACATCACAAGGGCACTTTTTTGACGCATGTACTTTACAGGATGCTTTCTACAGGTTTGGCCAACTAATTGCAAAGTGTTTAACTTTATATTGCCTAAAAAATCTTATAGGCTAGTGGTTGTAAGTGGGATTCAACTCAGACCATAATTCTGAAACAAAATGGCCAAAGGCAAAGACTCAAGTAAGACAGGTCTTAGGGAAGAACCCCTTTCAATCAGATATGGTTACCCATTACAACAAGTTTGTCACTCACAACTACTAAGAGTATAGATACTTCCGTGAAGCAGCATATTCTTGCCTGGTATCACATATGCTGTTTTATCTTCAGCTCAGGTTTAAAGACAGAGATGATACAGAAGACTGTAGGCTTTCTGGACCTCAGATCTGACACTGTCTTGACAAAATAACAGAACTTCACAGCAGTTCTTTATAAAGACTGAGACAAGTTCATGGTTTGATTCAGAGGTTCTGCAGCTCACAAGCCACTTGCAACCTATGTTTTGTTTGCAAAGAGACAGGATAATTGAACCACTTCTGACAGAATACACTAACTATGAAAGCTGTAGCCAATATAGATCTTTTTCAGTTGTGCTGGCCCCTGCATGAATAACTGGGCACTCAGAGTCTGAAGTTGTCAGCCTATTAGGACATGGAGCAGCCTGTCTTGCTGAGTTATTAACTAAGCTCCCTGGCTTTAGTCCAGAAAATCCTACATACCAGACTCCAGCTGGTTCTCTTGAATCCTGTCTCATTCCAGCAGCAAATCTGCTCCGAGAGCACCATACCTAAATCAAAGAGTCTGAGTTTCATCCATTTATTTTTCAGATCAATCAACCACACCAGTTGAAACTAGACCACTAGAAGTCTCACAGTCCACCTCGGAGAGCACAGGTAGCATAGATACCCCCTGTGACAACCACAGAGCAAGAGGCAATTGCCGTTGCGCTGTCCAGATTTGGGACCAGACAGATTGGGCAAACCTATCTGTATTACTGGGACTGGAATTGGTTGATGTTTTTGTGGTTAGCAAGAAAGAGGACACTTAAATCAAGACACAAACTTATAAACCTGAAAATGTGAAAAGAGATGTCTTCTGTCACATCCACAGAGTCAAAAATATAGTGAGTAAAGGACTTGGGACAGGAAGCAGAGATGAAGGGGCAATGAAAAACACCACATAGCTTGGGCTGCAACAAGCAGCTGCCTCAGACTGAACTATGGCAAATCTGAGGACCGAGTGTTGCTCACAGAACTAGGGGCATGTAGAGAGCATGAATGAAATGTGTGAATGAAATATGGCTCATTTCAGCAGAGATTCACCTCTGTCAGTCTGCTGAATTCCCAGTCCTCTCAAAGATTAATAGTTCTCTTCTGGAGTTCATGCGCTTGTGAAGAGTCTTACCCCTTGAATACTATGTGCCTCTGTGTGTGTGCAGGCTGAGAACACAGCTGAAAAATGGCACTACATCACTCATTAGTATTAGCATTAGTAAATTTTACTTTGTATCAACTATTAAACTGTCTGTATCTCAACTTATGAGTTTCATTTTTTTTTTCCTGATTCTCCTCCTCATCCCACTGGGATTGAGGGGAAGAGTGAGTGAGCACCTGCATCGTACTTAGTTGCTGGCTGGGGTTAAACTGTGATACCCTATCTTGTAACCCTTAGCAAGGCACTTATACCAGTTTCATGAGTCCTTCCAGCTTCTTGAAACATACCTCCAGTGGAGCCAAGTAACTGCAGCCTTTGAAGCTGTCATGTTCGTGTGAAATGCCCAGAGGAAAATCTGTGTCTGTCTTTTTTCCTCTGTAACCATTAGATGGATGGCAAACATTGAGGGGCCTTCCTGCATCCCCCCATGCCCCTTATTCTTACGTCCTCTTACTCTGTGAATCTAGAGTTCATGCTTTCTTTAAACTAAAGTTCCTTCCTGACAAAGAGAGAATGTTACCTGAGGAGACCTCCCCTTTCTGATGGAGGCAAACTCCCCTCTGCAGGCTGCACGAGGACAAAATGCTTGGGAAGAGCTACAATCCCCTTCTCCAATGATGTAACTCCCTTAACTTCAGTGACAGCAAATATGGCTACCGCATCATTTTGTATGATGTAATAGTTAAAATCCCTGTTATTATGATATGAAGAAATCAGTTAAAAGCACTTTATTTCTTTGGCAAAGTCCTCTGTCTCTGATATTTCTAGGACTTAGTATGTGGGCTGGTTACCATGCAACTGGAATTTTTGTTTGTTTTGGAAATAAAAGATTTTTTTTTTCAGTGCAGAGATTGGATGCAATTGCCAAGTGCAATAAAGGAAATTTGAAACAATAAATAAAAAATTATCTCAGCATATAATTTTCTTTTGTGAGCTTGAAATTACTCCTCTATTTCTCTGTATCTAACTGTTAAGGATAAGAATGTTTTTAAAAAAGGGAGTTATTCAAGGCAAAAAAACCCCAACCCCTAAATAAAACAACATCAACTCCATATCGTAATATAAAATAGGAACTTAAAAGGAAAGTGAAATAAAGGTATAAAGTGGGAAATATCTGTGGACACTGCCGCTCTAGGAGAATCTCCCTACTTTAACTTCCTCTTCAGAAAGCAAGAATCAATAGAATAAATGTCATATTATTGTAACATCTTAAGTATCTTTACTTTCAGAAACTGGTATATTCAGAAAAAGTCCAATGTTACTGTCTAACAAATTGATAGCGAATTGTTACTTCTTCACCTAGTATATATTATTAAGGCAATCACCGAAATGTTAACACACCATATGCATGAAATACGTTGATAGATAACACATCTTGATGACCTCTGTATAGAACCCCATTGAAAGAAAGCCATATGATGCAAGAAACACTAATGTATCACCTCAAATCTAGACAACCTGGAGTAGGGGTGGAAAACATACATGGGAGAGAAGGGTGCTGACAGCAGCTGGCTGGTTCTTCCAGCTGGAGATAGAAATGTATCTGAAAAATATGCATCCCTCTATGTCTTGAGCTTTGCCATGCAATGTCTCTGTCTAATTGATGATTGCTCCTCAGTCATGCCAGAATGCAGACCCCTGTTATCTATGTTGATTTGTGAGCAGCTACAAAATCAGGTGTCTTGCTGCCGATAACTGGAACAGAAAAAAGTCCTTCTTATCTTAAGGAAACTAAACTCAGATCTCCTCTACTCTAAGAGGATAACCATGAGCTTATAGGTACATTTGCCTCTCCTCAAGCAGTTCACACGGTAACCACAGTGTGGGACCAAAAATACAACAAGTAGGACAAGGTATAATAGCATTTTCTGTTCTGCTGCTCTGGATTGCTTCTGCATTTCAATTTAATCAGACAAACACACATAAAAGGAAATGATGTACAGAGCAGAACCAGTTCTGTTCCCTCCCAACAGTGTTTCAATCACTGGACTATAAAATTATGCTTTCTCTTACCTGTTCTTTCTTTGGTCTCATGGCTCTTTATATCCTTTGCTGCACATTTTCAAGAGTAAAGGGGAAAAAAAAGAATTGTGGCTTTCAGTATGATATTTTAAATTAAATATATAAACCCATCAATGAATGAACTACTCTGGTACCTCTTTTTGTTGCGTTTCACAGTGGACATCATCATGACTTATATTTAGTTCTGAACTCTGTGCTCTCAGAATCTGTTAAATCTGACTTAAGGGGTACAACAAACCTAAGAAACTTCAAATGTCTAAACAGATTCAGGGCTTTAGATTAGACTGATGTCATGAATTTAGAGGTCTATATTCTGTTACAGAAACATACATTGTATTTTGGAGCTTTCGCTAGAAACTCATTTTCAAACTGTGACAAGTATAAAACTACATGTTATTTATGGCCTTAAATATGATATCTTGGTTTTGGCAGAGCTGAGTATCTTCTCTTTTCCTGGGTTTCATTAGAATTTTCTGTCACATAGCACCTCAGAAAAATAATTCTTTTTCATTTAGTTCTTAAATGAAAATTTAAGTTTAGTTTCCTTAGGCCAAGAAGGATTTTTAATGCTTGGAATACAAAATGGACATTTTGTCCTCAAGACCTCTAGTGCTCAAAAGGTTAGCTACTGTCAGTGATGTTTTACACCCACTGACACTCTGGTTTGAGATAGCCAGGTCATTGCTTTCAGAGCTTAAAATGACCGTTTAGGCATTTAACCTTAGACATACAGCTTCAGGTCTTAACTTTTCAGTACTCATCTCCATAAGAGAAACACCTCCCTTAGGAAGATTTCACATGTTATCAGGTCTGGTTTTCATTTAATCAACAAGTAGCATAGCAACTGCCTTGTCTCTTATTAGCTGTGAGAGCCTAAGTAGATACTTCAAAGCCCCTCTTGAAATTATAATGAAAAACAATTTCTAGCTGAGAACAGTAGAATCATTTGCCTTATGTTCCCACGGCACCAGAGAAGACAGAAGAGCACAATGAAGCTGAAGAGTAATGTGTTGACAGAGAGAGAGGCTGAAGGCTATAAAGACATGTAAAACAATAAACAGTGTATGTCATGCCATCAAAATATTTCGGAGGGCAAAGCAGTTCAGGAAAACAGGCTGTTTTGCAGCCTTACAGTTTGTTTTTTTCAGATTCTATTTATTACAGTAAAATTATACCGGATGTCCCTTAACTTTCCATTGTAGGGAACAGCCAGTAACCAAGCTATATTGTTACCCCAAAGGCTACCAAAATTGGTTATTTAAATATTGAAAAGTGTTTTTGCAAAACAGACTTTATCACTGCAGGTGTTCAAGTCCTTTTGCTTTGTTTACACATTCATATTTCATGCATCCTGCAAGAATTGCTTTGGTTTTGTGCTCAAAATTTTCATATTTTCTTCTACTTATTCCTGTTTATTGTGGTATTGTAGAAAACTAGAGGGAACAGACTGCCTACAGCTGAGCTAGAGAATCCCTCTCTCTAAAGCTGAGTTTCTTCTCAAAATACAGGGAGGAGAATAAGGTCCCAAACATGCAATCCAGCTTCTTTGCTGCCCTGGGTACATGGCTTGACCAGTTATGTTATTACTCACAGATAAAGAAGGTTTATCCTCCATCTTCTAACTAGGACTGTACCAAATCAGGCCATGGCAGAACTCACTGCCGCACTTAAGGCAGAAAATGCTGTGATAACTTCAGGAGAAGTTGCAGTGACACAAAAGAAGATCTGAAGGCACCAATGCAGCCTGAAAATGCTAAAGAAAGCATCATCCAGGATCCATTTACTGAGCACATTAATCCTGCATCTTACTACGGAATGAAGCACTGAAGTTGCATCAATGGCCAACCTACATTCTTGAGACAGCTACTGCACCTCCACTTACTGACGAAACTGGTGCTTAATCCTTCCTGTGCCGCAAAATTGGCATATTCTGCCTTACATATATTCCCGTCATATTCTGCCTTTCAGCATTATTAATTCATGACCTTACACTTTCCTCCTTTTACTGCCAGCACCTACGACTCCTAGAACGCTTCCATCAATGCTGTCTCTGTACAATCCTAAACATCCACTGGTCAGATTATGTGACTAATACGTCTGTTCTAGAACAGGTAGCAGTTACGAGTATTGAGGCCATGTTGCTGAGAACACAGCTGCGTTGGGCAGGACACATCTCAAGGATGAAGGACCACCACCTCCCTAAGATCATGCTTTATGGTGAACTTGCCACCGGCTGCCTGAAGAGACGAGCCCCGAAGAGGAGATACAAGGACTCCCTGAAGCAACATCTCAGCCTTGGCCACACTGATCTTTATCACTGGTCTACTCTGGCCTCCAATTGGGAGGTCTGGAGACACACCATCTATAACGCTGCTGCTTCCTTTGAGAACGCACGCAGGATCACCCTCAAAGAGAAAAAACAACACAGAAAGAATCGTGTCTTGCCGATACCATCCAAGGACTCTTTCTGCTGTGTCTTTTGCAACCAGACTTGTCTATCTCGTATTGGCCCTTTTAGCCACCAGCGCGCTTGTAGCAAATGTGGGTAGAGTCCTTCCCAAATCTTCGTTCGTGAAGCCTAGCCATGACACTTTTCTCCTGTATTCCCTTGAATACTACTTTTTTCTCCTGTATTCTTCACTTCTCCAAATAGCTGAGAAACTTTCTCCATTTTTGTATTTCTCAAAGTTTTATTTTTCAGTGACTCAGGCAATGGAGGACGAAGGAGCTCCCACACATTTTTATATAACTAATAAAGATGTACATACTGTGTGTAGAAATAATCACATATGTATGCCTTTTGTCTCAGACTTCATGCATGCAGTGAATGAACTGATACTCCACCTCTATTCAATGTCTAATTACTCACACCATGAGGAACTCATTTACTTGCTTACACCATGAACTGGTGTAATTATACAGTTGCAGACTGAGGCAACCCCTCTACATGGGCTCCACATTCCCCATGTAGATATGCCACCTTATTCACATATAGAATGAGATTTTGCATTTCCACAATAAACAAATCTAAACAGGTCACCCCACTTTTTTATTTATTTAATGTCTGTTACTTTCTAAATTCTTAAATTTAGCACTTTCCAAACTCAGACAAAAATCTCTCTTTTTTATTTTCCCCCTCCAGGGCACTACCACTTTCAATGTGTTATTCCATTATTTCTAGATTCTGTATATATTTATATAATATTTTATATACATATATATTTTTTTCCCCACAAAATTCCATGTAGAACCTCATTATCACTTTTCTTTTTTCCTTCTCTATTTCACATGTTCAGTTGCTGAAACATTTTTTTCTGGGCTGATAACTGGTCAAGCTGTTCCCTGGTCTGGAGCCAGTCTGTAGGTCAGCCAGTTGGAGCAGTGACAGAAACACTGAACTGTGATTCACCCACCACAGACCAGCCGCTGTCCTCTTAAAATGTGTTAATTCTTTTCTCATGTTCTGGTGGTCAGTGGCTCTTTACTTGACATCCATTCCTTCATCTTCTGAGCTGGTAGTTGTTTTTTGCTTCCTTAGTGATTACATCAGAGTAGCAAAGCCCTAAGATAACACTGAAAATATGAATGTTCTATGACAAAATCTTACTACAGTGCTTAAGTAAATATTAAGGGAATCAACTGCATCACTTTTAGTGAAGTTTATGCATTCAGGACTGCTGAAGGCTGCAGCTGTATGAAAACTCACAGTTGAAGCCCATGTTCTTTGTACTTGTGCATTACACCAAAGGAAACTCACAAGTTCAAAGACTTCTGCAAAGCTAAGTGTGACTCCAGCAGTTGGAGGTATAGAGGAAAAGCTGTCATTCTGCAGTTACACCATCTTTGGCTTTTAATGGTTCAAGTTAAAAATTCAGGGTTAATTCTGGCCTCAGGCAAGAAAGACAGCAGCATAGCATACAGTGCTTTATTCAGCACAGTGTGACTACAATTCCAGGCAATGAAGAAGTGCCTGTACAGAGGTGTTCAGATGAGGACAGCTACTGTAGACACAAGAATATGCCGATACTGTGCACTCGTGTAACTGAATCTGTATGTGAGTTTTTGCCAGAGTAACTCCTCAGAAAGTTACAGCAATATAAGCTTGTGCTTATACTAAAACATAAGTAGAGTTTTAACATAATTATTAAGGACTCTATTTTAGACAACCTGTGAGACAAGGAGCAGAGTAGTAAATTCAATCCACATTGCAGGGGACTGAGAAATACATTTGCTGAACCCATCCTGAGGCAGCTTAAGGGCTTTCCTTCAAGGTCTGTCATCAATGAGCCAACCCTGTGCTTTCTTAAAGCACAGAGTAATTTACTCTCCACATAAGTAACACAGTGTAACAAGGGTTAATATAACATAAGTCTAAAAGAATGCTTCTATCTTCTACATAAAGTTTTTTCATATTCCTCTCCTCTGATACACTAGGCTTGAGGTTTTGGTTTACTTAAGCAAAAGCAATCTGTGACCTGTTTCAGAGAGTCTATTTGAATTCCTCTCCTCTATCAATTTCATCTCATAGAACTATGTAATCATAGAATAATAGAATGGTTCAGGTTGAAAGGGACCTTAAAGATCACCTATTCCAAACTCCCTGCCACAGGCAGGGACAACTTCCACTAGACCAGGTTGCTCAGGGCCTTGTCCAACCTGGCCTTGCACACCTCCAGGGATGATTTAACACAGGTGTCTCCTCCACCTGTGTTTACGAACCTGGGGGAGACAGTCTGGAAAGCCCACGAAGGAGAAGAAGTAATCCCCCACAGTTACCGGGAGAGGCTATTTTGGCTGCTGTCCATCCTTCTGATCATCAAGCCTTGGAATTTGGATAGTAAACCTATAACCTTAACATTTCTCATCCAGCAGTGCCCAGAGAGTCATTATTACCAACTGCCTCCAGAGGGTCACGGTGGAGTTGTTTGTTGAGTGCTGTTAGTGGGGCTGGCACTGCAAAGCAAATAGTAGGAGACGTGAACATTATCCCAAAAGAGAATGCTTGTGATGTCTATTAGAGAAAGCATTTCTGAGACACAAGCTGCTGCCTTTGGTCTTGGGAGAAAATGACAATGTCATCTGTTTGATCTGAGTTTGAGAAGTGATTTACATGCTGCATGTTGACTGTTAAAGCCAGATTCTCACCTTGTGTATAAATAGCTGCTTAATGGAAGGACAACTGATCCAGCATTCCTGGGAAATTCCCACACATTTTACTGTTTGTGCTGCATCTGTTGGTTTTTGCCACCTTCTGACTTTCACTTTAGACTTGTCTTTTAAGATCTTTAAAACTGGGCCAGGAACAATCTTTTCCTTGTGTGTTTGCATCACACAGGGCATAAGAAGAGAGACTGTGCAGCCTGTGATGTCTGTACCACTTGCTGGAGCAGTGCGAGATCAAGCCAGAGCCTGAGCCAGCTGTGCCTGTACAGACATGTGGCCAGAGCTCCCACATAAGCAAGCCAGGGACAAGAGCTGGGCCATCAGGGTGTTTGGACTCCAGTGTAGACTAACCTGACAAGAGATACTTCAGGTGGGGTTTCACATCTGCCTTAAGCTCATCTACTCTTCTTCTGACAGGATAATCCTGCCCGGTTCCTACCCTGACTACTTCCCAGCTAATTGCTCATACCAGTGAAAGTGCCTTTATGATATAACCTACACTCCTTGTCTCAAAATTTGTTCTCACAATACATATAAAATGTAAAAAAGTAATTTCTTACTTTTTAAATTCAAACCCATAGAGCCAAATACATTATTCTCGACAGACACCACTAAGATAGGAGTGGGAGCAGAAGGGACCTGTGAATGGTATTCATAGGACCATAGAATGGTTTAGGTTGGAAGGGACCTTAAAGATCATCTAGTTCCAGCCCTGCTTCCATGGGCAGGGACATCTTGCACTAGACCAGGTTGCTCAAAGCCCCAGCTAAACTGTTCTCAAAACTTGTAGGATTGTGGCATCCGCAACTTCTCTGGGCAACTTGTTCCAGTGTCACACCACCCTCACAGTAAAGAATTTTTTTCTTAGTACCTAATCTAAACGTGCTCTCTTTTGGTTTAAAACCATTCCCCCTATTGTGAAGAGTCCTTCCCCAGCTCTCTTGTGGTCCCTTTAGGTACTGAAAGGTGCTGTAAGGTCTCCACAAAGCCTTCTCTTCTCCAGGCCAAAGAGCCCCAGCTCTCTCAGCCTGTCTTCACAGTAGAGTTATTCCAGCCCTCTGATCATCTTTGTGGCCTCCTCTGGACTATTTTTAGGTCAAGCCTTGCTTATTAAAATTGATGCAATGTCAAATTCAACATTTCTTTAGCTCTCTGTCTGGGGTTTGTAAGATATAATTTGAGTAGACTGTGTAAATCATTGTCATACACAAGTAGAAGTTCAGATAGTTTGCAAAGCAACTGTATCAGAACTTTTTTACTTCTTACATTATTTTGTCTAGAAGGATGGGGGATATCTCTTTCAATATTGTATTCAATATTTCAATATTTTTATTTTAATCATTAATGGGAGGGAGAACATTTACATGCCAAATAATTCATAGTGGAAAATGAACACTGCCTGCAGCATGCTCCCCAGCCAACACATCTTACAGCAACATTCCCTAAATGAAATTGTACTGAAGATGTACAAACATACACCAACTAAAAAATAATTAATAAGGTGTGATTTTTAAGGTCATTCTACCAAGAAAATATTTCAATATCACTCTTTCATTGCAAAGAGTGGTTTTCCAAGTCAATAACTTTAAGTTAAAGACCCATAAGGATACTATTGTCAGATAGGATAAGTGATTTCATGGGAAAAGTCTGGAAGGGTTACAGTTTCAGCAATGGGCAGAAGGAGACTTATAGGTAGGTTAGGGTACTAACTACAGAATCCTACTATAAAACTCAATTCAAAAGAGTATATTCTTGAATAAGGAGTCTTGTCTATTTTGAGAAGTTCAATCACTGGTAGTTGAATTCGTTCTCATTATGCTGTTGAAATACAATCTGTTCAGAACTTCCACACTAGCTGGTTTTACTCAAGGTCAGGGCACTCTTTAATTCTTGACCCAAACTAGCTCACAATACACAGGTTTAGCTGCAGTGCTTTCTGGTTTTGTAGCCTGCAGTCTCTGACAAAACAGCACATCTGGGGAATTTTAAGGATTCTTCTGGAAGGGTCCACACATTCACAAATTGTATGAGAAGCTGCTATTTCCCTGCGATTGCTGGGCTAGGGGGGAGTTCGGTTGGGTTAGAAGCCAGTTATGTTGTTGCAGGACATTTTTCATACCTACGAGTTTAACATTACTGGCATTTCATTTTTCTCTTAATCTGCTTTCAGTGGAGTTGATCTTGACTTAAGAAAGGGGATGACCTCTCAAGGTCATACCCTTTCTGTCATCTGAAAGGCATTAGCCATAGGCCAATCTAAGATTATTTTTTCAATTGGCAGGTTTGTTGCCTGAGAGCAGAACTTCAGATTTTACATTTAGTGCTTTATAGTATGAATTTTCTTTTTTTTTACAAATTCTTCTGTACATATTATATTCTCTGCCTGTGAGTATGAGATTTCAACTCTTTCCAGTTCAAAATCAGTGTCAGCAAACTGATTGTTCTGAGCAGTAAACAAAACTTGCAACCAGGTCACTGTTCTTAAAACAACCGTGAAAAAGTCATATAGTGTTTTTCACAACCTTTCAAAAAATTATATGCTTCTAAAGGCACAGACTTGACTAAAGCTGGCCATTCCCCTGATAATTTCTTCCAGTGATGTGTACATACTAACAATAATACATTTTAACTCAAATGTGCATGTCTTCATCTTCCAGTCATTGGTTCTTGTTACTTCCTTCCTCCTAGATTGAAGGGTTATTTAATACTCATTATGTTCTCCCTGTGAAAGTAGTGTGATTGTGATCAAGGGCAAAACTACATCATGCTGGCAGAGGCATCCAAGGCATCTGAGCTGTCTCAGTTTATAGCAACCAGCACAAGAGGTAGCGTAGAGAAGTGCAGCACAGACATCAGCACTGACTGCTTGTGAAAGAGCCTGAATTCAGAGAACAGTAGAGTTGCATTTGCAAGTAGACTTCAATTAGAGTTAATCATCAGCACTTTTACCATGCTGAGACCTCACACTAGGGTGTTCCTTCATTTTGATCCCTAGGTCTTTTTCAGGGTCCCATTTCTGAAAAGACCCAGATCATCTTGCCTCATTGCCTTTTCCTTACGTACTATTTCAACAAGTTGTGGGGGGTTTTTTCCATTTTTTTTACAAATATTATCATAAGTGATTTATTATTTGCTTTAAAAAATAATCAGTGAAGTCGCTGAATGGTATCAGGTCTGCTACTGATCCCCATGAAACTCCATTATAAGTATGTTCAGCTGTTGATAATTTCCCAGAGACAATCTCTTTCTAAGATCTATCACTTAACCAGTTTTTAATTCATAAAACATTTGCTTTATCAATGGTATATGATGCCAATGTTTAAATCAGAACATGCTGTGCTGCCAAATTCAAATATTTTACAAAAATCAGATTACTCAAACAAGCTTGCAATTTCATCAAAGAATAAAGTGAGATTTCTTTGACATGATCTGTTTTTCATAAAACCATGTTGTCTGGAATTAATTTTATTTCCATCCTTTAATTATTTCTCAGCTGATTTTCTTCCCAACTTTCCCATTATATTTTCTGGAACAGATGTCAGACTAATTGACCAACACTGACTTTAGTCACCTTGACAGATTTTTTTGAATATTGGCCCAGTGTAAACTCACTTTCAGTCTTCTGGAATTTTCCTGCTATTCCAGAATTTGTTAAAAATGAGGAATAAAGATTTCACAGATCAATTTGTATGCAAAACATCTGTGTCCACTGAATTAGGAGTGTTTAATTCAACTTAAAGTTGCTTCTTATTTCCCTCAGACCATGACAAGCCACAAAGAAATTTGTTATTCTTATATTGTAGAAGTACAGCATCTGTATTTTATTTTTATGAATTTTAACTATTCTATGTCTTCTAATAAGAGTTTGATGATTTGTTTCCAAAATCAGGACAATTTTATGCTAAGATATACTTTTTTTCCAACATACATTAAAAACCTACATTTTATCATGCTAACATTTTCCCTTCATATTTTTAGCTTCTCACATAATTTTTTTCAGCTTTTTTTTTAACATCCAAGTTACATACATAGGTATTTCTACATGCTGTATATCATTGTGTTGCTTTTTCCCCAAACTGCCACTACCAAACTGGTTTTGCCTTAATAAATTGAACCCTTTTGAAGACACTTTGAAGTAATAAATAAAAAAATAATTAATATTTTAGGTATACCTTCTTCACCTTAAATATAGACAAATTGCAATCAATGGTATTTAAGTAGCACATTTCCAGCTCAAGACCACTCTTCTTACCATCACTTACTGCATCCTGTTACATTGCTGGGAAAGCTTGAAGGGATGGAAAGAAGCTTCACTTGTTCCATTTATTTATAATCACGTAATAATTTTAATCACATTAATGACTTTTATAATCACATTAGTCCCCGTCCTGAAGACTAAAGTGAAGTTGTTCACACTTCAGTGGAAGTATCCCTCCTTATTTCGCTGCTAACTGTTCTAAACATGAAATCTCTTTGCAAACATGTTTACCATGACTGATTATACAGACAAAAAAAGGTAAAATTTGGAATTTACATGTAAAAAGCCATTGAACAAACGTCACAGAGAAAGGAAAACATGAAAAACATCAGCCTGCATGCAAAGGTAATTTGTAAAATATTACAGTGATTCATAAGTTATTTAAACGAACTCTCTATCTGTTATCTGAGCATGTCATAAGCTTTGCAATACTCCCACAATACAGAATCTTTTCTGTATTTTAGTGTAGTTTATTACTAGTAGGAAACGGTTCAAATTAATTGTTCAAGATCATACACAAAACATGCAGCAAAGCAGGGATTTGAACCCTATGCTGCAAAAACCTAGAGACATTAACTCATTGACTGAGGTCCCTTTCTGTAAAAACTACAGCTGTTCTTTGGCTGAACAAGGAATGTACTTCCTGTGCAGTCAATTCACCCCCCAGCAGCTCTCAGGTTTACTTTCTTCCAGTTCTGTTGTGTAGTTTATTTGCTCCTAGTTCTGAAAAGCAGATAGAGAAATGGGCGGCTCTGGAATGAATTTTGTGATTAAATGAATTATAATAGTGCCAGGTAGCTTACTAAACTGCTATCAGTCTATGATGACAACAAGTTTACAATAATCTGTATTCCTGTCTTCATCTTTCATTGTTCTAGTTAGGTTGTTTGTTTAAGCCTCTTAACTTAATTACTGAAATTCGTTGTTCTCATTAGTGTCATTTGTTACCAAAAGAGAAAAAAACAGGGTTTCTGATGGAGTTGGAAAACTCCCAAAGTATGTGGTTGGCTCCAGTACTTCTCTCATTCTCTCAAGCTTAGGCCAGCACAGAACATCTTTATTTTGCAGTTGTCAGGGTTCTAAGCAGTTGTTGGGGTCTCTGCACACTTGCCATCATTTATGGACAATATAAAATATGTTGACAGCAACATGGGTATAATTCTCATATGAGATTACTAAAGGCAATTTTTCAGGAAATGGAAGTTCTGTGAATTGAGGCTAGTGTAAAGATTTACAGGAAGAGAACAAAAACAAAGACTTTCCTGTGTCAAATATCATTCTTGTCTTGTGACAAACCTATAACTGGATGCTGCCAAAGGAGTTTGCGGGAATTACAGATTGCATTCTTAGCCATCTCATTCCAGTTCATTGGCCAGACTCCTTTTCCCACAGTGCATCTATATTCATGACTGCTTTTTTATACAAAATTAAGTTCCATCTAAAAGCTCATCCTCTACTTAATTGAAAACATGGGAAGAGTGAGGATCTGTGTTAACAATTCTTCAGTCCCATCCTCAGACTCTAGTGTTTGACTTTTCATTTGCAAGCCAACTTTTACTACAGACTGTGGACATGGTCAGATAAAATTTCAGTTGGAAGTGCAATTTTTATTTGCGTAACAGGTGCACTGAAAATATGTGGTGTAAACCCTTGGCAATGAGATTGGAGTGAGTGTCATTTTTTTGCATATGACATGACTGAAAAAATGTGTGCTTGTTCTTGTATACACTTTGAGAACTTCCTTGTAAAAAAATCTGATTTTTAGGATGACATCACAATTTTCTAAACTTGTTGAATTTCAAGAGCTCTAAGACACGTGCATCTACACCGTATGTGAAAACCTGTTTCTAAAATACAGAATTTCTATGTACCCTGTGTTTGAACACACAAATGACCTGGCATCTCTATTTAACAAGTCTGTGTTCTTTAAGTTATCTTTCTGAAGCTGCATTTTGGCCTCTTAGCTCTATCTATATATTAATAAACACATTGCATCTTATTCACAAGCAGAAATAACTACTCAAAATAAATTATCTAACACCAAATCTTATCCTGGTTGATTCAAAGCTTATTTTAATGAGGTTTAAGGAAACAGTTTGGCTAGGAAGTAATGTTTTAAGTAAAAACTTTACCTTAAGCCACTAGGGATGCAAGGAAAGGTAAAGAGGGAAAAGAGATAGAGGAGTTTGTTGCAATTTCTGTTTCATTTTACACTTCTGCCTGTTATCACTGAACAAGCAGGGCATGAGGTTGAGTTAGAAAACTATGTTTAATCCCCAGTCCTACCAGCTTGCTGTTGTCTGTCCATAGGCAAGTTCCTTCAGCTTCAGATGTTTCTTCTCCTGTTATTTGTCCATCTAAGTTATGGATACTGCTCTCTTTGGCAGTGGTTGACACAGAATTAGTGCCAAAGCCCACTCAATAGCATCACGTCATCCAGTGGGTCATGCACATGATATTTAATGTTCAGTATGTAAAATGGCACCTTGTTCCTGCCTGAAAAGGAAAGGTGCTTGTGCCAGTTATGCCACACTGGTAAACTGTACCTAAAATACCATTTCCCATGAGATGTCCAGCACTAAAGCATGTTGTAATGTAAATATGAACTAAAAATATGCAGTTAAATTACCCTTTTTACCTGTCTTCCTCCCTTCCCTTTGCCTCCACCTTGAGCTTAGTAGTAGAAGCAGTCTCTTACTTTCTAGCCTTTAAACCTACTCTTCTTCAGATCACAGGTCATAAACACAGAGTTCTTTCCTGATTTTTTCCTTCTGCTGCAGTGAATAACCTGATCAGTTATAGCATTCCTTCCTGACACCATGATGAATCACAAATCCCTTAGATACATAGGAGCCTAAGTCAATTAAAGGGAAAGAATCCAGAGAATCTAGCATTTTACTTCATTTTGTAAACAAAACCTGCCCTTTTAGTGTTTAAACAAAATATATTAGAAAAAAATTAGAAAACAGTTTCAATTAAGTATTTAAATTAAGTATACCTGTAGAATGTTTTTTTACTTCCTATGTAGGTAAAAGAAGCATTGACTACACTGAAGTGTGTTGCTGAACTATTATTATTTCAAAGTGCTAAAGCTGAGTGATATGAAGGTATAATTCTTCAATATTACGAACTTAAATCTTAACTTTGGTGGATCAAGGGGATGGCAGCTTTTATTTCTATGGCACTGAGATTTCACCTTCTGTAGCAAACTCAGCAATTCCCTTTGCTCACAAAATGTTTGGATGAGGCCCCTAGGACATCGCAAAGACCAAAGCATTTTCGTCTTCAGAAGCTTTTCAGAAAGCCCTAGAAATAAAAACTAGCTTTTGATTTGGTTGTGTCTGTAGGGTCAATTCCACCGGGGCAGGAAGTTCATCCCTTTTTCCTTCATGGAGCTCAGGGGAATGGGAAAAAGAGGATCCCCTGAGTACATGCACTGAGTTCATCCTTCAGTAATGAACCACATGCTTGTTACTAAGCAAGCGTAATAATTATATTATATCCATGTGCAGCATTTTATATTTGAATTGAGTTGTATTAACGTATTATTTGATTAATTTTGAGTATATATATAATATTTCGATCTCTTTTGCCAGACTTCCTGAGTTACAGTATTTTATGCTGAACAGTTATTGCAACACAGAAACATATCTGCACCAGTAAATTAAATTTGAGCCATATTGTTCTCTGCCACTGAGGTCAAACGACACAGTAAAACCTGTACTTAGAACATTGCACTCATTGTGAATGCCCAAATGGAGGCCATTCACCCAAAGTGCCTCCTGGAAATGGTATGTGCATACCTGTGAGAGCTTCTGAACCAATTCTGAGGCATTTGGGGTAAGCAGGTTGGCTCCAGCTAAAGATGTGCCAAGGATCTCCGTAAGAATTTAACATCAGAGATGATGAATCCAGGAATCTTCAGTGGAGTCATTCAATGTGCAGTAATATAGGACACAGCTGAACAGCAGCAGGACAAGGACTCAGAGCACATCAAGCTGAGACCATCCAGCAACACTCTAGCCTACGTTCTCTGCCATCACCTGTAGGATTTGAAGGTGCCAGCGAGTGTGGAGGAGGATAATAGGGACATATGATAGATGCACCACTAAAGCCAGCCAAATGACTAATTTAAGTGGTTCTGTGACTGAATAAGGAGTTGACAGCTGATCTCTGACTGTAGGATGGGATGCAGTGTATTTAGCACTCAGAGCTAATTTCATAGTTGAACCAAGTAGGTGCAAATCCTCTGCAGTTCTCTCTTCTGAGCTAATTCTCTGACCCTTGATTAATAAGACTTGGTGGAAATTAGACAAATCTAGAGCATCAACACAAATAGAAAATGCATTCTAGTCTCAAATAATTTCAATCAGCATCTTATCTACATTTCCTGCCTTTTACAAGTGTCAGTATTTAGCTCACCACAGTGACTTCAGAGTGTCAGTATATTTCACAATTCAATTGGTCATTCCCAAGTGAAGTATTGTAATTGATTCTTTTTTTGGTCTCCACTGGTGATAAAGGTAATGGATGTTTTTGTCAAGCAAATGGACTTCCTCTAAATATCTGCTTCTCCATGTCACAGCCTCTGAAGTAAATGGTGAGGTGTATTTCTATAAATAGACAAGTAGCTGGCAAGAGGGAAAAAAAGAGAAGGGGAAGAAAGAGTGGAGAACCATATATTTCCTGACATTGCAACTTTCAGGACGGTTTAATTACCACAAACGTACATTCTTGAACCTCTCTTATCTTAGGGAGCATTGCAGGAAGCAGACAATAATTTGAATGCTAACAGATATTGCTTAAAATATGAAAGGAAAATGAATCAAATGCCCCCATACAGTGCCCGTGGTTTCAGTTTGGGGGAACTGATGTTTCCAGAAAAGGCTGAAGTAGCACCCCAAACTAAGAGCTGTGGCTTACAGCAAGATTTGCTATAACATCCTCCAGCAGCTGGTCTGCACTTGAAAAACAGAGCAAGCAACGTCTGAGAAAAGCAATCAATCAGCTGCATTTGTCACAGCTCTCTGAAGTCCCCAGTTATGGATATCATTATCTGAACACAGTTTCCCTGCATGCAGTGAGGGGCAGCAGGCCAAGAGCAGGGTTAGAGTTACCTCCAAAAACACCCCGATTGCCAGGTTTTAGGGCCTTTCTCTTCATACCGCTTCCTTTCACCACATGGAAAAGACTTGCAGACCTAAGAAAAATCCCGGATCACATTAAAATCCCATCACATAGGAACTCTCTGGGAAGAATTTTTTCCTCATGGAAACCAAATCTGCTGATTCCTTGGCTTTTTGCCAGCACTGCGATGTAACAGCACAGGAATGCCTGGCATCTTGCCAAGAACGTGCACATGGTTTTGGGAGGTGCATGAGCAGTCAGAAGAGGTAGAAAAATGTTTTCATTTATCTGTCAGTAGTGGCCCTTTCCTTCTTGAAATTCAAAGGAAGATATTAAAATAAGAAATTTTGATATTCTGAGATTTCAAAAAATTAAAAGATAGTGGGGCTACTGTGGTTCCATCTTTCCATTTAGCTGATGTTATGAAAAAGGGTCATGTGTCACACACAATGGAATATGCTTCACTGTAGTCATGAAACCTGTTGGATCTGACATAAATCAAGGACTTCTAGAACTGTACCAAGAGAAGAAATATTTCAGAAAATTCTGATGATGTTTTCCCTAAATTATGTTAAAGCCCTTCATGCTGTTGCCCTTGGGTGACACAAAAATGTGATGGAAGCCTTTGCATATCACAGTG
This sequence comes from Neopelma chrysocephalum, assembly GCF_003984885.1. Classification (NCBI taxonomy): domain Eukaryota; kingdom Metazoa; phylum Chordata; class Aves; order Passeriformes; family Pipridae; genus Neopelma; species Neopelma chrysocephalum. Next base: position 3,021,057 of record NW_020897742.1, on the reverse strand, counting down.
CATATTTTGCAAAGCAAAAGCATATTAATCTGTAGCCAAATTTGTTTGGGGATAGGCAGTTTTCTGAAATTTCTCAGCTATCTCGATAAGTTATATCTTTTTTCCTCTAGCCTGTCTTAAAATCTAGAGTGGTACTGTCATGTTCTTCCAATATACTGCAGAATTTTACATTAAAGATGGATAAAAATGTCCATAGTTTTTATAATAATTAGGAAAGTAATATGAATCAAAAAGTCTTATATGCTAATACAAAATTGGATTTTTTATAATTAGACTAATAAAGGACTGATTAGATCTCATAACAGTAAGATTTAAAGTTGGCTTTATTAAAAAAAATATACTTCCTAGGAATTAACATCCTGAACACTTGATTTTTTCTTTTCTTTTTAGGTTTTAGGCATAAAAGCACATCCATAGATCAACACCAGGAGCTTCCTGACATTCAGTTCAATTCAGTTAACACATGGATTAGAACAGCACTGCTTTTTCCATATCCAAGACATTTCCATGACATTTCCATACCATTTCCATACTGGTGTGCCCAGTCTTTGCTCAACAGCAGACTGAGCCAGTGTTCTTCTAACACCCAATACTTCAAGTCTGAAATATCAGCCTTTCTGCATAGTATTTTTTAATAAACAAAAACATTGCATTTGATCACATACAAGTTTTGAACCTGCAAACTCAGATTTATAGTTTTATTTTTAAGTTTTACAAAAATTACATTTTAAGAAGTAAATAAAAGCCATTTCCATTAGTCCACTGCTCTCTGAAGTGCAAATGTACATTGTAAATTTGCCAGTTTTAATACAGACATGTTCTGTATCTTGACAGTTGTCTACAAGAAATTAAACTAGAGTCTGATGAAACATAATAAATAATGATTAAGGAATGGAAAACTACACACCAATAAATAGAAAATATAAACTTTTAAGTCATACCTAGTTCTATTACAGACGCCTCTTCAAAAATCAAACATTCAATTTCTCATTTATAAAGTACAGCAGTACTGCATTACCCTTATTGGCATATTTGAATGAAGATCTTTTAAATGAAATACTGTCCATGGAAATAAACCAACTGAACTACAACTATCAGGAACTTAGACTAATTAACTCAGGACAGGAGCCATTCTTTTTAAAAAATATTGACTGTTGCATTTCCTTTTCCTAGTAACCTATATGAAGTCCCTGAGCATTTGGAGGATTTTAAGAATCTGTTAGTTAAAGTAGTACATCTGATTTGAACCTACGGATGACAGCTTAAAGGTTTTCCTTATTCCACAGGTAAAGAGCACTATAAATCATACTTGAAGGGCCAGATAACATCACTATGAGCCCATGGTCATCATGTGGAATTGTATCTTGCTCCCCAAACTTGGCAAAGAATGCGGAGTTCCCATGTGGAGTGGGAACCGGTTGACTTCAGTGGCCTCTTGACCATTTGAGTTGGTGATTTTATATTTAGATTTTTTTTTCTCTCTACTATGCTAAGCTTCACAAGACTTTTTTGGGCCAGAATTTCTTTTCCTGCTGATAGAGATGGGCATAGAGAAAGTATCGCAAATCACTTGGCTCTTCTCAAGACCACAGCTATCTCCCTTGCATTTTCTATCTGGTGAAAATAAAACAGTGTTATTTTAAGTCCACGTCCTTAGCTAATGTTTTATTAACAAGATCTTACTGATTTTGATGGCTGCTGATGCCAGTTATTTCAAATAAGGACTGGGCTGTCATCAAAAACATCATTTAAGTTTCAAATCTCCTTTCTCAATTGGATATTATGTTCTGCTTTTTGTTATGTTCATGACTGGTTATAGTCCATATATTTTGAGTAATATTTTGTGACATATTTTCAACCATGTTCAAGTTTAGATACCTAATCAAAGCTACTTATCAAGACACACTGCTCCTGCATATTAGTAATATATATAGGCATTGTGAAAAAGTGCCTGTAACGTCCTAAAAACAGCTGGCCTGAATGTCTCTCTTCAGATGCTTGCTTTTTTCTGTAGAGAGTGATCTTTCAAGCAATTCAAAAAGAGAGGAAAATCTGGGGTTTATAGAGACAGGAAAAAACAATTTATTGATAATAGGAGGTTGTACCAAGCTTGCTCAGACAACTGGATTTAGTTTAGGGATAAAATACATATGTTCCAAAACCAACTCACTGGGTCCATTAGCCAAAACTGGGAAACTAGAGGTGGTCTTTTCGGAAAAAGATAAAGTTAAATAAAGTTTGGATAAAGGAGTTGCAGATTTTTTTTCCCCTGTAAATATAAGAGTACTCTCTGTGAAACCTTCTCTGATCCACAGCTGCACTGTAATAGCTCAAAGTACTCAGGGATGGAGAAGGGAGCGGATGTGACAGAATCGCACAGAGCAGAACTGAGATGGCACAAGCCGAGTTCGCCAAGCAGCAGTCAGGGACCGCATACATCTGTTCCTCAGAGCTCAGCAGGCCAGCTGCGATGGAGGGAGATTAGCTCAAATGAAATGGAACATGAAAAGTCTGGTGGAATTGCCACAAATAAAGTAAAGAGTGGTTCCTGGAGAGACAAGCAGTTCCATCTGCAACAGAGCTAATGAAGCTTGGGTTTTTTAATGGATTTGTGCCTTGTGGTTGGATTCTTTGGTGTGAGTACCAATTAAAACTCTTCCTGTGGTTGAGGCAGCCATAATAGTTGTCTTCTGTGTGAATTCTCCAGAGGATGGAGAGCATACTGCAACCTTGTGATCAGAAAAGGTCTGACTCGATTTGACCGCTAATGACATCTCTTGTTCCTGCTCAGCCACCTATTCCTACAAAACTGGATATTTAATTCCTGTTAACTTCTGCCATACTGGGTTGAAACTAGTTAAGTGATCCAGAATTATTGGGATATAGATGGACTTGATGGCAGACCCATGTGCACAGATTCCTGTATATGTACAAGTGGAATGTAATCTCACATTGCTCACTGCAGGGATTGTCATATGGACTTATGATATTATTTCCTGGGTAATGCTGGCTTGTGATTTATGTAATAAAAGCTGAAACACGCTTTGTGTCAAGGTGATGATGTTTACTAAGATGACAGTTCTTGAAGACCCATGTCTTTCGGCTTAACAGGGTCAGTATAGCCTAGTGGGAAGATTTCCTTGGTGTGGGACAAAGCAAACATGAAATTTAACTTTTTCCTTTATTTGGAAAAGCAACTTAGGCTACAGCTCCTGTTTGTAACAGAAAACAGCAATCCCTTCTATCCACATATCCTCTTCACTCATTTCACAGCACGTTTCCATAGTCTCCTTAAGCTGAGGAATGCTGACTTTATACAATGATGTTGGTGGTGACAGTTGATTGTTGGTTATTCCACTTAAGTGACCAGGGAGCAGATATTGCTAGTCACTTTTTAAACATCACCTCCCAAAGGGCAAAGGAGCGGGTAATTCCCAAATGTTGGAAGTCAAGCAGGCGAGGCAAAAGGCTGGCTTGGCTGAGCAGCAATCTTCTCTTGGCAATAAGGCAAAAAAAGGAAGGTGTATGCCTGGAGGAAACCAAGTCAAATGACATGGGAAGAATAGAGAAATTCTGCTTACCACTGTAGGGAGAAAATCTGTGCAGCCAGAGCTCAACTGGAGTTGAAGCTGACAGAAATATGCGGGACAATAAAAAGAGTTTTTTCAAATGGCAATAGGCAGTATAGAAATAACATTGGCTTGTTACAGCACGAGGATGGTCACCTCCCAAACAGGAACAGAGACAAGGCAGAGGTGTTTAAGGCTTTCTCTGCCTCTGTCTTCAACATGGATGATGGACCAAGGGGGTCTCAGTGCCCTGAGCTGGAGGACCATGACTGCGAGAATGACCAACTCCCAGTCGACCTTGAAATTTTACGGGATCTGCTGCTACAGACAGAGCTCCTCAAAGAAGTGACTGATGTCATCGCGCAACCTCTCTCGATGATTTTTGAGTGGTCTTAGCAACCTGGAGAGGTCCCAGCTGACTGGAAGTTGGTGAACGTTGTCCTCATTTTCAAGAAGGGCAAGAAGAAAGACCCCAGAAACTACAGGGCTGTCAGTCTCACTTCAGTGCCTGGTAAAGTTATGGAGAAGATTATTCTGGGAGGTATTGAAAAACACCTGAAAAATAATGCAGTCGTGGGTCACAGCCAGCACAGCTTCATGACAGGAAAGTCCTGCTTATCAAACCTGATTTCCCTTTATGACAAGGTAACCCATGTAGTTTATCATGGGAAGCCAGTTGATGTCATCTTTTTGGATTTCAGTAAAGCTTTTGATACTGTCTCTCACAGAATCCTTCTGGACAAAATGTCCAGAACACAGCTGGATAAACACATCATGTCATGGGTGAGCAATTGGCTCATGGGTTGAGCACAGAGGGTAATGGTGAAAGGGGTAATATCAGACTGGAGACCTGTCACTAGTGGGGTTCCCAAGGGCTCCATCTTAAGCCCTGTGCTCTACTAATATCATGAATGATATTAAGCAAAGAGATCCCTTTGTTATCCCTTCATAAGGGATACTAAGTAAGTTTGCAGGTGACACAAAACTGAGAGGAGCTGTTGATTCCCTCAAAGGCAGGGAGGCCCTGCAGAGAGACCTCAACAAATTAGAGAGATGGGCAATCACCAACCATATGAAGTTCAACAAGGGAAAGTGCCAGATTCTGCACCTGGAAAGGGGCAACCCTGGCTGTGTGTACAGACTGGGGAATGAGATGCTGGAAAGCAATGCCATGGAAAGGGACATGGGGGTCCTGGTCGATAGCAAGTTGAATATGAGTCAGCAGTGCCCTGTCAGCCAGGAGGGCCAACTGTGTCCTGGGGGGCATCAGGCAAAGCATCACCAGCCAGTCAAGGGAGGAGATTGTGCTGTTCTGCTCTGCACTGGTGCAGCCTCACCTTGAATACTGTGTGCACTTTTGGGCACCACAATATAGGAAAGATATTCAGTTATTAGAGAGTGTCCAAAGGAGGGCAATGAAGATGGTGAAGGGCCTTGAGGGGAAGCCATATGAGGGGCAGCTGAGGTCACTTGGTCTGTTCAGCCTGGAGGAGACTGAGGGGAGACCCCACTGCAGTTACAACTTTCTCATGAGGGGAAGAGGAGGGGCAGGCACTGATCTCTTCTCTGTGGTGACCAGTGACAGAATCCAAGATAATGGCCTGAAGTTATGTCAGGGAAGGTTTAGGTTGGATATTAGAAAGAAGTTCTTCACCCAGAGGGTGGTTGGGTGTTGAAACAGACTTCCCAGAGAAGCAGTCACAGCATCAAGCCTGACAGAGTTCAAGAAGCGTTTGGACAATGTTCTCAGCCGCACGGTGTGACTTGGGGATGGTCCTGTGTAGAGCTAAAGGTTGGACTCGATGATTCTTGTGGGTCCCTTCCAATTTGGCATATTCTGTGATTCTGTGATTCTGTGATTTAAGGCGACATCATTTTCATTTTTGGGAAGCAGAAGTCACTTTCAAGAGAAAGTCCACAGCTCTAATGCAAAGGTCTGCAAAATTAGAGTGAACCTTTTTGACATTCAGTTATTCTTGGCAGTGGGACAAGTGGATCAGTTCTCTGAGCTACTTACTTAACTCCTATTTTTAGTAATCATTAAAGAGTGACAAGAAAATAGGAGAGATGGTGTTATATTTGGCACTGCCAAAGTAATTTCCTGACTTGGTCACAACCTTTCTTTGTCAATTGAAATCTTGTATCCTTCTTTGCACTGTCTAACAGGGTCATTGTAAGCTACTACTCGTTTCTCTTTTTTAGGTACAAAGGTACTAAAGCAAAAAAGTCTACATATATCCATGAAACATTAAGTCAAGATTAATATAATTCCAAAGCTACTTAGCCAGTCACAGAGATAGGATAAATAACTGAGTTCATAAAAAACTATTTGCAGAATTCTTATTCTCCTCATTATTTTAACAAAAACAAACAAGCAAACAAAAAACCAAAACTTTTTTTCCCCCAAATCTTCTCTCAGCTATAGATTTAAACATTAAACAGAACATTTTTATCAGAGCAATTATTCCACATTGTGTTCAATGATTATAATAATTATAATTCATTGCTCCAGAATTATTGCCCCAGACTCACTGCTGTGGATTTTGTTGTAATAGGACTCTCAGAACAAGACCATTTCTAAGACCCAGTCAAAGTGGGGATCCTATCTGGTTGCTGTCAGAACTGGAACAGAGATTAAAACCAACTCTTTCCAGATGTCAGCAGAGAATTGCCATGTATCTGTGGATCGTATTCTTGAGAAATGTTATGCCAAGAACACCCCCACTTGGCCAAGGAAAGAAATGGAATCAGAGAAAGATCAACACATCTGAAATACATTGCACAAAAAACTACTATTCTGTTCTCATTTTTTGGAAATTGCTGTCCATGAATGTCAGCATGAATGAAATTCTACAGGTCACTGAGGGACAAAATAAAGCTATAAATGACAATTTTTAGTGATTTGGTATTGTTCATTGAAAATTTTTCACACAAACCACATATTTCAGACTGTAGTGCAAATACCCAAGTTAATTTGCCTGGCACCAATAGCCAGGCTTCTACAACATCATCCTCAGTACAAACTAGCTTCTTTTGTTGTTATGGGGAACATGTTTTCCTAAATAATAATCTCAGCTCTAGATATACAAGTGTTGTGTCTACAGGAACTGTATCATACTGTACATATTTATTATTGAATTATTTACAGATGGCTGTTTATGTTCCCATTCTTTAATTCACCATTAACTCTTAGTTTCTAGAATCTAACAAGCTGTTTTAATCCTCATTAAGATTCCTTTTGAGTTTTTCAGTGTTACTTTAGTGATGCTTGGACTGCAGCTTGGTCAGATCCCATTGAGAATTTAAAGCAAACAGCCTGTTACAGAATTTAAAGAATTGAAAAAGTAATTGAAATGAAACATATTACCAATCTCATGAAGGATTCATATAATAATTTTGCATTGAAAGAATGCTGTGAATTTTAGCACTTTTTTTAAATTTTATTTTTATTTGCTTTCTTTTAGCAAGAAGTTTTGTTCAGGGTTGAACACTCACAGAGAAGCCACCTACATACAGCCATGCACAAAGCACAACATCACACAAACATTTTTCCTGCAGCCACTCTCAACTTTCCTAGAAGAGCAGAAAAGAACAAGAAGGCCTATTTTATTTGCTGTAGACAATCAACTTTGAATCATCACTAATTAGGCTTCCAACAAGATGTCTGATTTCAGTCCAGAAGTTCTTAATTAATCTCTATAGCTATCAATTTCAAGGGGAGTTTTACCTGAGAGAGAATTTTGAATGAGGTCATGAGGAATGAGTGAGCCTTGAGGAAGCAAACGGAGCCTCACCCTTGTGCAGGTGTGCAGGTGAAATTGCAAGATTCACCACTCTCTGCAATCTATAGGTATAGGTCCTCTAGAGGTAAAAGGCTGTAGCTCTAGTATGGCATAAAAGGAATTTAGAAGCATCCAGACACAGTTAAATGTGCTTCAGAAAAGGAAAAGGTCCCCGGAAAATCAAGAAAGAAAAATGTAGGGAAAAGGAATTCACAATAAAGTTCAGCAAATCTTTAGGAATATGAAATGAGGGTTTGAACTTGACACTGGGTTTCTGTGAAAACAATTAACAAAACCACCACCACCACCAATAATAATAAATATAATAATGATAATCAGCTTGTGGCAAGAGACTGGGAGGAAATTATAAGCAGGATGTGAAGAGCAGAAGAGCAGTGCCAGCAAGGAGCGTGAAATCAGCTGCCTGAGAGGGGGCTTTCTGAGTTCCCTGTCCAAACCTTCCACTCAGGCCCCAAAAAAGCCTTGGCCTGAGAATATGTGGGTCTGTAAAAGTGAAAACAATGACATGAGAAAAAGGAATGGCTTTACAGACAGAATGTGGTGACATGGTTGTGCTGCTGTGGGAAGACAAGGACCAAGATGCTGTAAAAGGCACGTCTCCCCAGTCTGACAAATTTAAAGTCTCATGGCATGTAGGTAATTGGATTACTTGAAGTAAATCACCTCTGTAACACCAACAAAACCATACACTTTTCTTAAAACCAATGTGTTAGTTTTCTGAAACAGCTGAAGAATTTTGGATAAAATTTTCTATGCACATGCACAGAATTCCACACACACTTGGCTTAAAAGAATAGCCTAGAAAACAGGAAAACTTCTAAACAACTAAAATTAGATTCCTGTATGCAGCAATGCTTCTAATCTTAATACCTAATAACCTTAATAATAACCTTAATACAGGTCACCCTCTAAGACTTTAAAATATGAATTCAAAGATCTGGCAGATTGTGTGCACATAACAGTAGACAGATGATGAAAGCCTGTAAACAAGAGTATAGCAATCAATATTTATGTATTGGCTGTGTAATTATCTTCCTATAAATGCTAAATTAGCTAAGGTGTATTTCAGAGATCTGTTATAATTTAAAGGATTGCTGATAATTCTTTTGTTATTGAAAAAAAGATTACTCCTTATTAGAAAGGCCATAAAGCAAACCTGGAAATCTTTACCTATGGAGTTTGTCTCATAGCCCATGGTGTCATCAATAAAACATGTCATGGACCTCTCACTGGTGCTGCGCAGGCTGAGGACTATCAAAAGCGGGAGGTGTTGATAATTTTCTTTCCTGATGCACCCCAACATGTGTTTTAATGGTGGTATTGCTCTTGGATCGTGTCTCACTCCTTTAGGATATGTCAGTTTCATCACCCAGCCCGACCTATTCAGCATTCCTGGCATACCTTCAGTCAAATCCAATGACCTGATATCCATAAAAATCCACTTTAGCTGACAGAAAGGGGTACAAGACCCTAGTTTTAATTGCCTGTTTTTAAAAATCGGCTTCATAAAACTTATTTTTGCCTGAGACCCCAGCTCAGTTTTCTTTTATGCTGCAAGGAGCAGCTTGCATCTTCCACTCTAGCTGATAAGAAACAGTTTGAGGGAGAAGGCATTGGTTAAATGTCTCACAACCCAAATGATAAGTCTCACAAATCACCTGTGGGGGGAAGAGTCTGTCTGTTCAAGCTCTTATGTATTCTGTGCATGCTGCAGTTTCTCTACTATGCAGCCCAGGCAGTTTTCTCAGGATTATGTGATTTACATTCTGCATAGCCCTACGTGGATCCATACAGCTCAGCAGGACTGATTTTTACAGATTTACTGTAGCAGCCAGAGGCCAGGGTAGGATTTTTTTCTTACTTAGATGTGATTCACAGCAGAGTCTCAAGTGCAGAACAGCCCCGAGCTGCTGCAGGTTTAAACTCCTGTGAAAATCATACCTGTCCAAGGTGGAAGGTCCTTCCCAAGGCACAGTCCCTGTGTAAGACTTTTTAAAGGAGCTAAAGAAAACTGAGGGCTCTGACTCATGATCAAGTTGTTGAATATTAATGAGTTACCATGCATCAGCTGAACCAGCAGCTCCTGCATGCTTAATCCATTGCTGCTGCCAAGGATAACATACAAGTATTACCTCTTTTGCCGAGGTCTGTTGTGACTCATTTTATATACATTTGCTACAAACTAGAATCACACACACAAAGTGAGCTACTGCCACTCAGCTGACATACACTAAGTCATAAAACTACAGTCACAGTGGATATAGGAAAACCAGGAGTCAGGTTCACCAAAATTGCTCACACACTTCTGAAGTGCTATGTCAAATGTCAGTATGGTAGAAAAAGCATTAGTAAATATCTCCTGTCTTAAAAAAGATATCCTTCTGCTATCAAGAGAACAGCTTCAGTAATACACTGAGCACTGCTTTGACTTTACCTACACAGTAGCTCTGTTCCTAAGCTCTCCCTCCTCCCAAGGAGCTTGTACATCACACCAAAAGACCTTGTTTCTCACCAGAACTCCTTTGCATGGCCACCATGCCCTTAATGAGAGGACAAAGAAATGGTTTGCTGATCAGTGTAGATCCACTTTCAGTAAGATGTTTCAGTCTGGTCCTCTCCTCTTCAATATGCGGCACATCGTAGCTTTTAAATAATATCAAGTTTATGCACAAAAGCAAGTCTTGTTAGTTATTGAGGAAAGTGGTTTTCTGGATTTTGGAGACACTGGTTTTGTTGGGGCTTTTTTTTGCAACTGCAGTAAATAGCACATGGAGTCTACGTACAAGAAATGTTTTGCTTTTAGATAATACCAGCCAGTTGTGGGAAGGAAGTAGGACCTAGTATGTAATTGTCATTTTGGGTAATCTCAAGGGGCAGAAGCCACTGAACACCCTTAAAATAGTATTGCCAAGGAGGAAAATATGCTAAGCTAAAGTGATCATCAGAAGTTTATGAACACAAATGCTGGGAGAGGAAACTTTCTATGGCCCATCAGGTGTTCCAGCGTAAGAAATGGTGGATCCTTGCTTTCAAAATTCCTCCCCTGAAATACATGTTTCAAGTGTAACACACCACCATGATTTGGAGTTGTCTATATTTGTTCCTATTTTGGTACTATGCAGCTGCAATTCAGCCTCACTGTTCTAAGGGAATTGAGTATTCTTATAGGCCAAGAGAAGTAAAATCTCACTTTAGCTTAATTGAAGCTACCAGCATGCAAATACAAGAGTACAGTGCATGTGTCTGTGATGTTTGTGCATCTAGACCTCCTGTTCACTAATCCCAAAAATTACCTTTGGTTGGGTTAGTTATCCTGAATCTACCCTCTTTTAATTCAAAACCATTACTCCTTGTCCTATTGCTACAGACCCTACTAAAAGGTCTGTCCTCATCTTTCTTATGAGCCTCCTTTAAGTATTGAAAGGCTGCAATAAGGTGTCCCCAAAGCCTTCTCTTCTCCAGGCTGAACAACCCCAATTCTCTCAGCCTGTCTTCATAGGAGAGGTGCATCATCCCTCTAATCATCTTGGTGGCCTCCTCCAATTGATCAGTGTCCTTCCTGTGCTGGAGATCCCAGAGCTGGATGGATGCAGTGCTCTAGGTGGGGTCTCACCAGAGTAGAGGAGCAGAATCCCCTCACTTCACCTGCTGGCCAAGGTGTTTTAGATGCAGCCCAAGATGTGGTTGGCTTTCTGGGCTGTGAGTGCACATTGCCAGCTCATATCCAGCCTCTCACCCACGAGCATCTTCAAGTCCTTCTCCACAGGGTTGCTCTCAATGAGTTCTTCTCTCAGTCTTCACTTTGTCTGGGATTGTCCCTATCCAGGTGCAGCACCTTGCATTTGGACTTGTCGAACTTCATGAGATTCTTGTTGGCCATTTTTCAAACTTGTCCAAGTCTCCCTGGATGGCATCCCGTCCTTCTGCTGTGTCAATTGTATCACTCAGCTTGGTGTCACCTGCAAACTTGCTGAGGGTGCACTCAATCCCAATGTCACTGATGAAGATATCCAACAGTAATAATGAAGAGATTAAACTGGATTAAAGAGTCCCCAATACAGACCCCTCAGGAACACTACTCATCACCACTCTTGGTGCTTCCAGAACAAGTATCCTGTGTTCAAACTGGTAATGGGACAAGTTGTTCTTGTAGAATCAAAGATACCTCACACAGACTCCAGTCTATGTAGTTTAGTGTTAAGGTACAATTCCTCACTCTCTACTAGTGCATGTCTAATAGATATTTTTTACGTTTATTATCTGTTTAACAGATATCAGAAAGCTTTCAGGGAGTTGTGTGTGGCTTTGCACAGAACATGGTGTCAATGACACCACAGACAGGGGCAGAGAGAGACCTGGATCCCCGGCTGGGAAAACGCGCAGCGCGGCTGGCAAAGGTGCAAGGCCGCAGGACAGGGAGGGTAACGCAGGGAAGGTAACGCAGGTAAGGTAAAGCCATAGAACATCTGTCCCAAAACGATTGCTCACTAACTCACGGGCCGGGCAGCCCCCGGCTCACCGGACTCACATCAACACTCCGACGCGGGAGCAGTTCCAGACTGGCCGGCGAGAGAGACAATGGACAAAGCGGGGCCCTTTCATCCCGGGGCTGCCGGGCAGAGCCCTGGCGGGTGATGGATGAGCAGAAGCCGGCACGACTTCCCCGCGCTCCCGGACCGCGCGGTCCCTGGCCCGGCACAGGGAGCCCTTTCTCCCGGCCTGCGACAGCCGGGGCCGCAGCGCCACCAGCGGCCGAAGCCGGGACTGCGCCGAGGAGACACTGCTGGGGAGTGTGACACTGCTGGGGGGTGACACTGCTGGGGAGTGTGACACTGCTGGGGGGGTGACACTGCTGGGGGGGTAACACTGCTGGGGGGGT